>NC_133771.1:69765505-69855221 GCF_003597395.2 Chelonoidis abingdonii
AAGCATTTGGTCAGCTTCTTGAGAAAGGACTATTCTCAGTAAGTGCCCAATCAAGAAACACTTAACTGACAATGGACTTTGGGAGATGCCAATCCACATCTGAGCTTCCCTGCGAATGTCCAAAGTAACATGTAAACAATGGCATCGGCCTGCAAAAAGCTGACTCATTCACGGACATGTGACTTGCCCGGGTGGCTACAAACTATATCTTGTTGCTTTGGCTTTGCACAGAAGAACAAAGAGGTTTCCACCCACAAAAGAGAAAATATAAAAGTTCCTGGAAACCTCTCCATTTTGTCTTCACCTGGCTCAAGAGATGGCCTCTCCACCCCAAAGAGATGCCTGAAAGAAACTGGAACAAAGGACAATAACCACAGGGGTGTAAGTGGTTGATGGACCACAGCCATAAACTATAACATCGGTCTAAAAAGGATTGGGCCCAGACTAGGAAGGACTCTAGCCTGTGAAAGAAGCTTATTTGGACATCTCTGAGGATGATATTTATCTGTATTCACTTTCCTACTGTATTAGGCTTAGGCTAGGTCTACAGTGGGTAGGGAGTCGACCTAAAATACGCAACTTCAGCTATGCAAATAGCGTAGCTGAAGTCAGCGTATCTTAGGTCAATTTACCTGGCTGTGAGGACAACGACGAGTCGACTGCTGCCACTCCCCCATCGACTCCGCTTCTGCCTCTTACGCGCGGTGGAGTTCCAGAGTTGACAGCAGAGCAATCGGGGATCAATTTTATCTCGTCTACACTAGACACAATAAATCAATCCCCAATAGATCGACCACTACCCGCCAATTCGGTGGGTGGTATAGACATACCCTTAGACTTGCGTGTTTTGTTTTATTTTGCTTGGTACTGTCTTATTTCGTTCTGTCTGTTATTACTTGGAACCACTTAAATCCTACTTTTTATATTTAATAAAATCACTATTAATTAACCCAGAGTAAGTAATTAATACCTGCAGCTGTGCATATCTCGCTATCTGTGTTATAGAGGGCAGACAATTTATGTGTTTACCCTGTATAAGCTTTATGCAGAGTAAAACGGATTTATTTGGGGTTTGGCTCTCATTGGGAGCTGGGTGTGCTGGAGACAGGAGTACCTGCTGAGTGGTGTTCAGTTAAAGACTGCAGCTTTGGGGGCGTGGGTCAGACCTTGGGTCTGTGTTGCAGCAGATTAGCATATCTGGCTCAACAAGACAGGATTCCGGAGGCCCAAACTGGCAGAGAAAATGGGCTCAAAGGTAGACTCAACACATCAGGTGACAGTGCCAAGATGGTCTCTGTGACCTAACCCGTCACAGTGGGAAACTCTGGTACTACAAAAATTAGCTCATCAAATCAGTGAAGGCAAAAAAGATGACTATTTAGAAGTCTGGTGGAACTTTTTGGTGTTGTCTGGAAGAAGTCATCACACTCCACCAAACCTCATAGTTTGAGAACTCTTTTGAATGATTAGGAAGGGAGAAACCCCTTCAACAATAGTTGGAATTAAACTCAAAATTAAGATATTAAAATAAGGGAAATATATAGGGGAGAAAAGCTTGATACTGCATAGCGTTCTGATAGGACAACTAAAGTACAGGTTACACAACTACATGTAAGAAAAACAGAAGTTTGGACCTAAATATGGGATGAATTGACAAGACAGAAAAAAAGGAAAAGTAAAAAATCATCAACCATAGTATGTGATCAATAGCACAAAGCTGAAGAAAGTGACTGGTAGTGGGTCTTGTCAATACAGCTTTAGGATTTTCTTAGGCCAATTTATAATTGCATATTTGTATATATACTAAGCTTACCTCCACTTAAGTTGCAAAACAAGTTTGATCAGATTTATGTTATAAAATGGATCTGTTAACAAATAAAACCTTTCAAAAAGGCAACAGTCATTCCCTATTCATTAGCATTAGGCCAAACGTTATCTGAAAGACATTTGAATTATGCTCAACCCACGTTAGCAGAGTACATCATGTTGTGGAGTCAACAAGTTCTACATGCATGTCATGGATATACAAGTAGCTCTAGCTGGCAAAATTCGTGTGGGAAGTTACTAAAATGAGTCAAGGTTTTGCAGAAGTTATTTAAAAAGTAGTGCTTCCCATCCCAGAGGAGTTAACGAACTGTGGCCTTGCTCCTACAAACACTTAATCATGTGCATAAAGTCATGTACATGAGTGTCTCATTGAGCTCTCTGTGAAAGTGATCTCGCTTTTTTACTATTCCAGTTGTCTTTCATCTGCATTTTCTGTTGCTTTCAAGCTTCAAATTAAATCACAGAAAGCATCTACTTCTTCAGTGTTTTCAGCTTTTTAAAATTACTTTAAAAATTACACTTGAACATTTACAATTATAAGGTTTTAATCTACTATTCTTTAGATATTCATCTATTTGTTATCTGTGCATATGAAAGTCACTTCAGAGAATTTCTGCTACATTCTCAGAACATCATTAAACTATTAAAAAAATACTTATAGACACTTAAAAGCTATCTGTCATTTTAATGCTTTTGGAATAGATTGCAATGTACATTTTAATACAGATCTATTTTGGATACTATTATTCCAGGTACTGCTCTAGCTTGTACTAAGATACAGAATGAATGTATTTTGATTTTTCACATTTCCTATTGACTTATGTCAAATACTTACTTCAGCAAATGCAAGGACTTATGGGATACTTAGCATAAGTGAATGAAATTATGTTATAGGCCAGATCATTGCTACAATATTTGTACTTAATATTATTGGTGCTTAATGCATACTAACATATATTGTAGGGCTGTCAAATTAAATTAATGGATATCCTATCTCCTAGAACTGGAAGGGCCTTGAGTTCAGCCCCCTGCCTTCACTAGCAGGACCAAATATGGATTTTGCCCCAGATTCCTAGGTGACCCCCTCAAGGATTGAACTCACAACCCTAGATTGAGCAGACCAATGCTCAAACCACTGAGCTATCCCTCTCCCCTCAAGTGATTAAAAGAATTAATCACACTCAAACAATAATAGACTACCATTTATTTAAATATTTTTGACGTTTTCTACATTTTCAAATATATTGATTTCAGTTACAACACAGAATACAAAGTGTACAGGGCTCACTATATATATGTATTGTGACAGGGTCAGGCCAGATGGCTACAGGAGAGTGCTGGAAGGCATATATATTAACCCTAGGTTAAGTTGGTCCCCTTTCCCTGAGGCTGTGGCTACACTTGAAACTTCAAAGCGCTGCCGCGGCAGCGCTTTGAAGTGTGAGTGTGGTCGCAGCACCAGCGCTGGGAGAGAGGTCTCCCAGTGCTACACGTAAACCACATCCTCTACGGGTGTAGATTGCAGCGCTGGGAGCCACGCTCCCAGCGCTGTGGCACTGATTACACTGAGGCTTTATAGCACTGTATCTTGCAGCGCTCAGGGGGGTGTTTTTTCACATCCCTGAGCGCGAAAGTTGCAGCGCTGTAAAGCGCCAGTGTAGTCATGGCCTGAGTAAGGTAAGAGGGAAGGTTCCAGAACAATCAGGAACTTTTTGGAAACCATTAAGGCAGACAGGCTGATTAGAACACCTGCAGCCAATCAAGAAGGTGCTAGAATCAATTAAGGCAGGCTAATCAGGGCACCTGGGGTCTAAATTAGCTGTTACCACTCAAGAAATAGATCTTGGGGTCATTGTGGATAGTTCTCTGATAACATCCGCTGAATGTGCAGCGGCAGTCAAAAAAGCGAACATAATGTTGGGCATCATTAAGAAAGAGATAGATAATAGGACAGAAAATATTATATTGCCTCTATATAACTCCATGGTATGCCCACATGTTGAATACTGCGTGCAGATGTGGTTGTCCCATCTAAAAAAAGATGTATTGGAATTGGAAAAGGTTCAGAAAAGGGCAACAAAAATTATTAGGGGTATGGAACGGCTTCCATATGAGATGATATTAGTAAGACTGGAACTTTTCAGCTTGGAAAAGAGATGATTAAGGGTGGGATATGATTGAGGTCTATAAAATCGTGACTGGTGTGAGGAAAGTAAATAAGGAAGTGTTATTTACTTTCTCATAACACAAGAACTAATGAAATGAATAGACAAGAGGTTTAAAACAAACAAAAGGAAGTATTTTTTCACACAACACACAGTCAACCTGTGGACTCCTTGCCAGGGGAGGTTGTGAAGGCCAAGACTGTAAGAGGGTTCAAAAAAGAACTAGATAAGTTCATGGAGGATAGATCCATCAATGGATATTAGCCAGGATGGGCAGGGATGGTGTCCCTTGTCTCTGTTTGCCAGAAGCTGGGAATGGGCGACGGGATAGATCATTTGATGATTACCTGTTCTGTTCATTCCCTCTGGGGCACCTGGCATTGGCCACTGTGAGAAGACAGGCTACGAGGCTAGATGGACCTTTGGTCTGACCCAGTAAAACTGTTCTTATGTTCTTAAAGTCCAGATATATTGCATGTACTGCTTCTCCTGAAAACATCATATGTTCATCATATTTAGGAAGTAGGGTACACAGTCAGGTCAAGGAAATTATAACATTCATTAAAATTACTATGGAATGGGTAATAGAAATATTTGTCAAAGGCAATGGAAACCAACAAAACATAACAGTAATGACTCTATGAACAATGGGCAAATGTTAATGTCTCTGCACTCTTCTCAAGTATCAGAGGGGTAGCCGTGTTAGTCTGGATCTGTAAAAGCAGCAAAGAATCCTGTGGCACCTTATAGACTAACAGACATTTTGGAGCATGAGCTTTCATGGGTGCATGCATCTGATGAAGTGGACACCATGCAAGGCACTGCATTTAGCCATATGGAGTGGAAATCCATCGACACGCATCTGACGAAGTGGGTATTCACCCACGAAAGCTTATGCTCCAAAACGTCTGTTAGTCTATAAGATGTCACAGGATTCTTTGCTGCTTTTACACTCTTCTCCTTACCCTCCCCCTGACAAGAGGGAGGAACAGCTGTGGAAAACTGTTCTTGAGTACAACTGAGGGCATCTCCTGTGTGGCGTTTGGAGGCTGGGCACTTGGTGGCTTCAGAGATTCCCATGGGTTCATTGTTCCCCTCCTGAATACTTGGGGGGGGTCCTCCTGAAAGGAGTTTTGGGTTCCAATGGACAGTTGGGGAGGTCCGGCAATCTATGCCAGAGAGATGTTTCTGCTAATGGTCACTCCTCTACGTATTGCTGAATGGAGGGTTTTGGTCAGCTATGAAGGTAGACTAAGTAGATTTGCACTGCAGGTGAACCTGAAGACCTCTGTTGTGTCTGGTACACCAGAAATTTCCTGAAATATGCTTACAGGACTGGGAGGTCATTCAATTGGAAACTGACTATATTCTCAGCTAGCATAGAGTTTCTGTGCAAAGGGAGATGTGAACCACAAAAACAGCGCACCCCAGGCCCACAGCATCACTAGACAATCGTGCCCCTGTGTCTAGCAGCGGAGAAATGGACAGGGAAAGAAAGACACCCCACAACTTTATTTCCTTCCCTGATGTGTCAGTACAGCACCACAAGCCCCTCACCTCTCCACATAAAGGGACACCACACTGTGTTTATTTAGCCTCCAGACTGGAGCCTTCTCCCACTCCTGTTTCCCCCAGCTTGTGCAGCAAGTCTCATTGTGGGGAGAGGCCAGGCACGAGGGGCATGGAGAATAACAATTTTATAATCTTCCAAGGGAGAAAGGACATCTATGATTAAACTTTTCTCAGACAACCAACGTGTTCCCTTCCCCTTCCCGGACTTAACCTAAACTCTCCATCACTACCCCTGTTCCACGTGGCTCCCACTTGTAAGAGGACAGTAAGATAAGGGGTGGTGGGAAGAAGCCCTGAAAATGTCTAATCTTCCAAGGGACAAAAGACAGCTGGTACTAACTTTCAACAAACAACTATACGTTTTCTACTACTGTCCCATCCGCATCGGGACCTTGCCACCCACCCCTTCCACTCTCCAAATCCGCACAGTCCTGGGACCTTTGCTACCTGTCTGCTGGCTGAAAAATGCACAGACCCCGGGACACAATGATTGTTCATTAATAATCTGTTGTATAGCTTCTGCTACAAGCATAATAGTGGTTCATGGGAAATCAATACAATCATTGATTTATAGCAGTGTCTTGCTCAGAGATCCTTTAAAGGTTGAAGCAGAGCAGGGGCTGGGGTTAAAATCAGGGATATAGTGCCAGAGCAAGAGGGAACACTAGAGAGGAGTGTAGTAGACATTGTAATGTCTGAGCCTTGGGTTCTGGTTCCTGCCAAGGCTTGGCTCCTTCTTGGATTCAGTGGAGGGGCTTCCTTAATCAACTTCTCCAGGCAGAGGAGCAGAATCATGTACTCCTCATCCTCTGGGGCTTCCTCTGGCATCCCTGCTGCCTCCTCACCCTGGCCCTCATCAGCATCCCACAGACAATGAGGCCAGCAGGATTGAGTATGGGGTCACGAGCCACTTCAGGCTCTGTACTGGGAGCCCTTGACTTCACCTGGGCCAGCTCATGGCAGAAGGGGCATGTACAACAAGCCCTTCGGGAGTGACTGTTCAAGTCTTTTTCCCTGCTGTACAGGATCTTCAAGTACTTGGTGTGTTCCTGGCACTTGGCAGGCATCTGCTCAATGCCCACCTTCTTCAGCCTCCATGAAATTTCCCAGCACAGGTAAACACTCCTGCTGCTCTGGGCAGAGTCATGGTGGATGGTGTGCTCTGACCACACATTGATCAGCACTCAGGTGTGGTTGGTGGGCCAGGCAGCTGCTCTCAGAGCCAGATCCACATTCACCTGAATTGATCAAGAGTGCAACAGAAAGCTGTTCTGAACGGGTCAGCTCAGCTCACTACTGCCAGTGAAAATACAGGGACAGAGATCTTTATAGATTGGATGAGGGTCAGGAAGAAGGACCAGGAAGAAAAGATTTCAGTGTATTGTGGGACTGAAGGACTATTGAAACTCGAGACTTGATACATGCTCTTTGCCCTCATCCACACTGCACCCTAGCAGGAGTATAGGGCCATGCCACAGCCTGAGGCATGTATTTACCCACACTCTTCTGGCATGCTTACTTATTCACCTTCTACTCACCTTCAGAGATGTGCTTCTGGGGTTAGTATGTGGGTAACAGAGAGGTAATGGCACAACCTTATGCATGAATATGTGTACAGTTGCTAGTGCAGCCGTAACCAAAGATCATTTCTAATTGTTCATCTGTTGTTGTGTTGTAAAAAAAGCTGAGGTGTGGACACAACTTAACCATGCTAGTTGTAATCAGATCTATCAAGAGTGTCAAACTATTTACAAGAACACCGACTTCCTATCAAGTACCACGTTCTTGATAAGTTTCAAATTTCAGCTACTTTTGCTATAACACCATTTTAAAAAAAACACTTTTCCCATTGTAAAACTAATTCTTTTTTTCCCAGTATCCCATATCTCAAAAATAAAACCATCTTTGTCAGAGACCTCCACATGGAAAATGTCAGAAAAAAGTGAGTGTTTCTGAAAGGCACAGGCTTGTGAATACTGGATATTATACTGGAATCTTACCAGGGCTAGCTCCAGGCTCCATCTCAGCAAGCAGCTGCTTGGGGCAGCCAAGGGGAAGGGGTGGCACATTGGGCTTTTCGGCAGCAATTCGACGGCGGGTCCCTCAGTCCCTCTTGGACAGAAGGACCTGCCGCCAAATTGCCACTGAAGAAGAAAGCAGCATGGTGGAGCTGGTGCTGATCGCGATCGCAACTTTTTTTTTCTGCCACTTGGGGCGGCAAAAACCCTGGAGCCAGCCCTGAATCTTACATATATTCATGCAGCTTTAACTAAAGTAAGCATGACCAGTGCCTATTGCTCCAAATACAACGAAGGATGCTGTTTTGTTAATTGGCTTGTGGAGCAGTGAGTGATGGATAGTAAATTATTGAATGCTGAGGGTTCACTATTTCTAGATCATTCTTTTACATTAGATTATAGAGAACTTCTCCAAACACAGAAAACTGAACTGAATCCTGGGGTCATTCTGATTAAGAAGATGTGACTACACAGGAACATAAGAACTGCCAAACTGAGTGACATCTGAGGTCCAGCTAGTTCAGTATTCTGTGTCTGACTGTAGATGATACCAGATGCATCTAGGGAAGGTGCAAGATACCCTGAAGCGGACATTTGAGTTAATCTCCTACTGCTGAAGAATAAGATTTTGAGTAAGAGAGTAAACCTTTGGGGATCACGTAGTATATGTACCATATGTATGCATATGGTATGTACGTGATCATGTGCACATGCATATTACATTGAAAATGCTAGATTTTTTTGTACATTATTTCTTTATCCCTTCTTCAGCGAGTGTCTTCTTTCAGAATTTTGGTTTAACTTGCTAGCTCAACATTACTCTTATTCATTTGGAAATTGTAAAGGGGTTCAGTTCTGTTGCTAAGTTACCGACTTATTTGATATGCAGTAAAGTTCCACTGGGATCTAGTAATCTTCAATAGCTAGTGACTACAGCAATTAATTACAAGGAGGCTCCCATAGATTAATCGAATGACCTTTGAACTATAGTATGTTAATCTGCGAACATATATTAAGAAATTAATAAAGGCCAACAAGTAAAAGAAGGCTGGATGAGTCAGGAGATTGGTACTTGGATGAGGAATATTAGGGCTTTCAGTTAAAGGTTATGTCTATATTGCTATTTATTTGTTTCTAGTAGTGCCCACAATGTGCTAGCCACCAAAACAAACTCTTTGATAGAAGTGAGCTGGTTGTCTCAGTGCCATTTATTGTAGAACATCACATTAACAATAGTTTGGCACCCTTGTTCGTAGAGTCAAAGGACTGAATAAGTATGGAGAACAGACTAGCCTCTTGCCCCTGGAAGTTGTCCCTCCTAGTTGCGGTTTAGGCACAATGACGTGCTGGAGAAGGAGCAGCAACCTTGAACACAGAAGAAGGGAGTTGATTGGGAAAGGAACAATGAAAAACAAGAGAGAGAGAGAGAGAGTGTAAACTAGAGCCATTGTCTCTTTGCTAGATTTTACCTGCTGAGAATGAGATGGATCTAAATCAGAGGTTGTAGCCTGAAGCTCCAGAACCTCAGTGAACAAGATTAGCATAAACCCAAGTAAAGAAGACATCACATTTTCCATCCCACTCATGTCAGCCATGGATCTGCCATGGTGGAAGCTTCCAGACAATCTATACTGAATGAATGCCTGAATCCAAGCAATCTCATCTACCAAGGAGATTTCCCTTCATAGTGAGAAACACTTTACAGTGCATCTAAAAGAAGGTGACTCAGTTTCACCACGCTGTCCAGCACCCATGTACAAATTCACCCTGCCAAGGACTGAGTGTGCATAGAAACCAAACCAGATCGGGGTATGGGTACATTGCTAGGGCTATGTAGGAATGGTTTGCCAATACTGCCCATCTAACATGTGCCCCCCATTACTCTAGTATCTGACTGCCTCATAATAATGTCTTCATTCTCACAACAACCATTTGTGGTAGGGAAGTGCTATTAGCCCTATTTTACAGCTGGAGAACAGATGCACACAGACTAAGCAGCTTGTCCAACATCACACAGGAAATCTGTGGCAGAGCAAGAACATCAA
Source organism: Chelonoidis abingdonii (assembly GCF_003597395.2). NCBI lineage: Eukaryota > Metazoa > Chordata > Testudines > Testudinidae > Chelonoidis > Chelonoidis abingdonii. The sequence goes on from NC_133771.1 coordinate 69,775,133, forward strand.
ACTTGGGTCTCTGCTGTCCCAGACCAACATCTTAACCACTGGTTGATTCTTCTTCTGTTTACATGTGCTGAGAATGAACATCTGATTTCAGTAACTATAGCTGTCTTTCCAGCACCTTGCATAACAATTGAAATTCATTTAATCTTTAAAATTAAGAAAAGATAATGACAAGACTTAATTGGTTAATGATGCTTTCTTGACAGCCACTCCACCATAGCTGTGAGAAGCTCTTACCCATACATCCCTGAGTGACTTGATATTTGTTCCTTTCACTGAGATCCCATTGTCTGGATACAATGCTTCCTTGAATACTTTATTTGCTTAATATTGTTCTTTCACAATCAAGTAAGTCGTAAATTATATTATAACTATATTTTTATCATCCAGCACTTTGAGAAGTTTGGCTTGAAGGCTCTCAGTAAGTAATGACGGATGAATTCACATACCATCTGTAATAAGAGGAGGCCCTGAGATATAAACCTTGGTATCAGAGGCCTGGTATGAGGCCTAAGGCCTAAACCAAAGTAATGGTCAAGACTTTGCTAACATAAAGCAAAGTTAAGCTGTGAGCCAAGGACAGGCCCTGCTCACAGAAGCTGGCAAGGAAAGGACTGATGCTGCAGAAAGAGACATAGCTAAAAGGTACTGGACACCAGATATCAGAACATTCGCATACTTGTACACTCCACACAGATAACAAGGAACAGACTAACCCATCCCAATGACAGGGGCAAAAGGGTAAAATGATGGATAGAGTTGTTTTGTTCGAACCAACATGTACAAGGTGAGAGGCAGCACCTTACTACGAGAGGGGTTGTACCTTGCTGCATAGAGGGGTTGCACCTCATACGTCAGGAGTAATGAGTAGCTTGTTTGTACTTGTGTATAAGAATGCATCCCTGGGGCGGTGTCCTTGTCCAGCCTAGGGGGCAGTGGAAAGTCCCGCCACTGACTGAGCTGAATCCATTGACAGGGGGCACATATTCATAGTATGCCCTGAAATAGACTAAAAATCTACAGGAAACTATTATTGTGCTCAATACGGCAATAAACCTGGCCGACGTGCCTTTGTACCTTACTAGACTCTGTGGTCACTGGGTGTTCTCTCCGAGTCTGCTGTGTCAGCTATCTTCAAAGAGCTGGGACAGCACACAGAGGGAACACACGCATGCAGCCGTGTGATATCAACATTGAACAGAGCAGAGCACCACACTGGTAGCATCTGACAACACCATCCTCTAACGTAGTTAGACTGAATTGGGTGGAAATAATTTATTGTAGCTGTACTTGAAATATGACTTGGGAGGGAGGTTAGGATGCAGTAATCACTATTGGGAGAGATGGTATTATATAGTTATATGACAAGCTGTCTCACTCAGCCTAATGAGTATCTAAATAAATATTACCAGAGGGGTACTCCCAATAGGCCTAGCTTCCCTCCAGATTCCACAGCAGGCTCTGGTGTCTCGTTAGCCCAAAACCCTGTGTGACTCCTGGAGGGAGTGTCTCTCTCTCTCTTTAAACCCTCCTGGATCTTTTTTGCTCCCTCCTCACCAGGACCAAGTCATACTGGGGGAAACTGGCAGGCCCAGCAGGGGGCTGAGCCAGGGCATCAAAAAGTGAATGATTCTTGTATTCTCTTGCAGGTTGCTTGCTGAGAAGAGTCTAAAAGGATCTACTACAACTCTCTCTTCCTGGGCACATTTCCAAGCAACCCTGAATTAATTCAATAGGGGCATATGGTAAGCACTACAAGAAACCAGTTACAGTATCCATCTACCATTACAGGCCACTTCAAAGCCATCACAAGGGGACCTGCTACCTTCCTGCTTCTGTTCTGGATCCCTGAGAACACAGCTTCAAATGTACCTCTATATTTTCAGCTTGAGCAGACATACCCGGGGTAGCTCCGATGGAGCTAAAGCTCTCAAAACCGGGGTGTAACCGTGGTGGTATAAGGAGCAGGAGGGTCTAGCCACCCTAGGAGGATCCTGTCTGAAATCCTTGGTGCATATTTGGGTGGCTATCCCCACCGGCTGCTGTGGCTACATTTCTACTATTAGCATGTTAGCTCAATCAGCGCTAGCATGCAGATGCCTACCTGAGCTGGGAATTGCACCTCCAAGCTCCAACACAGAGGCCAGGTCTACACTGTGACTTTAAATCGGTTTAATGGCCGATATACCGATTTAACGCTGTACCCGTTCACACAACGTCGTCATTAATATCCGAGTTAAACGGCTCCTTAAATCGATTTCGGAACTCCTCCCAGACGAGAGGAGTACGCTAAATTCGAAAGTGATAACTTGGATTAGGGTTCGTGTGGACGGAAATCGACATTATTGGCCTCTAGAGGTATCCCACAGTGCACCACTGACCGCTCTGGTCCGCAATCCGAACTCGGATGCGGAGTGCCGGTAAACAGGAAAAGCCCCGAGACCTTTAGAATGACATTTCCTGCTTTCACGTGTCCAGCTCTGATCAGCACGGGTGTGATGCAGTTCAAATGCAAAAGTAGCTCCTGCATTGAACCTTACGGGGAGATACTAGATCTGATCGCTGTATGGTGAGACAAATCTGTTTTATCAGAGCTCCGTTAAAGAACAGGAAATGCCAAAGCGTTTGAAAAATAAACTCCAGGATACACAGCGGTGCGTGACAACCGTAACGGGAAGCCAGAGACTCAAACGGATGCTCATGGAGGGAGGGAGGGAGGGTAATGAGGACTACAGCTACCAGTCTCCACAGCAGTCTCTGAAAACTATTTGCATTCTTGGCTGAGCGCCCAATGTCTGTAGCTTAATACACGGTGTCTTGCGTGGTTCACGGAACAGCTCGTCAGTCTCTTCCCCCCCCAGCATGTGAAAGAGAAGTAAAATAAATAATTCCTTGAGTACTGTAAATGTCACCCTCTGTGTACTGAATGCTGCTGGCAGAGAGTACGCGAGTGTTGACAACGGTCAGGATACCGTTTGTGATCTCAGGGTCTATGATTGCTGTGCTATGGCGTTTGCTCAATGCACTCCGGGAAAAAGGCGCCAAAGGGTTGTCTGCTGCCTTCACAAAGGGAGGGGTGAGGCTGTACCCAGCACCACCCGGGGCAATGTTTTCTGCTGCCCATCAGGCACTGTGCTCTCAACCGGAAGTGGGAACTATGGGATAGCTGAGGAACAGCTACCCACAGTGCACCGCTCCTGAAATCGATGGTAGCTTTGGACCATGGACGCAAACAATCGATTTCGTGATCCCACTGTGGATGCGCTAAACCGATTTTATTAGATCTGTTTTGTAATATCGGTTTAAGCTAATTCGAAATAATCGTGCAGTGTAGATGTACCCAGAGGAACCTTACAGCAGCCAGGCTAGCTTACTGCTACCCTTGATTGAGTGTCTGGCACCCTCGCAGGAGCACAGAGTGTCCAGCAGAGACTGACCTCGCCAGGACTGGACTTGCTTTCACCACCGCCTGGGTACGTTAAACCTCCATGGAGGTTACAAGTGATGGCGCAATAAAGATTCCAATTGCCAAATGGCATTCTTAAAAGAAAACCGAGTTCATAGTTTGACCAGCTATCCCCACGGTCTGTAACTGTCACAGATTTCTCTGAGGTACTACTTCTCCCACTCCTTCCATGCTTACTGGCCATATTTGGCTATTATTTAAGCAAGTTTCATCCCATCCATCCCTCACAGTGGAGAGCAGGCTATGGTCTCATATCTTCTGTTTGAAATAAGCATGATGTTTCCAAACATTATTATGTATATAAAGAGCAGAATGTCTCTAACGCTGTTTCAGCTTTCCCCTGACTTCACTTGGCAGTATACCACTCAGAGATGTTTAAATTTCAGTCAATATGGGTGTGAAACAGAACAAGTTGAACCCTGGGCTGTTTATCAAAGGACAAATTCTGTCCATAGCTACAAAAATGTTGCTCCCTCTGACGTCAATAGGAACTGCACGAGTACCCATCGGCTGACTACCGTCCTAAAGTGTTGTTATAAAACACTTTGACAATTTAATCCTTTATATCCATCAAAACACGATAATTTAATCACAAATTCAGGTACATCAACTTGAAACAGGTCCTGTAATGAAATGGTAGAAAAAACAACGGGTAAGCAAGGGTAAGCGGAAATGTCTAGACACATACAAGTAATAAGAAATTGATCAAACTACAAATACAACAGAGGTGAAATAAATTAAAATAGCTCTAAATCATTTTTTAGAAAACTGGACAGGCACAAAATAATATGCTGAGTAAAACAAAGCAGGTATGACTCATTGGTTCAATTAGAAAGTAAAGGGGCATTTTTGTTCCAGGTACAGTTTTTATTCTTCCAAAGATGAATACAAAGTTATTTTCTTATAAAAAACTTATGATTTTTGTAGCTATTATAAGTATAGCTATGTTACCTAATGTTCTTATTAATTTGATCTTTCCTATCTACTTTTTAAAAAATTATAGCAGATACTAGTCCAGAAAGGGGGTCTAACAATGTTGTTTAGGTGCTTTAGCCTAGTTTACACACTGACTCTAGAAATCTTGTTTAGCCTGTGCTAGAACACATTTTTTAAAAAAATGGGTCATATTCTCAAATACAAATCAGCTTCCACTGATTTCACTTCAGCTGAGCACAATTCAGTCTCTGAGTCCTGTTTCTGTTCTTCACTCTTCACTCACTCACTCTGCCACTCTTCACTCACTCACCCTTCAACTGAACTGTTGTTTTTGCCAGTGATATCATTCCCTACCTAGACACGCCCTGTCTGGAGGATTAGGAACAGCGGCATAGATACTAAAGTTTAGGGCTTGGCGACACTTGAGAGTTGCAGCGCTGTAAACCCACCACCAGCGCTGCAACTTACTCACTGTCCGCACTTGGAAGGTACATACAGCGCTGCATCTCCCTGGCTGCAGTGCTGGTTCTACTCCTGCTCTGCCTCGGGCATAAGGATTGCAGCGCAGGTGATGCAGCACTGCTCCGCAAGTGTGGCCACCAAAAGCGCTGTAATTGGCCTCCAGGGTATTCGGAGGTATCCCAGAATGCCTGTTCAGCCACTCTGCTATCAGTTTGCATTCTACTGCCCTGGCCTCAGGTGACCCACCCTTTAAATGCCCTGGAATTTTAAAAATCCCTTCCTGTTTGCTCAGCAGGTGGGAGTGCAATCAACCCCAGTGAATCTTTCCAGGTGACCATGCCTCCACGTGCCAAACGAGCCCCAGCATGGAGCAATGGTGAGTTGATGGATCTCATCAGTGTTTGGGGGAGGAAGCTGTGCAGTTACAGCTGTGCTCCAGCCGTAGGAATTACAATACCTATGGGCAGATCTCAAAGGCCATGCTGGAAGGGCCATGACCGGACGCGGTGCAGTGCAGGGTTAAAGTAAAGGAGCTGCGGAGTGCCTATTGCAAAGCCGTGAGGGAAACCACCACTTTCAGGTGTTGCCCCCGACGACCTGCCGTTTTCACAGGAGCTGGACGTGATACTTGGGGTGAGCCCAATGCCAATCCGAAGACCACGATGGACAGTTCAGAGCAGGGGGGGGAAGAACCGAGAGTGAGGGTACTGGGGTGGGGAGAGACACCCCAGGAGTCCAAGAGGCATGCAGCCAGGAGCTCTTCTCAAGCCAGGAGGAAGGTAGCCAGTTGCAGCAGCCGGAACTTGTTGGTGAAGAAGAAGCAGAGGAGCGGTTTCGTCCGGTAAGCAGCTTTTATTTTCAGGCTGGAAATGTTTCAGGAGAGGAGGGGGGGCGTTATGGCTGCATGCATGCATGCCTAGATGTGGAATAGCCCATTGATTGTGGTCTATCATGTCACGGTAATCGGCCTCGGTATTCTCTTCAAAAGTTCTCTGCCAGAGCATGGGCAATGCGCTTTGCACAAGTTTATAGGGGAGCCACTGTGGTCCTTGTCCCGTCAGGCTAACGCATCCATGCCACTGTGCCACGAGGGGTGGGGGGACCATTGCTGCACACAGGCAAGCTGCATAGGGGCCAGGGCGGAATCCGCATTGCTGTAGAAGACCCTCCCGCTCTTCCCAGGTGACCCACAGCAGCGAGATATCTTCCAGGATTAACTCTTGTGGAAAATGTTGGGATAGTGTTCAGTGTAGGTCTCCCTGCAGCACTTTGCTTTCTCCAACGCACAGAAACCCCAGTACAGCCCTGACCCAATCAGTTCCCCTCCCAGGTGACCCGCAGCAGCAAGATATCTTTCAGAATTAATTAACTCCTGCACCCATTCCCCCTTACTCACCATTTCTTCGCTGCTGTGTGTTCTCTGTGCTCTGATTGGTATGTGGAAAGTATGCTGAAGTGAGACTGTAAACTCCTTCACTGTGATTATACACAATGTTGCCTCTCTGTTAAATGTTTCAATTTTTGTCTTTCTAATAACAATGTCCTTGAATTCTCGACTGGCCATATCAGAGACTGCTGAAAGGCTACAAAACCTGAGAAAGAAGCCACGGAAAAGCAAAGAAGATATGGTGAAAGCAGTTATGAATCAGTCTGCCAGAGAGAGTAAAAAACTCCAGGAACGGAGGGAAAAAATGCAGCAGTGGAGGGAAAGAGAAAGCAGGAGAAAGGCAGTAGTTAAGAAGAAAAGCACCAAGCAGCTGATAAGCATCCTGGCGCACCAAACAGACTGTATCCAGTCACTCGTAGCCATGCAGGCAGAGCACTACCGTGCCGCCCCCTCCCCCTCAGTCCCAAAGCTCTTTCCTTTGTGCCCCAATGTCACCTCAAAACCCCCTTCTCCAGCATCCAGGTTATTACCACCAGTAGCTGCCCCCAACACCTGTACGTTCACCTACCAGCCCTGAGAACTACGACCCTTATCCTCTGCACTCAACCCCCATCACCATGCAGCATTTTCATCCTGAAGTGCAGCGTCATTGCACAGCACTCCAGACAGGACATATTAAAACCTCTGACTGTACAGTTCACCACCCCTCCTGCCCTTTTAGTTATTTTCTTTTCAATAAATGAATTTGTGGCTTTCAAAACAGTTTTCTTTATTGCAGAAAGTGAAAGATACCATAGCCCAGTAAAAAAACAGTCACTGCAAATCATTGTAACCACTGCATTTCACTCCCATGCAAGGCACCAAACATTACTGTTGGCTTTCAGCCTCAAATTCCTCCCTCAAGGCATCCCTAATCCTTGTAGCCCTGTGCTGGGCCTCTCTAGTAGCCCTGCTCTCTGGCTGTGCAAATTCAGCCTCCAGGCGTTGAACCTCGGAGGTCCATTCCTGACTGAACGTTTCACCCTTCCCTTCACAAATCCCCTAAAACAAATATTTAATGGAGGGTACAGCACGCGGATATAACCGCAGAGATGCTACTTTCCGCCAAGTCTAGCTTCCACAAGAGATCGCTAGCGCCCCTTTTAAACAGCCAAAAGCACACTCCAGAGACTCCACAGTCATTCGGCACCGGTTCAGCCTGTAGTTGAACCAGTCCGTGCCCTGTCCAGCTTCCTGTATAATGGATTTCATGAGCCAAGGCATTAACGGGTAAGTGGGGTCTCCAAGGATTCACAATGGGCATTTCGACATCCCCTACTGTGATCTTCTGGTCCTGGGAAAAAAAAGTCCCGGCCTGCAGCTTCACCTGAACAGGCCACTGGGGTTCTGAAAAGGTGCGTGCATCATGCACCTTTTCCAGGCCAGCCTGTGTAAATGTCAATGAAACCGCCCACGGGTCCGATCCACAAGCGCCTGGAGAACCATAGAGAAATACCCCTTTCCAATTAATGTACTTCAGATGCTAGGTGGGTGGTGCACAAGAATAGGAATATGCATCCCATCTATCGCCCCTTCCACAGTTAGGGGAAACCCATCTTGTGCAAAGCGATCCAGAACTGTCCTGCATGTATCCCCAAAAGTCACGGTTCTTCCGACTAGCAGGATGCGAATTAATGGCCTCTGAAACTGGCTGTATCAACATGATTCCAATGGTTGACTTTCCCATTCCAAACTGGGTTCGCAGACTGATCGGGTAGCTGTCTGGAGTTTGGGCCAGCCTTCCAGATTGCAATAAGCCACCCGCTTCTCCCACTGGCAGGGCAGCTTCTCAATCCTCGTGTCTTTGATGCCGCTAGCTGGTTGGGGGCGAGAGCTTCCTCACACAGTCCGCATGGAAGTGGCTTTTTCTCATCGCGAAAGTTCTGCAGGCCACTGCTCGTCTCCCAGACTTCCATGACAATTGATGATCCCACCAGACTCAGTGCTTTGTTTTCCTGAGCCCAAAAGCCAACGTTCCACGGTGCTGAGCATTTCCTTTAATGCCAAAGGCACTTTAGTGTCATACGCAGCAGGCGATTTGATATCATCATCGGACTCCTCGCTGTCATTGTGGAGCTGAAGGAAATAGCTTCAACCGGCAAACCGTGATGTGCTGGCGACATACTCATACAGACAAAAGTCCTCAAGCAGCTCGGGCTCCATTTCCACAGAAATCGTGCTGCACAGAAACCGTTGGGAGACTCACTAATGGCGCCAAACATGATGGAAAAACAGTGACTGCTGGGATGTGAAGCAATGCAACCATGGGGCGTTGGGACAGGAAGCGAATGACCTGCTCCGTTTCTGTCCCCTTCCCACAACCCACGGCGCCAAAATGGGACGAGGTGCTCTGTGGGATACCTGCCCACAATGCACCACTCCCAACAGCGCTGCAAATGCTGCAAATGTGGCCACACTGCAGCGCTTTCCCTAAACAGCTGTACGAAGACAGCTGTAACTCCCAGCACTGCACACCTGCAAGTGTAGCCAAGCCCTTAGATGGGAAAACTGGGGAGTATGCAGCCAAAAATCAGCTGAATTTGCAGGATACAGGTGCCAAATCAAAGTTTCCAGGACGTTTCAGGGTCTAGTTTTCTGTTTGTTTTGTTTAATAGTAAAAGCAACGATTGTTCTCATTTTGATGGTTCCCAATTTACAATTTCTGGGTTTATGACCAAAATTTGGCAGGATCCAGATGCCAGAGCCGAGTTCTTGTGGTACTGCTGTGAGGAGAGGGTCCAAGTTTTTAAGAGGCAGTAGGAATGGCTAGAGACAGTCTGTGGCTTAGGCATGCCAATTTGGGGGAGGGAGTCAAAATCTAGCAGGACCCAGATAATGCATTTGTGTGCAGCTCATGTAGCTGGAACAAGAGTGGCTAAACTCGTTCCCCCTTGAAGCAGTGGATTTGGGGAGAGGGGATCCCCAAAGTGGTCAGGATCCAGCTGTCACTCAACCATGGATTTGCATAGGGAGACTGGAGTTGTTGGGTGCACTCAGAGCAGCTGGGCTGTTACTGACTTAAGCAATGGAATTGGGTGGGGGGGCTGGGGCAGGGGCTGGCAGGACCCTGCTTTCATCTTCCCCTCCAACCAAAAACCTGCCTCACTGTCTGCGCTGCTCAAAGATTCAAGCGGGAGCTTTGCATTCTCTGCCCTGGGCAGATCCGCTCTGTGCAGGCACCAGCGATTAACCTGGGACTGGCCCTGCCGCTCTCGTCCCACCCGTATTGGACGGGAAGCGCTGCCCCCTAGTGCCCACAGTGGGACTGGCAGCAGCTGTACAGGCGGCCCTGGCAGAGTTCTCCTCTCAGCCTGAGCAGCTAGAGAGAAGTCAGACCAGCAGCCCCCCAGCTCGCTGCTCCTCTTCTCGCTGGCACTCACACACCCGCACTACCTCTCCCTTTCCTCTTCCCGCTCCTTTGCCTTTTTGCGCCCCTCGGTCCCCTCCCGTTTGGCAGCTGGCTCCCTTTTCCGGCAGAGACTGGGATCAGATTACTCTGCGGTTCCTCGACCCATTGCTACTTCCCAAGTGGATGTAAAAGGCTTCCAAAAACCTAACTCGCTGTAGAAAGCTCCATCAGCTGCTGGGCTGCACCCGCTGCTGCTGCAATGCCCTGCTCCTAGGGCTGCTACAGAACTAGGAGACCCTGGGAGGTTCTGCTTGGAGGGATCTGGCTTTGGGAGACTTGAGCTGAAATCAGCAAGGAGAGGACATGTCACTTTAACAGCAAAACAGATCGTGAGGCTGTGATGAAAGCAGCGCGACTCAAGCCAGCGGAAGCCTTGAAGAGCCTTGGTTTTCGAAGGTGAGTAACGCGCAGGGTGTGTAATATCAAGTAGGTTACTGTAAAAAAATGTATCTCGGATCGTGGCTTAAACAGTTGATACAGCAGCATTGTGTAATCAGGCAGCGTTGGGGGGTGTGCTGGTTGTCTGACAGCTGGAGAGCCTTCAGCACAAGACATTTCCCTTGCTATAAAGTTCCTTGTGTTCTTAGCCCTATGCTTTGATTTGTGAGGCGGGATCCGTGGAATTTATCTGGCAACTAAAACTCAACCGAGAAAATGCTACTGAAAGTGTGAAAGCTTCTCACTGGCAGGGAGGGAGGCTCCATGTGCTAACAGGTTTTGTCTTTTCCACCTCCAAAGTCGGTGGTCCTGTGAGATGGGAGGTGTGAGGAGACTGCACTTCGATCATGCGGAATTTGTAACACCCCTAACCGAAAAGAGTCGCCTAACACAAAGTTAAGGAGAACACTGAGGTCCTCTTAAATGAGTCACTCAGCCATGAAGCAATGGAATGTCATGTCAGTTTTACCTTGCAAGAACACTCAAGGGCACATGTGTTAAGGACGGCTTGTCAGCCTGGGTAATTATAGTTGAACAGCGCCACTGTCATCTTGCTGCATTTTGAGGGAATGGTTAGAAGATTGTTGAATATAAGGTTGCTAGAAGTTGTGAAAATAATGTGTTGGAAAAAGAAAGAGAACAATGAATAAATATATCTGAATACTAAACTAACACACATTTCTTATATTGTACTCATACTATATATTTATCGAATATAGTTTATACATAGGATTTCAGAGACAACACAGACACTTCTGTATGGAATGGGCACAAAACCAGATAATAGCTAAAAGTAATACAAGATGGAAAAACACACAAAAAGTCCTGCATATTGAATTTTGCTCCAAGCAGTACAAATGGCTTTGTTTATTATTCTCACCAAGGGGTTCGGAAAGAGACGGCAGGAGAGGATAATAATGGCATAGCTAATGGCCACCCCTTTGAAGCACTGTGAAATTCTCTAGCTTTGCATCCATTCAGCGGCTGCAAAATACTACTTTGGTCACAAACTACAGGGGACAAGCCATCAGTCCACTGTTAGCCAGCAGGCAGCATTGCAATTTCCTTTGAGCTGTTTTTATTCCATTTTGTTTTCTGGTGGTGCTTGCCTATTCTTATACCTAGAAGAAGTGATTATTCAATAAGATAAATAAGTGGCAGTTTTCCTTTAATTGAGCATCCCTACCAGCATAGGGGCCAAGACAACAAAAGTGAAATAGCTGAATGGTGTGCCGCAGGTGAAAATACTGATACCATTGCTCTAAGTACACCTCTACCTCGATATAACGCTGTCCTCAGGAGCCAAAACATCTTACTCTGTTATAGGTGAAACCGCATTATATCAAACTTGATTTGATCCGCCAGGGCACGCAGCCCCGCCTCCCTAGAGCGCTGCTTTACCGCGTTATATCCAAATTCGTGTTATATCGGGTAGCATTATATCAGGGTAGACATGTACTTTCTGAGCCCTATCATCCACTTGAGCCATGAAGGAATATGAAGATGAAGAATGACATGCAAAAATGGTCCAAAATCTGTTAAGTCCAAAGGCCCAAAATGAACATCATCCCCCACTTCCTCAGACACTCTGGGGATCATTTCATGGTAGCACAGAATGGGGCAGAAGGGAAACTATGGATTTAGCGGGACATGGATATATATGGCAGAATCTGGACTGGCAACTATTTGTTTTACATTCAATATTGCCACTCCTGTATTCACAAATCATGAGTCAGACTCCAAAAATCATGAGTTTTTTAAGATAATACATTTTGGTTTCTTTTTATTCATCTTCTGGTTTTTGAGCCCCTAGGGTTCACATTTTCAATCTTTTCTGACACATTTAAAAAAGAAAGCTGAGATTATCATGTAGTCACATGACTCCAGGAGCTGGGGCTTTAAAAAAAACACACCAAGTATCACAAGACTGACAATGAAATCATGAGAACTGGCAACACTATACATCATCCTATGACAAATCCACAGGGAAATACTTCATGCCTCAATATGTATCTTAAGTACATGCTTAACATTAAGCATGTGTTTAAGTCCCATTGACCTCAATAGGTCTGCTCACATGCCTGAAGTTGAGCATACACTTAAGTGCTTTGCCTAACCAGGTCCTAAATCCTAATCCTATAAGCATTAATTTCTACTCCACACATTCAGAAGCTCTTGACAAACTAAAGACCAGGCACATATGAGACAGTATTGCCAGCCTGGCTGCATACAGAGCAGTACTGATCTATGTTCTAGGAACTGGCATGAAGCAGCAAACCATCAACATAGACACTGGATTTTCCTTGCAGATCTTAGGACACATGAGGGTGTGGAGGACCATGCTCCTGACCGCTCCCTGGGAAGGAAAACATTATCTCCATCCCCACTACTACAGGATTTCTTGCTGCCAACAAGCAAAGCCAGTAAATTGTCTCCTGCAGTTTTTCCTACATGATCTATCCCAGTAGATCTCTTATTTCGTAAAATTAATCTTCACAGTATACAAATACCAGTCATAAATTAATGTCAACAATCTAAATACCTGACAGCTAATTTTAAAGGGACATTATCAAAGCTGACAGGTCCAAAAGGTAACATGTATTTCTAAATCTCCTGATTCTGGAAAGGAAGCTATGAGCCCCTCTAAAATTAAAATTGGAACGTTATTAAACTGACTTCTATTTTCCACTCACCAACAATATATCTGGGATCCAGAATACATCTGTGACCCCTTCCAAGTCTCACCCCACTTTTCCCAGCTGCTCCATTTTGGGGAGTGGACAAGATATTAAAAATCAGAAATACTGCCTACTGAAACAAAAAAAATCTAATTTAAAGCATTTCACAGAGTTAAAAAAAAATCCAAGTTAGAAATAAAAGCAGTTCAGCCATATAGAAATGTCATCTGTATAAAAATTCCCTTCTCAGAAGGGATTTGGACATTTAAATGGTCAAGATACTCACTGAAACAAATTCACTATTGGCATTAGTGTGTGCAACTTTTTCATTCAGGGACCACATCTTCTTAGTGTCTGTAAGGGTCTCGTACACATTTGGGTACTTGTAACAGGATAGTCTTCTGCTGTCCTACCCTGTTAACACATGTCAGAAGAAACCTGCACAAAGCTGCTGAAATGTTGATTACTGACTCGTGGCAAGTGCAGCTCCATCCTCTCACAGAGGAGGGGAAGTCCCGGATGGAAATCCTAGGGCCAGCTCAGAAAGGAAGTTCAGGCTGAGGTTTATATTGTGTTATTGTTTTTGCATTCCCGATGAAACCAAAATCCAGGAAGGGAGCAAGTTCAGACACTGACTCAGGGGAAAGACTAGGGACTCAGTCCATTCACAGCAGTATATTAATAGCAAGAAATATTTTATTATGCCAATAGTGAATTTGGCCAACTACGTCCCTCCTACCCACTTCACAGCTGCCATACGTGATTCTGGGTTTGCTCCTGCATGCTTGTGCATTCAGAATGTCCACTGGAGCCAATAGGTATTTTGACAGCTCTAAAAATACTGAGGCAAACTATTAGTGTATCTTTAAAGGCAGCTCTAAAAATGCTAGATTGAATTATTAGTGCATCACTGGAAGAGGAATATGCTATTGCTAATTATATCTTCCCTAACTCTAATTGCTTAGCTTTCCTTACATAGCTATTTTTATAGATCCATTGGTAAGATTATTAACTTGGCTTTTTAAATACACTGAACATCTTCTCTTATAATTTGAGGAGTTTAGATGTATGTGGGCCTAAGCTCCTTCAGGTCTATTCAGATTTGAAGATCTTATTGCACACACTTCCATTGACAAGCTCATTTTCCCTCGATTGCAAAGATCTGATACAAACTACATGTCCTGGCATTTAGTAGACCAATATACATCCCTCACATGTACCTTCATTGATGTGATATATTTTAGACCAGGTGACGTCAATCCTGCCTTCCCCTGCCCTACATCTGTGAGCATAGAGGCCCACGACCACTTCTTGTTCCACTGAGCAACATGATGTTGAGATTCAAAACAGGGAGCCCACAAACCCTCTTTTTCACAGAGTGCCAGGGGGTTTGCATGTACTCAGCTTATAGGAACTAGAAAGGAAGGTAAGTGGAGGAAGTAGGAGGGGCCAGCACACCTGTAATTATGTGGCATTGGAGTTTATACTCCAAACCCTATTGTAATGAAAGCATAAAAAGAGAGTTTAAAATGAGTTTGTGTTATCTCATTTTTTTAACGTGCAGTGCAGCTTCATTTTACCTGTTCTCCTTTGGTTTCTAGTGAAATGCATGTTCTAACCAGCTATTTTATATGAGGTTCCTGTAAGATTAAGAGCCAAGGTAAAATAGTCCTATCAGAGCTAGACTTGTAGCCAAGAGTCTTCTCAGCAACACCATGGCAGGGAATGATTTTAATACAAGGGTGGCATTTACAGTAATAAAATTTCCATACTTTCATATCTGAGCTTTTGTTTTGCAGCTAGGCACACAATGGGCATTATACTAGGAAAACCAAAAGATATTATAGGTGTCACCTTAAAACCATTATATATTGTGTGCATATGATATCTGTTCTTAAAGAAAGGCTGTGTATATTTAACCCCAAGCAGATGTTGCTACCAAAGCCTGTCTTCAGTCTATTATATATGTTCTCTTGGAAATTGAATTTTACATTGATAAGCACTACCATCAATAAGCAAGTCATGCAAGTAATTTTTATTTTGGGCATCTTAAGCAGATTGTGCATAAGCTGTCAGTGCAATACAAAGTCACATTTTATGTATTGGCCTTTGAAGAACCTTACTAGCTAGTACAGCTATAGCAACAAGTTTTCATTCTGGGCTAGATACTAGATACTATCTTAAGCTATTGGCGGGAAGAAGAAAGCTTCTATGTACATTATGGCTATATATGTATCACAGGATAAATTAATGCTGCATGAACTTTAAAGTGATACTGCAAATGTATAGGCTTAAAGTTTCATTTACTTTGGAATTGCTAGAGTCTGATAGGGAAAGGCCACTGGATTTTAGGGGTCAGTTGATTTCAAAAGAGATTTGGGATGTGCAAGGAATGCAGGATTGGACCCTAAATAGCTAGGGCCAGATTCTCCCAGGATCCATGGGAGCCTAAGTCCATTATTTTGGAGGCCCTATATACTGGCAGCCTCCTCTTTCCCCAGCAGTGTAGTTCCATTAAGCCATGCTGCCAAGAACTCCTCCTTAGCTGTGATGGCTCTGAGGGAGCAGAAGAGAACTCAGTGGAAAAGATAATACAGCCTTCTGCCTGAAAGAACATGATGAAGCTGGAGGTGGGACAATGTGCATGTCCCCTCTCCTCTGACCTGACTCTACCCCTTTCTTCTGATGGAGCCTGAACCTTACCGAAAGCTGTCTGCAGGGAGTGAGGGGGATGAGAAGAGGAATGGATGGGGCTTTAGCAGCCTCTTCTGCAGAGAGGAGGCCGGGTACACACATAGAGGACCCCTTCATGCAGAGATCAGAATGAGCACAAAAATGCCGCTTTCATGGATTTCCATGCCATTTCAGAGAAGCTGCCAAAACTGCCACTAGATTTAGGGGGGAGGCCTTAAAAACACATTTCTTTGTACCCCTTCTTCTGGCTCCTTAGCAGCTCAATGCTATTCACTGCAGAATTTAGACAGGCATTTCCACAAGTTTCTCCAAAGTGCTCGCTCTTCTGAAAATGGGTTATCCAGCTATTCAGAGCTACTGTAGGATTGGTAGTTAACAGTTCTCCCTCAGGAAGTGGTGTCTGGAGGAGACCACAAACAGGTAGAAGCCTCCAGAGGAGCAGTAGAGGGCACAACTACCAGCTGCAGAGGGCACTTCTCCAAAAACAGCTCTGTAATCACCTCCCATTGCTCAGTGGGGCAGGGGGAAACAAGCCCACAGTTCCACACTACCCAGACACCCCCCACGAGGTCACTGAGCAGTGCTGGCAGC
The DNA here is from genome assembly GCF_003597395.2 of Chelonoidis abingdonii. Lineage (NCBI taxonomy): Eukaryota > Metazoa > Chordata > Testudines > Testudinidae > Chelonoidis > Chelonoidis abingdonii. The sequence goes on from NC_133771.1 coordinate 69,791,230, forward strand.
ACCTTCCTTGTGCTCAGGTTGTTCATGCTGTGGGTGAACATAGCAATAGCCCACTCAGGCCGGCATCAGCTAAGGCACTTGATACTTCAGTCAAGGTAAGGTGTGCTCCACTACTTCTTGTCAATAGTTGGCTTCTTGACACAATCATGGAATTCAACTAAAACCTCTCTCACTGAAACAGTGGGAAGCACTCATTGTAAACAGGTACCCATAAGAAATGAACAGAATCAATTCCCTCTCCTGTGGCCACACTCTCTCCTTAAAACCCAGCATGACAGATTATCCAGCCCATTGTAACATATTCCCATGATCTGTGAATGCTAACTCCAATTCGTATGCTAGTTTTTGCTCTAGAAATGTTGCCACTGTTTCCCCTAACTCCCACCAGGAGAGAAACAAACACTGAAAACACAGACACTTGAGAGATGAATGGAATCATTCAGGTGCTGAAGTGGTGACAAAATGAAGACTTGTTCCTAACCAAAAAACACAAAAACAAACAAACAAACAAAAAACCCAACTAATGAGCAGTTTTCAGATGTTCCATTTGGTAGCAGCATTAGTATCAATTATCCTCCTTTGGTAATATTACATCCTTTAATAAGGTTCAGTAATGTCGACATTTCTCAATACTAATCTGACAAGCAAAGGCCTCTTCAAAAGCATTGTCTTACTGCATCAAGATTTCTAACATTTCAGGCTGTCGATTACTGACTGATATGTCGTGCAGACTTCGGCACCTGACAATTCCACTAATCTCAAGTGTCTGTATGTCAACAATTTCTCTTTTGGTGGGAGTCTGGGATAAAAGCAACAATGTTTCCAGAGCTAAAAGGTATCATAATGTATCTTAAAGTCCTCAGGTCAGAGGAACATGTCAAAGTGTGCCGGATAATCTGTGATGTTGGGTTTTAAGGAGCAAGCATAGCTGCAGGCAATTTAATTCATTTTCAGTAAAGAATTAACACTGCGTCTGCATCAACACTGCTACTGCTTCAGGTCAGAGCCACTGTTCTAAACACTGAACTGCCATCCTCTTTATTTCCAAAGGTGTAAGATTGTCATTTCAGTATACTATGGTGCAAAGTCTGCTGGTTTTATAAGATCTGAGTTGTAATCCTAGCACAAACTTCTTTGGACATTTAACAAGACCTAACACTTTCTGGGTCATTTGGTTTTCCCTTTGCTGAGATAGGCTCTTGCCAGCTTCTTTATGGTGCCCTTCATGGTATGAGCTCACAACCTCTGATGCCCTTGATCAGTTATTAAAACCCTTGCTTCGCTTCTGACTCAGCCTCTTCTGAGCTCCAAGTTCAGTTCCTTAACGGATCCTCCCAACTGAATTGTGCCCAGTTTAACAGCCTCCAGCTGAGATTTACAAAGCTGACTAGAGGACTTGGGCACAAAAACATGTGTCTAAATCTCTGAAATGGCTTTGAAAATCCAGTCTCCACACGCAACTCTAGTGATTTTAAAGAAATTCATAGAATCATAGGACTGGAAGAGACCTTGAGAGGTCATCTAGTCCAGTCCTCTGCACTCATGGCATAAAATAAAAGCAGATTTTTAGTGGCACATTGCAGATGAGAACACGAACAGAACAAAATAAAGTCTGAGTAAGCATAACTATATTTACTCAGTGGGTCTTTATGTAGCCCTCTCCTGGAGCAGCCCTCCTCTCCAAGCTTGGTAGAGTCTACTTGCTCCTTTGTGGCTCTGTGCCCCATCCTGGCAGCAGTGGGCTTTAGGCTCATTGTTTTCCTGGGGCTGATGGCAGGTGTTACTCTTTGCTCACTGGCAATTGGAACTAAACAGGATTTTTAGTGTGTGCTACCTCCACCTAGTGGCCAGATTTACAAAGGTATTTATGTGCCTGAAGACACTGTACATAGATGCCTGGGGTGGGATTTTCAAAAGCACCTAAATGAGATAGGCACTTAACTCCCATTGAAATCAAAGAGAGTTAGGCACCTTAACTACTCAGGTGATTTTTTAAATCCCTACAGGCACCATCTGCAGCTCTAGGCATCTAAATATCTTTGTAAATCTGGCCCTTTCTTCTGTCTCAGGCAACTGAGCAGACAGATCTTTGAGGCCCTTCTCTTCTTTGGTATCTCCAAAGTACCAGGCACTACACTACTACCCCTTTCTCAGATGAAAATATGGAGGCTAAATTATGTTGCTCCTATTGAAATTAACCATTGATTTCAATGGGAGCAGAATCAGGTTGATGATAAGCACTTTTGAATACCCCAACAAATGGGAATAATGTGCATCATCTTAAAATTCACTCCACCTACGCGCTCCTTCTAAATAACTTGTGATGGACAGCACCAGTGCAGATTGCCAGCTCTTAAGCCAAATAACGCCCTGCTGTGCAATGCAGTACAGAGCCTGTATGGGTTCTGTGGTTGATGGAATTGAAAAACTGTGCTACCTGGTAAAGTTCTCAGGACAGTATAACATATATTTTAAAAGGTTACAAAATCCTGCATTTTTGCAGAAAGTCTGGATGATTGAAGGCCTAGTAGGCTGGCACTGTAATCCTGCAGGAGACAAACATCTGATGTAACATCATCCTCACACTACATGTCGAGGAGTCATTCAAAGTGTGAGCTGCTGCTACACAATGGGCTTGAATGGCACAGAAAGAAATAGAAAGATGCATTTAAAATCAATTACGTGCTGAATGCCCCTTCCGATCTGAATGTAATTTTGAGCTTGGTAAGGTTTGTGCGGGGGAGTTACTGAAACATTTTCAAGTCACCTTTAAGAAAGGCTGAAATACCCTGCAATTTACTTTACAAGCTTTTTAGAGTAATCTGCGTCTCCTTTATCCTGTCACACCGATCATTTGGTGTGATGATAGGCAATGGAAAAACGTCAGATGCTCCCAATAAAAAACAGCTTTCATGTGATGCACAAAGATGAAATTCAATTCATTCAAGATGTAATTAAAATAGGTCTTGAAAAATAGGTTCAGAGTGTCTGATCATCTGGGATCTACCACTACATCTCCTGAAGGACATACAAACAAGATTGTAAGGTGTTTGGGGAAGGGATCATTTTTTTGTGTCTTTATGCAACACATTTCCTTGCTGAATGACTAGTTCCATGACTTCACCTGGAACTACCTGCACACTACAAGCTGAGTACCTGCTTAAGCGCTTGCTGAATTGGGGCCACAGTGCAGCAAAGCTCTGACACAAAACTCAGTGAAGTCAGGGGGAGTCTTTCCATTGACATCTATGGGCTTTGGACCAGAGTCCAAGAGAATATATTAGGGCAGGAGTTGGCAACCTGCAGCACGCGTGCCAAAAGCGGCTCGCTGCTGCCAGCCGGGGTCCCAGCAGCCGCCCCCACTCAGCCTGCAGCCTGCCTGGGTGAATGGAACCCCAGGCCGGCAACGGGCTGAGTGGGGCCAGCAGCCAGGACCCCGGCTGGCAGGAGCCAGCAGATGGAACACTACACCCAGGTAGGGAAGGCTGTGCCTCCCCAAACAGCCCGCCCCCTATCTTCCCCCTCTCACTTCCCGGCCCCTGATTGCCCCCCTCAGAACCCTTCACCCATCCAAACCCCCTTGCTCCTTGTCTCCTGAACGGCCCCTTCTGGGAGCCTCCATCCCTATTCTCCCCTCTGGCACCCCACCTCCCCCATCCAAGCCCCCCCCCCGTCCTGACTGCCCTGACCCCTATCCACACCCCCAGCCCCTGACAGGCCCCCCAGGACTCCCACACCTATCCAACCACCCATGTTCCCTGTTTCCTTACCATGCCACTCAGAGCATCAGGACTGGCAGCCATAACTAGTCACTGTATGTAGCACATTCCTATGGGGAGCAATTTAATACAGTACAGTGATGCTGTATCCAATGTACTGTGGTTTTCAACAGTGTTGCTGTGGACATTCGTTGCATTTTTTCCTACAGTTACAATTGGGATGCTAGATACCAGTTGTTTTAGATCACCTTCAATGGAGATTTAATATAAGGTTTGGAACAACACCTATTAATGTAATACAATATAGGAATGGCCAAAGCTATGGCGAGCCATAATAAAATGAGAATCTGAGCAGTGTAATGGCAAAATTTGTTCTCTTTTATGTTTTGTCCCTGTACTAATTTCCCAAGTGCAACTGCACTGATAATTTTTGCTTTGATTGAGGAGAGGTATCATCCACTCACAAGATAAGAGAGCAGACAAGAAAATCCAACTGGCACTTGAATGAATCACAAAAAGGAAACCTTTCAGAATGATGTAGTCATTGATGACACCACAGTTCACATACACAGAAACAAGAAAATATGCTTGAGGAGGTTCTCAATTGTGGTCCACAGACACGAGCTCCATTCAGGTGATCAGCAGATAGTTTCCTCTAAGGTGCGTGCCTGGGAGGTGGCACACAAGAGAATGAAGGGCCACCCTCCTAATTAGTGGAACCACGCAAGTGTGGCTCCACTAATTAGGTCCCTGGACTCTGGGGAAAACGCACATGTAAGGTGAGGTGGTGGCCTTGTGGGGAATAGGGGGTAGGTGGGAGGGGACAGTGGGGTGAGAAGAGGGGGTGGGGGAAATTTAGGATGTGCAGGGCTGTGACGGCCAGAGAAAAAGGCACCTTTCCCCAGGTCCAGAGCTGCAGCTGCCGGGGAGAGACAGCCCTCATTCCCAGCCCCAGCTTGGAGGCTGCCACAGGTAGGGGAAAGAGGGAGAGACCCTCCTCCTTCCCAGCCCCAGCTCCGGGGCTGCCACGGCAGGGGAGAGACCCGCCTCATTCCCAGCTCCATCTTGGGGGCTTCCATGGCTGGGGAGAAAGGGGAGACCCCTGTTCTCCTGACTCAGCCATCCGCTCAGATCATGCTTAGTCCCACCCCCGTGGGGGTAAACAAAGAGTCCACTAAACTAAACTCAGCAAAACATAACTTTTCACCCCTAGCCAGACTCACTCCTCTGCTGTCTATTCATCCATTCCCAGGCTCTGCAGGGTTGTCCTCCTGCTCTTGCACAGAGCAGTACCTCTCAAGGCTTTCTCCCAGGTGGCCCAGCTTCAAATTCAGCAGTCCTTCTCCCCCTGGTGTCAGCGTCACTTTTCCCAATGGCCAGTAGGGGAACTCACCCCCTTCCTCTCCTCTGGGTGCCCTGTGGTGAACAGCTAAGGTCTGCTCCCCCTGACTTCTCACTGCTTCCCTGGACTTCTTCCTATCTTGGCTTTCTTTCAGGCCCTTTCCCACAGCTCCTCCCAGGGCTTACTGTACCTCTGCCTCTCCCTAGGCCTTTCCTCCAGTCTGTAGCAGTCAAGGAGGAACGGAACGGAACGGAACAGAACGGAACTTCACTTCACTTCTCTCCCTGAAGCCCCCTTTTCATCAAGGCTTCCTTCCCTTATGTTCACCACGCAGCTCCTCCCCCAGCTGGGCATTGTCTTCACTTGGGCCTGGCCCATCCTCCAGATACAAGCAGGTGCCTTCATTAAGCTCTCTAGCTCCAGCTAAGCCTTTTAGTGCCACTGTGCAGTATATACCCCCATACACCAGTACATCTGTAGCAGCTGGAATTCACACCTTAAGTTAAACTGAAAGAACTACTCAGTGTAGACAAGGCAAAACACTTGGTTTCAAAATAAGACAGGGATGGGGGCAGTCAATTTGAGATAACTCAGCAACTTATATATTTTCTCAATACATGTGACAGTGACTGTAATGATTATTTCTCTGTTAGCTCAGAGGCGAGCATATGAACTGAGACACACACCCTGAGCTTGTAGTGAATACATAACCATAGAGGGCACTGCAGAACCTCTCATATCCATTTTCCCATGTAAGCTAATCAGTTATTACAAGTACCGTACAAAATAGTCCTAAAACTTCAGCCTGGTTAATCCATGTTAGTCCAATCAATATTTCCCCAGTGGTGTGTCCCATAGCCTACTATTATGAGACTAACATAATCAAAGACCCTCTGCCGCCCTTGCATATAAGAATTCTGTGCAGGGGAGTGGCAAGAGCTACCCAGCAAGGGAGAGGAGGACAGCAAATAGGGAGGGATTAGAGGAGCACAGAGTGAGGTAATCTTATCTCTGCATTTCCTGAGCCTTGTGGGTTTACAACTTTCGTGCTGTAGATTGCAAGATTGATTTCACTGCTGGAGTGGGTGTCTGGCACCAAAGGCACTCTATGTTCCAGGGCAACTTTTCTACACCCCAAAGCCTTTTTATCCCTATTCCTGAGGCTCTACCCAGGGCCGACTCCAGCGTTTTTGCTGCGCTGCTGCCTGGAGCCGGCCCTGCCTTTACCTTTTCAAGGGTTACCCAATTTACACCCGTATTGAAAGCAAGTTTCAGCTACTGTATGTTGGAAAGTAATATTGTGTGAAAGTGGGTCTGTCTCAGCAACAGCTAAGTGCGCTCAGGATTTTTATTGCAGTAAGTAGCATCCAACAATAAACAAATGTATTTGCTTGTTTACTGGTATGCTCATTATTATAACATGTAACAACTACACTGCATATAGTTTCTCATTATTTTACTTACTAGGCTTATGGCAAAAGGTGATTGAAACAGGGGTTTCAAACATGCTTTTTAGAATGAGATGTCTGTGAAAAGGACTGTGTAAAAATGATACCTTTTTACTCCAACCCATCTGCACCCTGAGGGTATTCCAAGGGATATGTGTAGACTTTTGAAAGCAAAATAAATGTTTATTTTTAATTCTTCTCACATTGCAGAGATAACATAGCTAAGAGAGAGTGAGCTGGATTCTTTCCCTTCTTATGCATCAATAGAATTGTTTTCTCAATTCTAATCAGTTACACCTGTGTAAACCCACTGCTGGCAAACAGGGTTGTACAGGTGTCACTGGGGGCACACTGATGTATGATTTTCAGATCCCAGGTACAGTTTGCTGGGTAGATAGTAAGAGAAAATCTCTTCCTGTGAGCTGAGCACATTTGATATGGAAATCAGTGAAAGATAAATATAGAACCTGGGGTGCCACTCTTACCAGAGTTAGTCAAATAGAAAATTGAGGCACAAAATTATCCAGAAAAAAAAAGTCAACATTTGCAATAAATTATTCAGCTGGCTCTTATCGTTATAGTTACTTTCCAGAGCAAGAGTACTCTTTCAGTGTTTAAAAAGCTGAATGAAAGTAATAAATGTATTTCTATCAGTTTAGAAATCTAAATAAATAATCACCTGATGCCCATCTTGTGCTCTTATAAAATTTAAAATTCACATCATATACAAAACATAATATATGTAGGTAAGAATGAATCATACAGGCACTCCACAGGGGTGTGATTTCTAAGGCACACTAAGGTGTTGTGCATTAATTGGGCTGTGCAGACCCTGCCAGTGTGCTTTAACGTAGTGCTGTTTGAACCACTACTACATTAAAGCTTTACTGTGCACCAGCAGAGTCTGCACAAACCAATCAAGGCACAACTCATTTGTGTGCTTTAGAACTCAGACCCCAATAAAGCACATTACTTCAAGCATTAAGGCAACCCCACCATTATGACATTCTCATTCTTTTTAGTGCCAATATTTATTTTCTGTATTCTTTTGTTTTTTGGTATTAAATACATTGTTAAATCAGAGTCAATATTGCCAGTTGTTTATTTACTTCAGGAATAGCCCAGGTTGCTATTATGAAAGTCTTGGATTTGTAGAAAAAACATTTCTCTCTGTTCTAAATCCCTTTATATGTGGGTCTACACAGATGGGGTGAGATCCTGTGCTGTGCCTCTAAGAAGCACAGAACGAAACTTGCACCCCCAGAGGCAGGGGCGGCTCCAGGCACCAGCACACCAAGCACATGTCTGGGGCGGCAAGCCACGGGGGGCACTCTGCTGGTCGCCGTGAGGGCAGCAGGCAGATTGCCTTCGGCGGCATGCCTGCGGAGGGTCCGCTGGTCCTGCGGCTTCGGCGCACCTCCCGCAGGCATGCCACCGAATCCGCGGGACCGGGGACCTTCCGCAGGCAAGCCGCCGAGGGCAGCTTGCCTGCCATGCTTAGGGCGCCAAAATACCTAGAGCCGCCCCTGCCCAGAGAAGTAGGCCATAGTGGCTTTAAGCTCCCTTGCACCCTTCTGATCCTGGGCTGTTCTGTCGAGTGGCCCCCTGTGAAACTTAAGACAGCCCTGGGGGCCAGGGTAAGTTACAGCAGCTGCTCCAGGATTGGCTAATAGGCAACAACATTGTCCAGAGTGTCCACAATGCTACATGCTGTTCTCCAGTCCCCAACATTCCCCCCATACCAGGGCTTGCAAGGGGCTCCTCATAAGACAGCTTTATCATTGTCTTCTAGAGTGTATCTGCCAGGAGAACTTTCCCCTAGCTGGAATTTGGAGCTTTAAGGACCTTTTGCATGGCTCCAGCCCCTTTACCCAGCATAACCAAATGCATAATGATGCATTTCTAACCATTGGAAGAGTGAAGTCTTCCAGGAGGAGCAGTGCGGGCACAAAACCTAACTGGCTTCGAGACTGATCTTGATAAGTTTATGGAGGGGATGGGCTGATGAGACTGCCTGCAATGCCATGTAGCTGATCTGAGACTGCCAGCAGCAAATATCTCCTACCACCGGTGATGGGTCACTAGATAGGGAGAGCTCCCGAGTTACTACAGAGAATTCTTTCCCAGGTGTCTGGCTGAGGGGTCTTGCTCACATGCTCAGGGTCTAACTGATCGCCATAATTGAGGTTTAGAAGGAATTTCCCCCCAGGTCTGATTGGCGGAGACATGCAGGTTTTTTGCCTTCCTCTGCGGCGTAGGGCACAGGTCACTTGCAGGTTTAAACTAGTGTAAATGGTGGACTCTCTGTAAGGTGAAGTCTTTAACTTCAGTGACTCAGCCAGAGATCAGGGATCTATTACAGGAGCAGCTGGGTGAGGTTCTGTGGCATGCAACATGCAGGAGTTCAGACAATATGATCACAATGATCCCTTCTGACCTTAAAGTCTATGAGTCTATAAGTCTAAAGGGGGTGGAGTTGGAGTCTATAAGTCTAAAGGGGGTGAGGCTCTCACCCTTACTTATCATGGTTCTGATCCTGCAAACATAGATTCATAGACTCTAGGGCTGGAAGGGACCTCGAGAGGTCATCGAGTCCAGTCCCCTGCCCTCATGGCAGGACCATCCCTGATAGACATTTATCTAACCTACTCTTAAATATCTCCAGAGATGGAGATTCCACAACCTCCCTAGGCAATTTATTCCAGTGTTTAACCACCCTGACAGTTAGGAACTTTTTCCTAATGTCCAGCCTAAATCTCCCTTGCTGCAGTTTAAGCCCATTGTACTCATAGATACTCACAGATAGATTTATGCATGTGTTCACAGTTAAGTATTTGCATAAATATTTGCAGCATCAGAGCCTATATGGATGCATGATACAGTTAAGTGGAGTTAATCCAGATATACACAAGTTTAAGTGGTATTAGTATCCGGCCCAAAGTGTCTGCTAGTAACTTACCCTGTCCAGAGGGCTTGCCCAAGGCCTATTATTACCACAGGAGACCCACTTAAGGCCCAATATGAGGAAGTGACACTTGGGTCTAAAACCAAAAACAACTTCAGTATATGGAAGTATTACGATACTCAGTGTTGCCATTCTCATCATTTTCTTGTGAGTTTTGCAATATTTGTTGTTTTTCTTAAAGCCACAGCACCTCAAGTCATAATTTTGTGGGACTCTGATAGGGTGACCAGATGTCCCGATTTTATAGAGACAGTCCTGATTTTGGGGTCTTTTTCTTATATAGGCTCCTATTACCCCCACTCCACTCCCAATTTTTCAGACTTGCTGTCTGGTCACCCTAGGCTCTGAGCTTTCATTTTTTTAAAAAAAGTAAGTTTCTAGCCTTTGTGGCTGTGGAAAAAGCAGGAACCAAGTGCCCCTCCAGGCTCAGAACCCAGAAGGCAATGAAGAATCCAACCTGTATTATTTTTTTAAAATCTCATTTTTTAAATTCAATCATATGATTTTGGGGACTGGATTCATGATTTCTGAATGGTCAGGGTTGGCATTGTGGAATACATTAAGCATAATTCATTTTGATATTTCTTTATGGTTTATAGGTTCACCGTGTAAAATAGTAATAACGATCTCTGGCTTAGGCTCTTCCTGACAGATAGGCTTGGAAGGAGTTGATTTTTATCAGTGTACATCAGTAAACGTTGATTTCACACCCACACACACACAAACCGACAGAAACCTATTTCCAGCAATAATAACCAAAATTAGACAGACAGACAAAGTAAGAAAAACGTTATTTGAGAACGGATTACAGTTTGATTAAAGGATATTTACTTTGTACATTTTGACATATGATGTTGACAATTCGTGTTTTAACAGTTATAAAGCTTTCACTTTTTGAATCTCAACATCTACTGTCATTAAATAATTATTTAATTTCCTGCAACTGTGAAAACTTATATTGATAAAAATGGGAAAAAAGGCTTACAAATAAATATTGATATGATCTGTAAAAATTATGAAAGAATAAAAATTGAATTCTGCCACGCCTGCTGCTGGACTAAAGGCACAGAGCTTTAGTTCTCCCAGTTGGTCATTAATTGCTGGGAAATGCCCTTCCTATCAGTTTTTATTGATGAATCTGGTTTTCATTTCAGATTATTTCCTTGTCTTGGTGTCACCAGCTCATTGCTACATCATTAGTGTCCCAAAGCTAAATTGCTCTGGCCCTCCGTGGACATATGGGGCCTTGATTTACAGAATTCAGGCCTGCCTCCATTTTGTGCATCTGTTTGACATGTGTGTTGTTGAATGTGCATGTGCAAACTTAGTATTTTGCATGCACATGTGACTGTCTAGTCCTGTGCATCTTCTGCAAGCACTTTATGCAATACATCCACCTAATAGTCTACGCAGGGCTGGAGTCTGAAAATTAGGTGCCCCATGAACATTTTTGGAGAGAGAAGAGAGCATGTAACTGCATCCCAGGTTATTTTAGGACAGTACTTAGACAATAGGACCTCACTCTTAACTGGGGTTTCTCTATGCTACTACAATACAAATTATTACCAGTAATAATAAAAAATATAAACAGTTATACCAATGTTTAAATTGGATTTGGCAAAGAAAAAGAAGTGAAGGGGGTTTCATGTAGAGTCTGATCTTGGGTCAGCTCAAACACCATATCAGTTTTATGGTTATTTCATGTGGGTCGTGGTGTTTATGGTGGTATGGTCGCCCGAAAATCTGATTGTACTGCAAGTTAACTTTCCCATGATGGCAGCAATGTTCAGGATAACGTAGCCCAGCCCAGCATCTCGTGAGAAACTAGATAAGATGGCAACGAGTACACAGCATACATGAAACCAAGGTATTTGTGGGCATCTGCAAAATGTAATTTACTTGAAATCACTATTGTAAAATGAGCTGGAACAAGATGTCTTATATGTTCTGTAGATTCAAATATGTGTTTCTGAGCCACTGATTTTCAGTGCGAAAGATGACAAAACTAATAACGCTTGAATATAACAAAAAGGTTTCTGTTTTAAGCCAAAGCTGCATGAAGCACTTACTTTGAATTTCACAGCATAATGCAACTCAGACACTGTTTTAAATCTGTAATTCATAAATTCAATCCACTTCTACATGGAGCTGGGAAATCTCTTTCTGATGGTTATGGTCAGAAGAAAAAAGTAGAAATCCAAAATAAAGTCACTCTCCTTTGTGTGTCTCTATACAAATATTTAATTGTGTACTATACTGAATCTTAGGCATCATACAGGAGTTAGGTCATTTTGTAGAGGTTACAACAGAGGAAGGCAACCTATGGCACGCATGCCGAAGGCAGCCCGCGAGCTGATTTTCAGTGGCACTCACATTGCCCGGGACCTGGTCGCTGGTCCGGGGGGCTCTGTATTTTAATTTAATTTTAAAAGAAGCTTCTTAAACATTTTAAAAACCTTATTTACTTTACATACAACAATAGTTTAGTTATATATTATAGATGTAGAAAGAGACCTTCTAAAAATGCTAAAATGTATTACTGGTGCACGAAACCTTAAATTAGTGTGAATAAATGAAGACTTGGCACACCACTCCTGAAAGGTTGCCGACCCTTGGCTTGCAACTTAATGATATCAAGCAAGTAAGGACATTAAGGAAAATATTAGTTCATTTTTACTTTTTCAAGCATATTGAGTGACTCAACTTTTTTAGAACAAGTGTGCTGCAAACTTTTGAGAACAGAGACTTGCATTTGATTAGAAAGGTTATTATGGTTGAGATGTGATTCTAATCTAACTTCTATCCCTACAACTCTTCAGCTGCTTAAAACATTCTGAAACAGACTCTTTTGGGGGCTGGAATTTCCCATGTTTGGTTTCAGCACAAAAGCATTAATTTTTTTTAAGTTTGAACAAATATTTCAGCTCCCTCAGTTATATGAACATGAAAAAAATAACACTTCTCCCAGATGTTACAAGTTAAAATGTTGGGCTTGCATAGCTCCAAAGTGTCTGAAGCTGGAATCTTCAAACTTACTACATTTTATACTTCCTACTGAGGAAGGACAAACAAAGAAAGCTGAAAGAAATCAATTCTGTAAGAACATTTTTAAAATGAAAATCCTAATACAACAAAATATGCCTGTGTCTTTCTGCAAGGTTATTATTCTATTCTGGATTCTAGATTCTATTTATTAGACATTTGACACTGTAGAACACATTTTTTTTTTCACTGAGAGTAGTTTGATTTCAGGAAGGAGTCAAACCGTTCCTTGTTGGATGCTGGGATTGTGGGCCAGTTTTTCAAAACATGGCCTCCATTTTGGCAACATCCGTTTGTGGGCACAAAAAACTGTGGGTGCAGTTAATGTCACTTGGCTGTGGAGGTACTTGATTTCAGGTTTCTTTCATCCACCATGGCCCTGGGGAACCCTGGTGATCAATGTCCATACTTGAAAGAGTTGTATGGATGTTCGGCCTGGTAAGCTGCCTCCTAAGGAGTCTCAGGACCATTGTTCAGATAATGCACAGCATGGGATCCACTACTGTACACCCCACTAAGTTATCTCTGGCTGCAAAGCTGAGCAACTTGGGAGTCAGTGCTCATCAGTGTATGTTATATGGGGGAGTCACAGAAATTTCAAAGTTATTAAATTCCGCCCTTGTTGGGGTTCTTCAGTACAGGGGCAGGGGGTTGTTTTGTTTTTAAAGACTTCCTCATATGTTTGATCAACTCAGGGTCAAATGGGGCAGTACAGTTTTAACAGTTATCAAACAAACTCTGCATTTATCAAAAATTATTTAAGGAACTGTTTGGTCAAGAAGAAAAATCATAATAATCACCATATTTTCATGATATTTTGGAGGCATTTACTGGTAGATGTTGGTATGAACTTATTAAGATGGGAAAGCACCCAGCACTAATTTAAACATGAATTCCTTTATTACGTCCAAAGGCCAAATGGTATTTTATACCAGTGGTTCTCAACCAGGAATCCAGGGGTCGGGGGGGGCTCCGAGCACATTTCAGGGAGTCCGCCAAGCATGGCCGGCATTAGACTCTCTAGGGTCCACGGCAGAAAGTCAAAGCCCCGCTATGCAGGACTGCAGCCCAAGTCCCCAAACCCCACCAACTGGGGCTGAAGGTGAAGCCTGAGCAACTTAGCTTTGTGATGCGCCCTGTGGCATGGAGCCCTGGGCAATTGCCCTGCTTGCTACCCCTTACTGTTGGTCCTGGCTGTTATATGCAGAAAATAGTTGTTCTGGCAGAGGCGAGCCATGGAGTTTTTATAGCATGTTGGGGGAACCTCAGAAAGAAAAAGGTTGAGAACTCATTTTATTCATTTGCACTAAACATGGCTAACAGCTTGAAAATAAGCAGTCACTACCCCTAATTCAATAACAAAGTATTCATAAGCATGTGATCAGTACACTTACAAATAGGCCAGACCTAGGGAAAACTGTCTCATCATAGCATGCTCGGGCATGATCAAGTAGGATCTAACAAAGAACTTTCAGATTCACAGCTCTCTTTGTACTCTGCAGTTAGCTTGCTTGCTTTAGCCAAAAACTCAATTTGAAGCAGTTCTTCCTTGTTATTTTCCTATCTCCTCCCCACTCCTTGCTTACCAGTAGAACAGTCGGAAAGTTTGTGCTTGTTTCTTTTAAGACAGTTTGCCTTTGTCTTATTACTGTAGCTTTTCACTTTTATCAGTTACTTTTTGAACCATTCATCCTTCCTACTACAAATAATAAGTAATACTCACAACCTTCTTTACTTGCTGATTAGAGTCTTTTTCGGCTTACTAGCCACAAACTATAAAGCAAATATTATTTTTAACCAATCTTAATATCACTTTAATTCTTTGATTTCCTAACTATCTTTACAAAACTAGAGCATTCACTTTATAAATTTTTTAAATCATATTCAATATTATAGTGCATTAATGAAAAATTCAGCTTTGTTAACTTTGGCCTTGATCCTGCAATAAGTTCTGTGCAAGTGAGCCCCTGTACCCACGTAGAGTTCATTGCAAAATCAAGGCCTATCAGCAGATTGGTGTAAAAGAGGATGCATGCCCTGACCCGCTCCTTTCCCTCCTGTCTTCAGGGCCGGCTCCAGGCACCAGCCAACCAAGCACGTGCTTGGGGTGGCACCTTGGGGCGGCGCGGCCCTCGGGGTTGTTGGAGGTTTTTTTTGGTTCGGTGGGGCGGCGCTGGAGGGTTTTTTTTTCATCCGGGCTGTGCTCGGGGGGGGGGTGGCGTTTTTCAGTGGCATGGCACTTGTGGGGGCCGGGGCTTCAGGGGGGGGTTCTGCGGTGCAGCACTGGGGGGGTTCGGCAGCGCGGCGCTCACAGGGGGGGTGTTACGGCGAGGCAGCTCTCTTTTTTTTCTCATTTTGCTTGGAGTGTCGGAAAAGTTAGAGCCGGCCCTGCCTGTCTTGTACCTCATGCCCCTCCTTATTTGCTTTCTGAGATCAAGTAAGCTTTGTTTGCACGTGATTAAAAATACTCATTCCAAACACTATTAAGAACAAGAAATGTATAACAACTATAAACATTACATGCACACTACATATATTTAACACGTCTTGTGTTCTCAAATTTAGTGTCCCAAATGCAGAGACAAGGCATAGGTTTATTAAGATTATTTATTTGTTAACACAACACAGCTCTAACTCTGAGCTTCTCTGGCAAAACAGGAAGATTAACATCCATACTAGCCTCTCGAGTTGAGTACAGTGCTAACTATGGTCTCAAATTCAGCCTAGTAGCAGGATGTCATGTGTTCAACATATAGTCTTCTTTGTTCAGTACAAATAATACACTGTGAACACGTATAAAATGTTTTGTATGGTCTCCACTGTGATTCATGGCTATACTTAAATAATACGTTAATTGAGATGTATAGCTGCAAAAGCTATACACTGAGTTTCAGTTGGTCCGTTTTTCAGCGCATAGGAGAACAGTTTTCCCTTTTTACCAAAAACAATTAGGCTGTGGGCCAAATACTGTCCTCTGATACACATACACTGCGCCCCCACATCAACGCATATAACAGAAGGCAAAACTTGGTTCACTGAGTTTTATTATATCCTTTAAAATGCTGTTTAATCTTTATAATACAGTGCCTGTACACCTGTCATTACACTATAGCTACACTGGAACAAAGAACAGAGGCTATGCTTACCGGATGGGGGACTTTGTCCTGGGAAGCAGTGTCCATGAAAAAGATTTGGGGGTTGTGGTGGATAATCAGCTGAACATGCGCTCCCAATGGGACGCTGTGGCCAAAAGAGCTAACGTGATCATGACTCTGAATCTACTAATGCATTTATGCTGTAATTATATTGTGCTTTTTTATAACAAATTACCACTAATTCATATAACTGGCTGGTTAATAATGTGTCTGAATTATTTATTTTTTATTTGCTTTCATAATATCACGTATTTTTAGATTTCAGGTTCACTAACTACATTGTTTTTACACTGAAATTACTCCAGTCACGTGGGCACCCTAGCAGTTATCTGAGTGTAGTCGCAATTAAAAGAATCAAAAAGTGTAAATATCATTTAATTACACTGGAGAACAGGCACTCGTAAAAAGTTTATTTTTGTTTTAGAGATAAAGGTTTCAGAGATATTCCCTATATTTACATGTGGACTATCACTAGAACTAGTAATCTCTAGCACCAAAATTAATTTTAAATTATCCAACTATAACTGCAGTGTCATTATAGTCATTGTATTATAACCAAAATATCTTTGTGTGTAGCCAATTTCAATTATGCTCTGATGAGGGTCCAAAGGATTAGGTGACCTTTGCTATTAATAGCAAAAATAGCAGCTGCTATTTTGGATATATTTTTACATTTATAAAAACTTTAATGTACAGAGCTTCCCATTTATTTTACAACTTTGTTTTTATTAAGAATGTTGTTGGGCACTGCACTGAGGAGAGGATTGTAAAGCCTTTTCCACATTGCTACATCAGTGTGAGCTGATGTAACTCCACTAATGTCAGAGTTCTAGCAGCTTTACAACAGAGGAGAGAATCAGATCCTTCCAAAACAGCAGTAGCAAATGAAGGCAGAAATGTGTTGCATTCCACAGAGTATGGAATAAGGTCTACATGCAAGTTCTTGCAGCCCTGTATGAACTGCATCATCAGTTTTTTGCCTGTGTTCATGTGACAAACTGTGTTTGCATATAGACACCTATCTTAGCACTTTTGTATCAACCACGACAGTATCTGAATGCCTGGGATTGGCACCTTTGGCAATGAGAGCACAGGTCTTTAATATCTGAGCTAAAGGTAAACTCATTAGTAACAAATCTGTCTCAATCTTTTTTTTAAAGGGTATTTGCTCCTCCTTTAGGTTGTCAGTAACTTATAACCAGAAAGGTCATACTGCAAACTGACAGGGGAAATATCACCTTACTCTTTACCTAGCACCATTAGCTTCACTGGCATATGGTATTATTCAATGTGAGTAGGGCATCACAATGTGACCCTTTACCATTACAATAGAGTCAGCAATGAAACTATTTTTATTTGCAATAGTCACTTTTCCTCTTTCAATACAACCTAAAGCCATTCCATGAGTTAGCTATGTTATTTTATCCAACCAAAATTGGACAGAGATTTGCTAAGGTTTAATCCAACACTCAATGCGGTCAGTGGAAGTCTTTCCATTGATTTCAATGGGTTCTGATTCAAGCTGTAGCACAGTGAAACTCAGACAGGCTCTCGAGCCGCAAGTGGCTCCTTAACGTGTCTCCTATGACTCTTGGCAGCACATAATATTAAAACACTGATTTAATTAACAACCAATCAGGATGCTTTTACTGTGTTAACCAATTGTAACTAATAAAATAATAATACTTAGACATTTTTCTCTGTGAATCATAGGCGCCGACTCCGTGGGTGCTCCGGGGCTGGAGCACCCATAGGGAAAAATTAGTGGGTGGTCTGCACCCACTGGCAGCCAAGCTCCCCTGAGCCCCCGCCCCGCTTCTCCTCCCCTGCTGAGCTTGCCGCGTCCCCACTCCTCTGCCTACCTACCAGCGCTTCCCCCCTGCTGCTGCTGAACAACTGTTTGACGGTGTTAGCACGCTCCCGGGGTGGGGGAGAGGGAGGTGCAGGAACATGGCCTACTCAGGGGAGGAGGCAGGGAAGAGGTGAGGCTGGGGTGGGGATTTGGGGAAGGAGTTGGAATAGGGGCAAGGAGGGAGTGGAGTTGGGGCATGGACTTTGGGAAGGGGTTGGAATGGGGGTGCGGAAGGGGTGACAAGATGCAGGGCAGGGACAGGGCCTCATGAAAGGGGGGCGGGGCCAAGGGGGGGGTCATGCACCCAGGGATAGAAGGGAAGTCCACACCTATGGTGTGAATTATAGAGTGAGTGAGTGTGTGTACACACACACACAATATTTACCATCATACTGTTTAAATATGAATATACAGTACTAGTGTAAATGAAGCAATGTATATATAGACTATATAGTACTAGTGTAAACTCTGGCTCTTTTGGGTAATGCGGATCACTAATTTGGCTCCTGAACCACTGAGGTCTATGTATCACTGCTCTAGCACATTTTATATATAGGTTTAGCAGAATTTGATTTTTTGTTTAAACATGACTATCAATCAAAAAATTTTTAAGCACTTTATTTGTATCTATTTAAATTTTCAGTAGCAGGGAA
Source organism: Chelonoidis abingdonii (assembly GCF_003597395.2). Lineage (NCBI taxonomy): Eukaryota > Metazoa > Chordata > Testudines > Testudinidae > Chelonoidis > Chelonoidis abingdonii. The sequence continues at coordinate 69,809,406 of NC_133771.1, forward strand.
TTATGGGGGGGGTCAGACAGTGGGGGGAAGGGTCAGACAATAATTATTTAATGACAGTAGATTTTAAGATTAGAAAAGTTAAAGCTTTAGAACCATTAAAACACAAACTGTCAACATCCTATGTCAAAATATACAAAGTAAATATTCTCAGTGAAACCCTAATTAGTTTGCAAGCAGCATTTTTCTTACCTTGCCTATCCATAAATGTCTATTATTATTGAGAGAAATAATTTTTCTTTGGCTTGCATGTGTATGATGAAATCAACATTTGTCAACGTTTACCAATAAAAATCTAATCCTTCCAAGCCTATTTAATTATAATAAGAAGGTTTAACCTTTCTAATTTATACAGTTGGAGCTTTTAAGAATTATAGAACCAGAGTTGTGTATTGAACAGCATGTGCAGGTCTAATAAATCATGTGTTAAAATAGTCCTTCAACCTCCTGACAGAATAGTAAAGCTATCATAAAGAAACAAACATTGACTTTAAAAACAAGGCATACACAGTGACATTTAGCTGGTACAAAATGATAGTCTCCATGTAAATCCAAGTAGGACCATTTCCCCAGAACTGACTAAATGACATTCACTGGTTCTGAGGTAAATATTTATGTGTTCACCATGTCTCTAACCAGCAGATAAGTGAAGTGGAAAATGAATTCACAAGAGAAGGTTCCCACATTAAAAATATATATGTCATTACTATTTTGCCCACAAAAGCTAAAAGCATCTGGGGGATTTGGGATAGCAGACTAGGATACATTTCTTTTAGTAGTTGGTGGTAGGGTGATCACCCATCCCAAATTGGATGGGACAGTCCCAAAATGCAGAGTTCAAGTCCCAAATCTAGGCGGAATGACTCCAGAACAGTCCCCCTTCCCCACAAGGCCCGGCTCCTGCTCCTCCTCTTTTCCCCGCGGACCCGACCCCTGGCCAGGCTAGAAGCTGAAGCTGGGCCATAGTAAGAGCCACCCAGGGAGCCCAGGTCGCTATGGAGAGCCATGGACCCTCCACCTGCCTTGGGTGGCACAAACTGGGGGGTGAGGACATGGGCCAGGGGTTGCTCCTGGGCACCTCGGAACCCTGTCCACAGCAAGTGGAGGGTTCGAGGGTCTCCACAGTGGCCAAGTCTCTCTGGACAGACTGACCAGGAGGCTTGGCTTTGGGGAGGGGAGAGAAAGAGCGGCATGGAGGCTTGGATGGAAGAGGAGGAGCGAGGGCCTTGGAAGGGGTGGGGCTTCTGCATGTGTCCTGCTTTTGCCTTTTCAAAGGTGGTCACCTTAGTTAGTAGCTTAAATTGAAAATAGCTCGTATGACTTTAGTTCTCACCCCTAGTGTCATGGTCCTAACACACAAGCTCAGCTATAGTGTAAGGACTCAATCCTGAAAACACTTGTGTTAAAGTTTTCAAAGGTGCCTGAGTGACTTAGGCGCCTAGGCCACAGTGACTTTCCATGAGATTTAGGCTCCTCAGTGCCTAAATGACTTTTGAAAATGGGACTTAAGACCTTTTTAAAATTTTCACTATTAGTATTCGGAGCAGTGCTTACCAATGGGAGTCAGTCAACCACACTAGTAAGCAGTACATCTGTAGCAAGTGGCTGAAGGACTGAGCCATCAGCTGGTGCCACAAGTCATCATCATCATCAGGTTCCTATTACGCCTCTGGCATTTAGGGCAGTGATGAAGGTCCTCCATTCCTGTCTGTTTCTGGCAAATCTTTCAATCATTTCCCAGCGGTGCCCCAGGTTTTTCATCTCTGCTTCCACAGCTCTTTACCATGTTGTTTTTGGGCAGCCTCATTTTTCGCTTGCCATCAGATGTCCATCTTATTGCTACTCTGGTGATGGAATCAGTTACCATCTGAAGTACATGACTGATCCATCTCCAATGCCTCCTGGCATTGATAGTGCTCAGATCCTTTAGGCTGCACTGTGCCAATAAATCTTGGTTTGAGATTGTTCTGGGCCAAAAGATACCAAAGAAAGGAAATCTCAGTGATTGTAATAACTGGTGTGGTATCACATTTTATCTATGCCAAGTGAAGTATTGTGTAAGATCATAGTCCAGAGTATATCAGAAGCAGTTGATAGCATTCTCAGAAAAGATCAAGCTGGTTTTTGGAAAGGGCATGGATGCACAGACCAGACTGTCACTCTATGAAACATAATAAAACAGTGCTTAGAATGGCAATGGCAACTCCACATAAATTTCATAGACTTTGAGAATGCTTTGGATAGCATTCACAGGACCAGCCTATGGCACATTCTGCGGGCATATGGAATGCCTTTCTGTATAATCGTCATCAAAAGTTTCTATTTCAACTTTACATGCAGTGTTGATCACAGTGGTGCCACAAGTGTGTGAGGCTTAATTCATTTCTGTAAAGTGCTTTGAGAACTTTGGATGGAATGATGTTTAAGAGAAGACCATTATTAGTGACAGAAACTTGTTCCACCTAGTAACTCTTGCTAGAGATGATTTGGCTTCCAGAAAGTTTAATTTGATGGTTGCCTTTCAAAGAACTAGAGGGGAAAACTAGGTTTTTAAAGATGCTCCACTGATGTGGCTTACCCAGGGGCTGTTGAACCACATTTGCTTTTAGAAGAGAAGAATAACCCTTTAATATGTTTCCTTCCACCATCCATGATTGCACTTCCACCGAGTCTCTCTCTCTCTCTCACGCATCCCAGCACGTATTGGTTTAGGCCCACACAGGTGCTTTGCTCAGCAAATAGAAAGCACCTGGATCTCTTCATTCCATCAGAAAGGCTCCCAAAAGTAGGGAAACAAACCTAAAAATTGTACTATTCTATTCTGTATAGGTTCTTGTATCATTCTCCTCACCATAGTATCTGAGTGTTTTCCAGGAGTGTATTAAGTGAAGTGACTCACACCTATCATGAGTGGTTTGATCGCACTAAAGTTGTCATACAGATTCAGCCTCTTCCTCACCTCCAGAATCGTCCTCTCTAACTGAAGAAGGAGAAATGTTGGCCTCAAAGTCCAAAAAGTTGGAAACAGAACCCCAGCATAGATTATTTCCTCTAACTTATTTAGACAACAGGTTATGCAAAAAGAGCAAATATTTTTCATTTATGTTTTCCTGAAATCTTCAAGAAATAGTGGGATCTGCATCAAAGCATGCATTTGTGTATACTTTTCAAATCTTCGTTCAACAATAGGACCATTAATGAGTGGAAATGAGTCCTTGTCACTCAAAATTGTCCCTATTATTGAGAGAGGTCCACTGGATCGTTCCTGGATTGATCTGTTTGCATTACGAACAAGAGCACTTCTCCAGAGAATAAAGCAGAGGCAAAGCTGGCAACACACAGACTATCTGTGGCTAAACATAAGAACATGTGTGACTGGGCAGTTTCTTTTTTCTATGCATTAATATCTGCTGCCAAAGGATGTCATCTGTATATAGAAGCTCCTCTGTTATTTCTGAAGGCACAAACGTTTGTAATATCCTTAATTTTGGGAGAATGCTCTCTGAGGCAGGTAATTGACGGTAAGCTCCATTACCCTGTGTCTGGTTGACTGACAGATTTAGTCACATCCAGATACTGCAGTGAAGGGACTCACACTCCCCCCGCAAACACACACTTCAATTGACGATCAATAGATGTCAATTTCCTTTCACAGAAATTAATAAGAAAAGAAATTTATTCTTTCCTCTGGGTGCATGGAGCACGAATGCACATTGACAGTGATGTGAGTTACATGTGCATACTGAAGAGAAAATAAACCCTTTAATGTTTGCATCCTCACTCTGCAATTTAAACATATTAGCAAACTGTCCCTTAACCACTGTGCTCCAGACGGATCAGTCAAATATAGTCTCCTCTGATCAGCTCTGTAAGTAATGAAGATGATACTCTTTCTATGAACTATATGAAGGGAGTTCAGAACTTAGCTGTCAGCCTCTAATATGCTCTCTCATTATTTGAGCTGTCCTCCCACCAATATTTCATCTGATTGCCGAGCTTAGTCAAACATTCAATGAATAATCTGAATGGAATTTTGAACAGGAGGAGGAAACATTATGGAAGGCCCTGAGGACCTGCCAATCCTCAATATATTGTCTTACTTTATTGGCTCTATGAGGGGGAAAGTGTTTCTCTTTTCTTTGTGCTTCTAGAATCAAATAAAAAAAGTGAAAAAGGTAATGTCAGGACATTGGAAAACAACAAGGCAAAAATAACTGCAGATCTCATATATTTTGAAATGTCAGACTTTCAACAAAAGCTATGCTTCATTTCTTCACATATGAGCACCTGCACTACCCAAAGCAGAGATTCTGTTCCCCCATCAACATCTTCTACGTTCACACGTTTTCCCGGAGGAAGGTTTCCTTTCTTGTTTTTAGACCACCATCAGCATTACAAACATACAATCTGACAAAACCTTTGGAAATTCCAAGGGAAAAACAAAATTGTTAAACCAAAGTTAAGCTTTTAAGTAAATAAAACCTTAAGGAATGCACCTTAATAATATAGTATAGCTAAACACACAAAAATATCTGCAAGGTAGGAAGTTAAAAAAAGATCATACTTTAATAATAAAAAATTTGGCCGTATTGAAATGCAGTTAGGGTAACACAACCACCTTAACTTTGGGTTTTGTTTAAAAAGATATTAACAGTGTAACAAATCCATGGCTAACTAGCCACTTGACAACTGTCACTACTGCAAACGACCACCACCACCATTCAGTACTTCATGGAAGAAGCTGGATAGAAACAACATCTTCCTGCTCAGAAAAATCATAGGCCCCCACCATTTGAGCTGAAAGAGCAGCACTCATACGTTTCAGTAGTAGAGGACCTATCGCACAATTGATCTGTGTTAATTCTGTCCAGCAGATGCCACACGCTTCATCAGTGCATTACAAAAGAAGAGATTACAGGGAACCAGTTTTTTTTCTTTTGATTTGAACATTCCTCTTCAGTGTTCACAGCCTAACCACTACAACAGTGTGGGTTCATGAGAGATGACATTACTTTTCATATTTCATTTAGTCAAACAAATATTTTGTATGGTGGAAAACAAGTTAGATTTTTAAATGTTTAAATTCAGTAGTCTAAGGTGTTATCAGAGGTACAGAATTATTTTTAAATAATTTTTAATCTGACAGTCTCTTTCTAGCTAATAATAATGGGGCATCTGCTGTACTTATCTACTGGCAACGTGGATATTTTATCATCTGTGAAGAATTGTATCTGTTACATACAACATGAAATCTGTGGTGAATGTTTATGTCAAATTGCAGCTCATCACTGTCTGACAGGCTTGCCTGAGATTTACTGACATTTTCTTAATAGAAGCAGGTAAAAATGAATATTTATCTGTGAATGATAATTGTGCTGCTGCCCAGGGGGGGAAGAATACTTTGAAGAGCAATAATAATTATTGTTTCTCATTTGTATGTGAAGACCTACCTGGGAAAAGTTTACCTTTTACAGTAGGGTTCTTTAAACAACTCTCTAAAACTGGTGTTGTGGACTTCCTTGTATATTGTCTTTCAGTGACTCCAGATCAGATTTATTCAGGCCTGCACCAGTCTAATTACAGGTGCTTTTTTATACCGATTTAGTTAAGCCAATGCAATACTCTGTGTGGATATTCCTGAATCAGTTTAAATCTTGCTTACATCAATTTAGCTTACACTGATTCTTTAGGAAATGCAGCTACATTGATAGAAGCCTGGTTTAAATGGACTTAAAGGTCTCCATGTAGGGATTTTATATCAGTTTACATGAATCAATTTTTAAACAGCAGCTTACATGTAGACTGGCCCTCGGTTTTTAAATTTTCTGATTTCCAGTCCAGTGGATGCGCTTGGGATCTCAGTTCTTTGTGTCTTGTGCATCATCTCCAAAAAGGATTCTGTTAACTGTAAAGATTCATAATTTTGTTGATGATGGGAAAAAAATCCAGCCCACGTTCTCACAACTGTGTTAGCGCTGCAGGGCTAACAGGAGTTACACATTAAAAATGTTGCTTTTTGTCAGAAAAGTAAGCAAATATAAGCTTGCATATGCATGTGTTTGACTACAAGGGGGCAATTTTACATAGTCAATTTTCTCAACATAATTTCTGTTTAAAGTTTTTTGTTTCAATACTTAAAATTCAATGGATGCACATACAGACCTATATAAAGCAGGTGAATATTGTTTTAAAAGGTTTGCATATGTGACAAACTGTGGCTGCATGCATATGCTGCCTTTGTCAGCAAAGATGGAAGCCAAGACTTTCACCGCTAAAGCCTCAGAAAACTCCTTGGCTGTGCAGTCACAGAGATCAACCACTAGAGGGAGACATGCTCACAAGGATTAGGCCAGTGTGTTAAATACTCCTGCTAGACAATCTTGCCCAAGCATCTGAGGTCAACGGAAGTTCAAATCCTGATTGGGGTGCTTTTTTTTTTTAAATGAACCATAGCCACATACATACATATCCCATGCTTGCCAGTAGGTTTAAGCCTGGAGCCTTCAGCACCAGAAATACAGGCCTGCTACTTTGGCACCATAGCAGGACTTTGTTTTTTTAATGTTGAAGGTCCAGGCTCAGCTCCCATTGACAACCAGGCTATCTGTGCGTTTGGCCACAGTTTGCTACATATGTACCCTGGGTCCATGTAAACAGTGCTTTGTATCCATCTAAAACAGATATAAACAATTAAAATCATATTTTAAAATAGAGAGGGACAGACAGAGCATGGCAAATGACTACACATAACAGTTCAAATTCAAGGAGCAAATTAAAATATGGTAAGGATTTCATTTTAAAAACGGGGCTTGTCATAAGATCAGCAGTGAAGGACCATAGACAGAAACCAAGCATATATTTAGGATGCTAGCTCTGTGGAATAGTAGTGACAAAAATAGGGCAGCACATTGCCACTCAATAATGAAATTTTGTAAATTCTGCAAAAAGTGCCTAGGCTCCAGTAGGTATTCCATAAGTCATTAAAATTAAAATATAAATGATCTGTATTAATGTAATGTGTTGTGATGATACCAAACCCAATTGCTTCTGTCTTTTACAGATGATAGTCAGTACGTCCTCATCATTATATAAACACACAGTAGCAGGCCGCACGACACCAGAATTATTATGTACTGCATTGCAGCAATTTGTGTACAAAGAGAGTGAATATATTGGTGATAGTCAAACCCCAAAGTATACAGCCCTTCAGTATAGATAACCAGCTGGAAGGCCAGATGTTCCTCCAAACTGCTTTATTAAGGCTGTGCCCAAGGCCTTGGATTTGCACAGTGTTGGTTCAGTTCACCAGTTTGCACCCTAAAAAATTTAATGTGAAGGCTAGGACCCGACGTTCACTATGGTTTGTGCAAACTCAGTGTGTTTTGCCACTGACTTCAATAAAAGCAGGTTCGAGCCTACATTGCAAAAGATTCATGCTGCCCTAACCTGGAGTCTCCATAACTGAGTTAGACAGCTCATGAAGACAGGGTCTTGTGAAACTTCTTATACATTTCATTGATCTAGCACAAAAATAGCCTCTCTATTTATTACGCTCCTGCAGTTTCACTCTACAGTAACGTAAACCACACCAGACCCTCTCACAGCTTGTTTTCATTTTCCTCTACGGAACAGCAAGCCCCAAAAATCTCACACTATAAGGAAGGTGGGAATAAGATGCAAATTTACAGGGTTAGCTTGCTTTACACCCCGACTATCCCCATTATCCTAGCTGCTGCACAAAACTTTTCCAATACTATTTGTTCAATATGAGGGGAAAATACTCTATACTGTGCAGTCAATTAAAAAGGCTATTGTAGCATGACTCCTGTAGCTTTCAACTTTATGGGAGTCTAAAGAAGGACTAATGCCCTAGAATGCAATACATTTTAAAAATCAACTGCTTTCAATTAAGCTAAGCAATATGACTGGCAACTAAAAAGCAAACTGAGAAGACCAGTATGGGTTTTTCTGAAACAGAAGTGTCTCTGAATTTCTGGTTCACCAGAAAAAAAAAAAAATGTTTTTAATGGTTTGGTTCCAATTTGGAGTGAAACCAAATTTCAAAATATCATTTCTCATGAACTGGAAATTCCAAGTTTTGGCCAGTGCCAATATTGAGATTTAGTTAACATGTTACATCACTTTGAATAATACAGTGTTATATAGGTGCTAAGCATTATTTTCCACAAGATAAAATCACATTTAAATAAAGCAGCAATATTTTCTTCCCATTCACAGGTTCAGTCACAAAACTGAATAAAGTACTCAAACCAAGCGGGATAAAGTACTCAGACCAAGTCATGTTGTAAGGGAGATGCTTACACTTCATATTGATCTAGTACTGCCAAGGGAACAGAGATGTATTATTTGTGTACTGTCGACTCATAACCTAGAGGTAATTTTAAAACAAACTTCAAGGGAATCTGGACTGTCACTCTGGACAGATCCCAAGACAAAAATTGCTCATCTGAAAAGATGACAACTTTGGGGAGCTTTGAGTATGTGAACCACTTTGAGACAAGATAGTGGACTAGAGTCTCCATTTTAAGTGGTGCCCCAGGCAGCATAACAACAGCGCAAAGTGGGTGTATAATGCTACCAAATCAGAATGGTAACGATTTACATGCACTTCGCACTGCTATAGATGAACCCAAGGGGCAGGGCCATGGAGAATCTGGCCCACTGTATCAAAGCAAGTAAAGAATTTTAGAAAACTTAGACCGGCTCCAACCTAAGAACCACTGGGGGTGGAAGGAGGGATGAATGGGAGGAGATACATATCTGGCAAGGAGCTGGGGCTCAGGGGAAGAACTGAGGCTGGTTTGGCAAAGAGATTGGGACTTGGAACATGGAAACTGGATCAATAAACTGGAGGGACTGAGACTGGATGAGGAGCTTGGACAGGGAGCCAGGGGGCCGAAGAGAAAAAACAGACTGGACAAGGAGCCAGGAAAGGAGAACTGAGATTGGTTGTGCAAGGAAACTTGGGGCAAGGAGGTTGGTGGGAGGTTCAGACTGGGACTGGCTGTGCAAGGAGACTGGGACTGGGCTGAGAAGACTGAGGAGTGGAGACTGGGACTGGGTAGGTGAGGAGAATGGGACAGAGTCAGGGCAGGGAAGAGACAGGACTGGGACAGGGAGCAGAAGGAGTCAAGATTGGTGGTCCAGGCATCAGTGTCTGTCTTTGTGATGGGGTTTTCACCCCACACATGCTGGAAAGGGCCTGAGATGTCCATTAACCTGCCTGTTCACCCCTGGAGGGTGAGCCAGGCCTAATTTGAAATAAAGCCCAGCTCAGGGAGAGCAAGGTTTGTCTCCATATAGAGCAGGGTGAGCCCAGTACAATGAGGTGGGTGAAGGCTCTTTGCATTATCCCTCTCTTGCACAGAGAGGGCAGCCACATTCTGGCCCCAAACTAGCACAATCGGTTATCTCCAAAGACTTGTCTTTTGGCTTATTGCTGCTAACTATCATTTTAACCCAACCACACCACGAATCTGATATGTGAGCTTCTATGACTCTTGTCACACTTGTTTTTAATGAAGAGAACTGACTTTTTATCCAGGAGTAGTTATATGACAGAAGACTTAGCTTTCAGGAGGTCTCTTTTGCTTTCATTTAGACCAGCAGTTCTTAAACCTTTACTGCAGCCTGGATCCCTTTGGTTCTCAAACTATGTTCTCACACCCCTTATCAAAAATCAAAATATGTTCTCGCACCCCTTAAACCTAGATATATTTTTGCTTGTACATTACAGTAATCGTTAAAAAATGTATAATGTTAATAAATACATAGGTTTGATGAAACAAAGTAGTTATACTTACATGCCTGTGCTTAATTTGTATTTTCAATGATTTACCTTCTAAAAAAATCTGGTATGTCTCGCACTCCCAGAAAGGGCAACTCATGCACCCCAGGTTAAGAACCACTAATTTAGACCAAACATTTAAAAAAACTCTTCCTACTTTGTTTATGTACAACACATGATATTATAGATCTACTTTCCACCATAGGGTCAGCTGCAGGTCCTGCTGATGTCAGTGGAAGTCTTTCCATTGACTTGATTTAATGGAGCAGGCCTTACATTTGCCATGTCCTCTGTATTCAGCTTAATTATAACTGGTGCAACAAAGTCACTTTTAAAAAGCCTTCCTGGGAATTTAGAGCTGCCCACTGCAGCTGTTACTAATGTAATCCACACACCTTCTGGGTGTGGTGCTGTGTCCTATCTAGTGGCACTGAGACCACTGAGGGATTAATGAATCTGCTACAGCTTTAGCTAAGGGCCACGTGACTTTTAACTCATTCAGTGGAGACTCATATACTAAGCTCCAGAGATCCCATGTTCGATCCCAATGACCAGGGTCTGTCGGTGTTATACTAACAGCAAATTCAGTCTTGCACATTATGAGTACGCAGAATTTTCACTGACACCAGTGGGCTTGAGATGTAAAAGGAATATGGCATAAGGTCTGCAATCTGTAATTGTCATTTGAACTTTCAAAATAAAATACTAAAAAAAAAATTTTCAAAGTAGGATCTTTTGAGATTTCTTGGTGCTTGTCATCTCACTGGCTTGTGTGACAGTGAGAAGTTGATGTAAACCTCAAAGCAAAGGCACATGCTTTTTGTCTCTCCTCCAAAGGCATGCACGGTAAGATGTGTCAAATATCAGCAGTAATTACACAAAAATGCATAGCCTCTTAGCAACACTAATGTGCTGTGTGAAGCTCAATACTTGTTATGAAACTTTAAACATTTGCTTGTTATAAAATAATCTGGGTTTCTTTTTAAACATACGGTTTCCAGAATATTAAAGACAGATGTGAATATGAAAAATGAATTGAAATCTATGAAAAGCTAGTAAGTATTAGTTGAAATGGACTTTTGTTTTAAAAAAAGATATGCAGGAGTAATGCATTTTAAGACAGCAATTAAAGTAACAGGATAGATTTTCTCTACTCAATGTTTTGGAATATGATTTGCAAGTAAAGAAAAGAACCAGATTCTAAGAGGGTGTAAACTGGCATAGAGCTACTGATGCCACTGGAGATACACCAGTTTATACCAGCTGAGTATCTAGCCCAAAAGTGTTCTTTGGGACTAAGCAGTAGCAGGAAAAGTGAACAGCAGCGAGGGATAAATGGGGGGAAAGTGGGGGGAGAGGGAAATTACTGACATTCTTGTCTGAGGCAATAACGTTAAAAGACTAGGGTTTTTACAGAAGAAAAGTTGGATTTTTCTACATTGATTAACTGATATAATTTTTATCTTATAGGAACACTGGATGTTCTGAGCAGAAGGAAAACTGGATGTTTTGAGCTGATCTAGTGAAAATGGGACATAAGTAATTTCACATCTGAAGCTTTTCTCAAATGAAGGAATTTTGAATGGGACCCATTATCATCTAGAAGTGGCAGCCTTTTTCTATGGGTATCCTGGGGCTGGGAGAGGGGGGAATGAATTTCACTAACTGCACAACAGAAGCCAACGTGGCTGTCAAACCCAAAACAGTTACCGAAAAGATGCTTATTACCCTGACCTTGGCCATAATCACAATTTTGACTATGCTACTGAACTCTGCTGTAATTACAGCTATCGGCACTACCAAGAAATTACACCAGCCTGCAAATTACTTAATATGTTCATTAGCTGTGACAGATCTGCTTGTTGCTCTTCTAGTCATGCCCTTAAGTATTACATACATAGTGATGGATACATGGACACTGGGATACTTCATCTGTGAGATATGGCTTAGCGTTGACATGACCTGTTGCACGTGTTCAATTCTTCATCTTTGCGTCATTGCACTGGATAGATACTGGGCGATCACAGATGCTATTGAATACACCAGGAAAAGAACGGCAAAAAGGGCCGGATTTATGATAGTCACTGTGTGGACTATATCCATTTTCATTTCGATGCCACCTTTGTTTTGGAGAAATCATCACAGCATCACAATTCCCAGCGAGTGTCGCATTCAACACGATCACGTGATCTACACTATTTACTCCACTTTTGGGGCATTTTATATCCCCTTGACACTAATACTGATCCTCTATTACAGAATTTACCATGCTGCAAAAAGCCTATACCAAAAACGGGGGTCAAGCCGCCACCTAAGCAACAGGAGCACCGACAGCCAAAATTCTTTTGCCAGTTGTAAGCTCAAGCAGACATTCTGTGTGTCAGACTTCTCGACATCTGACCCAATCACGGAATTTGATAAAATACATGCGTCAGTGAGATTTCCTCCTATTGATAATGACCTGGAGCTGGCTGGTGACCGTCAGCAGATTTCCAGTACACGGGAACGAAAGGCTGCTCGCATCCTGGGACTGATCTTAGGGGCTTTCATCTTGTCGTGGTTGCCATTTTTCATTAAGGAGCTTATTGTGGGCCTGAGCATTCGCAAGGTGTCTGAAGAAGTAGCTGACTTTTTGACATGGCTTGGCTATGTCAACTCCCTTATCAACCCTCTGCTATACACTAGTTTTAATGAAGATTTTAAGATGGCCTTTAAAAAGCTTATTCGGTGCTGGGAAAATTCTTAAAAGCACCTAAAGGTAGATATGACGTGACTCCTAGGCCTTAAGAATGAGTAAAATGCTCTGAATTTGGTAACATTTTGCTTGGAAAAGGGGATTTTTGTGTTTGTCTCTATGCTTGACTTCTCTTTGGCCTGTAACTTGTTTTGCTGTTTTCTACCTCTCGTGTTATTATGGTACATAATTTCAAATAAATTTTATTATATTGAGGCACAGAATTCTTGAGAAAATAAACTAAAAACCCCAATTATCCATTCATTTTTAAAATATCTTATTTAAGCAACAATTTAAAAATACATATTTATAAAACAAATGGTTGAATTAACTTGCACTATGACATGGAGGCTTATAATCTATATCCGCATAAGTACTTATCTGGTAAAGAATAAACTCATCACTAAATGAGTGCAAAGGGAGCTGTAAACCTGTAATGTGGCATTCAGAGAAAAACTGGTTATTTTCCTTCTGAATGAATGGTAATTTTCAGCTTAGTTTATTCCCAAATAAACCTGCTCAGAACACATTCGGCTCTCCTCACACAACTACTAATCTGGAGTGAATCCAGATAACAGAGCAATACTTGGCTCATTTCTTCTAAAAAAAGGAGCCTAGCATATACTCAAAGAAAACTTCTTGTTTTAGTTGGTGCCTCTTTAAAAATCACACAGCTAGATTCACACAGCTAGGGAATCCAGCAAGAGAACTGGTCCTTATTACTGAAGATCCTTCCTCTGTGGGAAAAAGAGTGGAGGTGCTGACTGCCATCTATTTTATTGTCAGAAGCCAGAGCCTCCAACATGGAGACACCAGAACAACATCTGCATTCTCTTTCCTCTCCTGAATCACTTTAGACATTGTGGGGAACAGGAGACATGTATATAGCAATCCTCTGAGCCATGGTTGCAAGACGACATCTGTGGCTCCTGTTCCTGATTCCCTCCATTGGGAATAGAATCCTGGAACCCTTGTATTGTGCCCAGAAACAAAGAGACAAAAACAGCCAATAATCTACTCAAATACCTTGACAGGTTTCAGAGGGGTAGCCATGTTAGTCTGTTTCAGCAAAAACAACAAGGAGTCCTTGTGGCACCTTAGAGGCTAAGAAATTTATTTGGGCATAAGCTTTTGTGGGCTAAAGCCCACTTCATTAGATGCATGAAGTGAAAAATACAGGAGCAGGTATAAATACTGAAAGGATGGGGGTTGCCTTACCAAGTGTGAGGTCAGTCTAACGAGATAAATCAATTAACAGCAGGATACCAAGGAAGGAAAAATAACTTTTGAAGTGATAAGAGAGTGGCCCATTACAGACAGTTACAAGAAGGTGTGAGTAACAGTAGGGAGAAATTAGTAATGAGGAAATTAAGTTTAGGTTATGTAATGATGCAACCACTCCCAGTCTTTATTCGGGTCTAATCTGATGGCGTCCAGTTTGCAAATTAATTCTAGTTCTGTAGTTTCACTTTGGAGTCTGTTTTTGAAGTTTTTTTGTTGATGAATTGCCCCTTTTAGGTCTATTATTGAGTGGAATTAATTTGCACACTGGATACCATCAGATTAAGCCTGAATAAAGACTGGGAGTGGTTGGGTCATTACAAAACGTAAATTTAATTTCCTCATTACTAATTTCTCCCTACTGTTACTCACACCTTCTTGTCAACTGTCTGTAATGGGCCACTCTCTTATCACTTCAAAAGTTATTTTTCCTCTCTTGGTATTCTGCTGTTAATTGATTTATTTCAGACTGACCTCACACTTGGTAAGGCAACCCCCATCCTTTCATGTATTTATACCTGCTCCTGTATTTTCCACTCCATGCATCTGATGAAGTGGGTTCTAGCCCATGAAAGCTTATGCCCAAATAAATTTCTTAGTCTCTAAGGTGCCACAAGGTCTCCTCATTTTTCAAATACTTCGAGATACAGACAACACTATCTATCACTTGTCTGCTCAGCTAGCCTGCTCGGACATCCATCTTCCCTTTTACATGTAGGGCTCAAAAGGACAATAGGCTCTTCTCCACTCATAAGCAGAGAAGATTTGAGTTCCCTCAGGAAGTGCAGAGGGTCTGGTACTTCCCTGTTTGTTGATACAAACCACTGCCAAGGTATTGTGGCCATAGCTAGCACAGTCCAGGTAACAAGGCTGGGCATCAATGCCATTAAGGCATATCTGACTGCTCTGAACTTGAAACAATCGATACTTTGCTGGAACTCCCTTCTTGTCCTATATGGACTTGGTCCCCTTGAGGATGGCACTGGTTGTCATCACAATGCTTTCTGACTCTGAAACTTCTCCTGCAGCTGCCAAAGCAGGGATCTTGAAACTTTTTGGCACTGGCACCAGGGAGTCAGACAACTGTTCCTGAGCTTGACTCCCTCCTGGCAGGGCAGGGGTGCTAATCAGATGACCCTATGCTAAGGGGGCCACTGAGTCCACTGTTTGTCCCTAGGGCTCAGGGTGCTAATCAGATGACCCTATGCTAAGGGTGCCCCATAGAATAGAATCATAGAATATTAGGGTTGGAAGGGACATCAAGAGGTCATCTTGTCCAACCTCCTGCTCAAAGCAGGACCAATCCCCAGACAGATTTTTACCCCAGATCGCAAAATAGCCCCCTCAAGGATTGAACTCACAACCCTGGGTTTAACAGGCCAATGCTCAAAACACTGAGCTATCCCTCCCCACTTCTGACAGTACCTCACTAACAGACCCAACACGCCCCTAATGGCATGTTGCTCTCAGTGCCTGGGTGAAGGTAGGGTCAGATTCTCCCTATGAGGGGCTAGCGATGGGGTCCTAAAGGAATGAGAACCTTGGCTCGGAGAGGGATTAAAACATTTGGCTTCTCCCTCCCCATTGCCTGCCTCAACCCCAGCACCCATCCTTCCCCAGTGCATGCTGCAAGCCACATTCCAGAGGAGAGCATGCTTGGCAGCTACAGGGGGAAGAGCTGAGTCTCTTGGGTTCTATCCCCTGGACAGTGCCTGCACCAATCCTCTCCTGAGCCAAATGCAGCCATCTCACACTGCTGCAGGGCTCAGCTGCCCAGTCCAGAGGCACTAGAGAAGAACAATGGCCCATCACAGCAGTGCTGGCACCACAAATTACCCCTAGGTTGCTGGCATTTTCCTGAAGGAACCGAGGAATTTGTTCATGCTTTACATGCAGATAGACTCCAGAGGTGTCCTTTTGACAGAGGCTCATGCCTTGGCCATTGTGTCCATATTCCCTCCTCAGATGGTGCTTAGAGCTGCACTCGCTGGCTGAAGGGCTCCAGCTGGGCTGGGGTTGCGAGCAGCCTACACAGCCATGCCCCTCCAGTTATACTTCCTACTAGAGGGAATCTTTCCAACGCTGTAACACAGGGGCAGATTTAGCCTGTTTTAAATTTTACACACACACACACACACACACACACCCCGCTCTGACATGAGAAGGAGAGGGGAAAGGGACTGAAGCGGCTGCACTGGGGAAAGGTGTTTCAACAGTAATTTCTTGGTTTACAGTATTAGGTGGCCTGTACTAATACTTGTCTAAAGAGACAAGTAGTGCTGGAGGATAGAAAATTTGCTAATCATTCTTTTACAGCAGCTGTTGTAGGTATGCAGAAGGCTTCTGAAACAGATACAAAAGCTGTAAAATTCAAGAGCTGCACGACATTAATTTCTTTTTATTGCATCCTCTTCCCTCCAGCAACTTACTGCAACAACCACTCAAACTACCAATTAGTGTTAGGTTTAAGATTTTGTTTAATTTTAATATTCTGAGATAATTAATAGTAAAAACAGATGGAAACATAACTTTCACATTTTCCTGTTAAATAATGACTTAACATTCATTGCCAGTTGACTAGAGATTTCCTAATTAAGTCATCGGCTAAATACAGAGCTACATTTTCCAACAAATGATGAAGACACCACATTGATAAAGACATCCTGTACAGGGGTTGTACCGTATGACTGGAGAGTTGCTAACATAGTTTCTATTTTTAAGGGGGGGAAAAGAGTGATCTGGGTAACTACAGGCCTGTTATTTTGACATCTGTAGTATGCAACATCTTGGAAAAAATTTGAAGGAGAAAGTCGTTAAGGACATTGAGGTCAATGGCTATTGGGACAAAATACAACATGGCTTTACAAAAGGTAGATCGTGCCAAGCCAACCTGATCTCCTTTGAGAAGGTAACTGATTTTTTAGACAAAGGAAACACAGTGGATCTAATTTACCTTGATTTCAGTAAGGCATTTGATATGGTTCCACATGGGGAATTATTAGCTAAATTGGAAAAGATGGGGATCAATATGAAAACTGAAAGATAGATAAGGAACTGATTAAAGGGAAGACTACAATGGGTCATACTGAAAGGTGAACTGTCAGGCTGGAGGGAGGTTACTAGTGGAGTTCCTCAAGGATTGGTTTTGGGACCAAAAGTGGGAATGTGCTAATAAAGTTTGAAGATAACACAAAGATGGTGGTTGAAGCTGTGTAAATAGCGATCACCCACCCTGGGAGGTATTGCCAATACAGAGAAG
The DNA here is from genome assembly GCF_003597395.2 of Chelonoidis abingdonii. Classification (NCBI taxonomy): domain Eukaryota; kingdom Metazoa; phylum Chordata; order Testudines; family Testudinidae; genus Chelonoidis; species Chelonoidis abingdonii. The sequence goes on from NC_133771.1 coordinate 69,826,485, forward strand.
GACTGGGATATCATATAGGAAGATCTGGATTACTGTGTAAACTGGAGTAATAGTAATAGGATGAAATTTAATAGTGAAAAGTGCAAGGTCATGCATTTAGGGATTAATAAGAATTTTTGTTACAAACTGGGGATGCATCAGTTGGAAGTAACAGAGGAGGAGAAGGACCTCGGAGTATCGGTTGATCACAGGATGACTATGAGCCGCCAATGTGATATGGCCATGAAAAAAGCTAATGCGGTCTTCGGCAGCATCAGGCAAGGTATTTCCAGCAGAGATAAGGAGGTGTTACTACCATTATACAAGGCACTGGTGAGACCTCATCTGGAATACTGTGTGCAGTTCTGGTCTCCCATGTTTAAGAAGGATGAATTCAAATTGGAACAGGTACAAAGAAGGGCTACTAGGATGATCCAAGGAATGGAAAACCTGTCTTATGAAAGGAGACTCAAAGAGCTTGGCTTGTTTGACCTAACCAAAAGAAGGCTGAGGGGAGATATGATTGCTCTCTATAAATATATCAGAGGAATAAATACCAGGGAGGGAGAGGAATTATTTACGCTCAGTACCAATGTGAACACAAGAATAAATGGATATAAACTGGCCATCGGAAACTTTAGACTTGAAATTAGACAAAGGTTTCTAACCATCAGAGGAGTGAAGTTCTGGAACAGCCTTCCAAGGGGAGCAGTGGGGACCAAAGACATATCTGGCTTTAAGACTAAGCTTGATAAGTATATGGAGGGGATGGTATGATGGGATAGCCTAATTTTGGCAATTAACTGATCTGTGACTATTAGTGGTAAATATGCCCAATGGCCTGTGATGGGATGTTAGATGGGGTAGGATCCGAGTTACTACAGAGAATTCTTTCCTGGGTTTCTGGCTGGTAAGCCTTGCCCACATGCTCAGGGTTTATCTGATCGCCATATTTGGGGTCAGGAAGGAATTTTCCTCCAGATTAGCAGAGGCCCTGGGGGGTTTTCACCTTCCTCTGCTGTTTGGGGCACGGGTCACTTGCTGGAGGATTCTCTGCACCTTGAAGTCTTTAAACCACGATTTGAAGATTTCAATAGCTCAGACATAGGTTAGAGGTTTGATACAGGAGTGGGTGGGTGGGTGAGACTCTGTGGCCTGTGTTGTGCAGGAGGTCAGACTAGACGATCATAATGGTCCCTTCTGACCTTAAAGTCTATGATTTTCCCCACACGCACACACATACCCCAACCAAAGTTGAAAACAGTTCCATGGACTGTTTATTCACAACAGTTAAACTAAGCATATAACTTGATTGGAACTAATTGATGCAAATGAAAAACCATTCATTAATATGGCACCACTGTTTTGTAACTTCATTTTATTGGTTTCAATCACCATTGATTTATAAAGGGGTGGAGAAGAATTGAGAAGTTTTTGCTTTGTGATCGCTGCAACCATTGCTTCAGATACCTCCCTCCAGTTCCATCCTGGATGCTCTCCGGTCAGGCTTCCAGCCATTCCACACCACTGAAACTGTTCTTATCAAGACCTGTAATGACCACTTCATCATCAAATCCCAGGGCCCTCACTTTATCTTCATCCTCCCTGACCTCTGTGCTGCTTTTCACACTGTTAATCACATCCATCTTCCACCAGAATCATGCCCTTCTGTTTTCATTATACTGTTCTTGGCTGCTTCTCTTCCTACCTCTTGTGTGATTCTTTCTGAATCTATTTAGTTGGATCCTCTCCCATTTGTCATTCCTACTCTCTGAGGGGATCACACAGATCTGTTCTTGACCCTTTCCTCTTCACTGCCTACACTTCTCTTTGGGTGATCGCTATTTACACAGCTTCAACCACCATCTTTACACCACCAACTCACAAATCTACTTTTCCACAACTGACTCTTTCTAACCAGTCCTATTTCTCAGCCCATCTCTCTCACATCTCCTCCTGGATGTCTCTCTGCCACCCTAAGTTTAACCTGGCCCAAACAATGCCTCTTTTTTCCTCCCAGACCTTCCCAATGTCCCCAGTATCTTCCACTGTTAACAGTATTACAGTATAACAGTCATTCAAGCCTGGTCAGGCATACAGAAAAAAGCAAATTCATGATGAACTCCAAAGTAGCCAACTGGGCCTTATAGTCCATAACAAAACAATAGTTCTCTTGATTTTAGGCCCCTGACTGGATCAGGATAGGACAAGGTTTTGGCTTCACGCAAAGCTAGCCCCTAGCCTAGTAGAAGCAGCCAGCCCTTTTCATCTGGCCTGCTGGATTCTGACTGGCCTCTTCCTGCTCCCAGCCCTTCTAGGCACTGGAGGACCAACTCTCGCTGTTCTGCCTATAGCTGATTATGGGAGGCCTCTCTAGACAAACTCTGGAGATCCAAACTTTCTATTCTTCCCTTCCAGCAGGACCCCTTTTTCTGGAGGGGTGCACCAAGAGGGCAGAGCCTCTGGCAGGGGCAGCAAACACATGGGTACATCCCATCACACAATAGTACACTGAAGATTATCCTGCTGATCTTCAAGGAGACAGAAATGATGATGAGCCTGCACCTTTAAGAGGCAGTTAAAAAGAAAATCCCTGCCCAAAAAAGCTTCAAGTATAAAAGGCTAATTGTTAATATCTTATTACCAAGCCCCTGAGTCACCCAGCCCCCCATAGTTGTCATATACTATTTTTCCACCTACGTGCAGCCTTTTTCCTATACATTTAACAAGGCGTGAAAAAAACTACTGCCAGAATCACCTGGTTCATTTTGACACTAGTTGTTAAGAGAACAAGTATTTTTAGTAATTCTATTTCCTGCTTTTACAGACCATTCCATTTTATCTGTATTTAGTTTCCATTATCAGAAAACAAACAGTACTACAGTACTGAGGGGAAATACAATCTTCCAGTACAAGCGGAGAGATTGCTTGTGTGCTTTGTGTAGTCTGTTTAATCACTTCAAATGTCAATATCAGATATGCTGTTTTAATTCACATTTTACACATCTAAGTGATCTGTGGGAAGAACTATCTTAAATTGCTTTATTGCTTCAGTGGACATGGTAGATATAGTGATATCTTTTATTAGACTAGCCAATAATTTACAGGCATGCATTACATAAGAATCCAGCTGAAACAATATTCCCTTTGTAATTACTATCTGTTTTATTCCTGAGGCCCACTCATTTTTTAAAAATGTATTTAGTTGGCTAAATGCTAGTTTATCTGCTGGAAAGTTATTCTTTAAGGTGCCTATATATTACCCTGAAGATGAACACATTACACTGACAACATCTACTTGTTTTTCCACATGAACTTTTTCACTTCTTTATAAATTACACGATTGTCCGATGTGCTAAAAATATTTGTTCCCCGTCTCCCTACAATCTAATATCGCACTTGCAAAACTCATTTCAAAATGAATTAGGATTGAGGTGTCTGATCATATTAACAAGATCTTGTGACTAAATCAGTAAAATTTAACATAATTTAACTTGGGTTCTAGCCTATGTAATTCAACAAGCACCACTACTCAGTCATTGTGGATCTGATCCAGTGCTCACCAAAGTGACCAGAAAGAATCCCATTGACATCAGTGAGCATTATCAAGACTTGGAAGCATAGTTTCCTCCCAATTATGCCATCTCTCATCCTATATTTTTCATGGGCAAGATCTGCAGATGGCATAGCTGCATTGAATCAGTTGATTTACACCTGCAGAGGATCTTGCCCAGTGGTGACTAGAGTTTACTTTATATATTCATCTTCTTAAGTATTTCTACATCTATTATTCTGAGTAAAAAAATATAACTGGATGATAATATGAACCCTTATTTTTATGATCTAAAGAAAATATTGCTTTCACATCTTCCCTCTTAATCACTAATCACACTACTCTCAGATTCTTTGGTATCTTCTTCCTCCTGGATTTTCATACACTCCTAACTTTTTAGGAGGAATAAAGCATTCTTAATTATTTGTATTACAGTAGCACTTAGGAGTTGTAATGAAGGACCAGGGCCCCATTGTGCTAAGCTATCACTGCTAGCTAACCCCTACCTGCTTCCTATTGTAGCTACTGGGTAACACCATGGATCTTAATTTCAGTGGAATTGCAGGTTAGGATCAGGTTTGTGAACCCAAACTGTACTGAAGAGTTGCTGTGCATATCCCATAATATCATGCAGTTTTCTGAAAAATGACACTATTTCAACGGTAGCTAAGTGATCACCGTATACCATATGTGATTTGTAAAATGCTTTGTTATCCTTTAGAAGGAAAGGTATAATAAATCATTAACACTGGATCACCATGACCCCACTCTCTGGTACTTCATAGATTATTAGGGTGGGAAGGGATGTCAGGAGATCATCTAGTCTAACCCCTTACTCAGAGCAGGACCAATCCCCAACTAAATCCCTAAATGGCCCCCTTAAGGATTGAACCCATAACCCTGGCTGTAGCAGGCCAATACTCAAACTACTGAGCTATCCCCCCACCCCAATTTTAGCAGACAGAAATTACAGATCCTCTTGTGTTGCCTTCTAAGGCCTTGGCTATCTCCTGACACATTAACCTGTCCCTGATTCGTCTCACTTCTTCCCCCAAGGTCAGATTCTTTCACTTCCCAAGATATTCAGTGAACTTGATTGCAGTGGGAGAGATGAGAAACTCTCAAATTCAAACCTAGCTTTGAATCTTTTGTTTCTTTCCATGTGCACACTTTCCTTACCACAAAACAAACCCAACAAAACAGGGCAGGTAATTGTAACACATTTTGTCCCACTCCAATCACCAGCATCATGCTGAAGAGAAAACATACAGAACAGCTACTTCACGTTTTGTTGAGTAATTTGTCATGCAGGAAGTTACTTTGATTAGGCACAAGCTCCCATGTTCTTGGGGTACTCAAATCTTTTCAAGTACTGTATCTTATGACTATACATGGACATTTTGGGATTAGAGGAGTTAAAAAAAAAAAAAAGACTGTCCTTTCAACTACACTTTGTAAACCACATCCCTTTCCTCAGTTCAGAAATAAAATCTACCTTGGAGAGAAGGAGGGGAGAGTTCCTTTGTAAACCATTGTTTTATACTTAGATGACAGTTTAAGATGGAATGGCGCAACTGCCAGCTATCAGTTTTTAAAAGAGCACAAAGAAATTCATCCAAGACATCACAGGGTACAAGTCTTAATTACTGGCAATTAACAGAGGTGACCTTTCCAGGAGTCTAACAAGAAGTTATTGTTTTCTTCCAAGATTATCCACAATAACTTGCTCAGAGCAATAAAATGTTCCAGGCAACTGATTCTCTCTTTGTGATACAACCAGAAGTAATCTCACTCATTTATAACAGAAGCAATCTGACAAGCTACTGGAGTGCATGGATAAGCCCAGACAGGCTTATTTTTCTGCTATAACAAATTAGCCTCACACACACTGAGAATTTTTCCCATTAGCTTCAAGTTTACTGGTCACTATTATGGCTTTCCTTTTACGTATGTACATTTTAATACTATCCATCATTTTGTTATTCACACACTTATATTTGAGGGATACAAGAGTTATTGCTACTTTTTTATTTTGAATTACAAGGAAGTACTTTTTTTTTCTCCTTTGTTTCAGATGTCAGAATTTCTTTTTGTGACTAGCTATTTAATCTGAAGCAGCCAGAGGGAAAAAAGTCCTTCATCTAAATATGGATTTGGTTGCAGACATTTACTTAGGATTGCAAAAGTGGTTCCCAGGCATGGATGACTGTCTGGTGCTTATATACAAATCACAATCCTTTGATTATGCCACAGCTGTTGTCCTACTCTCTGATAAAGAATGGTGTATCTGTACCCGCTGTGTTTTCAAGAATGATCAATAAAAGATTGTGTTCTGTCCTACAATTTAGAATAGCACATTTCTCCCTTTCCTCCTCTTCAAAACACCTTGTAAACAACCACCCAAGTGTGTTAGCGTTTTGTGGCCTGACCCACAACTGTCTATCCATAGCTAAGGTGATAGCAAGTTTTCCATTATTTTGTAGTTTAAAAAGAAAACATAAGTCTAATGAATTTTTTGAAAAATACTAACTCTTCCTTCCCTTGTGCCCCCAAGGATCTGAATTCTCCTGCTTGTTTTCTTCAGGATCTCACACCCAATAAAACATCTCTTCCCATCATCCTTAGGTACTTATAAGCCCCCCATTACTGTAGTATCTGAGCACCTCATACTCTTCAATGCATTCATCCTTACAACACACCTGTGAGGCAGGGAAGAGCTTGACAGAGGGGGAAGTGAGGCACAAAAGGACTAAGGTCACACAGGAAGTTTGGGATGGAACAGGGAATTGAACTCAAGTGAGCACCTGATCCCCTGGGATAGCTGTCTACTTTCTACTGTAAGCGTTCATCCTCAGTGGCACTAGTCTTTGCCCCAGGAAGTCCCCATCTTGGGCTTCACCCTGGAGAATTGACGCTGGAGGCCAGATGTTGACATGTGAGCTCTGCAGCTAGCTGCCTCCTGTCTGCGGGTCCTGTTGTTCCTGTACTATAGTAAGTCAGATTAGGAAAGGGAGAATGGAGGAGCCAGTAGGGGCTGCTGCCAGCTGTAGAGAAGAAGCAGTGGCAATGACCCCTGGCTGAAGAAGCTAGAGACACGGGACTCTAATACAATGTTGTCTCTGCAGGGGTGAAGGTGTAGAACTCCTCTTGGTGGTAATATTTTCACAATGGATCTCCATGAGCTCCCACAGGGCTCTCCTGCCATTGCTGCATGGGAGAGTTCCTCACTTAACTCCTTAGGCATGTAAACCCCAACCCTCAAGTACCAGTGTAGCAATAGTAAACCATCCCACTCCCATTGTAAAATGCCTCCGCTATATATGAGCTCTGACTGCGAGAGCTCATTGTCAGATCTCCCCATTTCCTAAACCAGGACAATGAAACCTGCTTCCCCACCACCCTCCCCCTGAGAGAAACATAACAGAATGGGAGATTTAGACCTTTTTAAAATAGGAAAGTATGTGAAATTCTCTGTTCCTATTAATTCTGTCTGGAAACAAGCCATTATCCTAATACAAACATCATCACCAGTTTGTTCAGACTAGAGGGTTTATTGACAATACATAAAAGTATGTTAAAGCTACTGAGAGTAAACACAGTCCATACACAATAAATCAAAGCAAACAATGGCAGTGCCAGCTAATATTCCATATTCAGTCAATTACAAGGTTGCACTGACAACAATTAAAGAAAGAATCAATAACACCTACTACAAATCATAACCATTAATACCAGTGTGCAACAGCTAGGGTTTGGTAGCATGATTTTCTAACAGGTTTCATATCAGTGACCATGAGTCTTGACAACAGCCATTGCCAAGTACTTATTGTGGCAGAGCTCTGACCTTCTCTTCATGGGTCACATGCTTCTAGGCGGTTTATGCTAGCCTTAGTGGCTCACCGCAACCCTCTACATAGCCCTTCTCTCTCTAGGGCCAGGGTTACAGTCTACTGAGCTCGTTTCATCATAGGCCAGCAAGGAGGCTGGTGAGAGAACTCCCACAGTCTGTGTTGTCTCTAGGGCTTATTTCAGAACCGTTTAGCCTCCTGTCCTGACAGGGGCCTGATTTCCCCTCTCAGGAGATGCTCCTGTAGTGGTGGATTGGGGGGAACCCAGGCCCGGCTTCTACTCCGGGTTCTGGCCCAGGGACCCTAATGGTAGCAGTTGTTGGCAGCGAACCTTTTACTGCCAGAGTCGCTACATTTCCCTGGGCCATTCCCCCACAGCTCTCCTGCTTCTCCTTTCTTCACCCTTACCTTAGGGGTCCCTTACCAATGGTTTGAGGGTGTCTTCATTAACCAGCCGTTCAGCCGCACTTCCTTTCCTCTGGCTCTCCCAAGTCTGACTGGAGTGAGCCCTTTTATAGTATCAAAAGGGCCTTAGAGTTAAGTGTCCACAGTACCTTCATGGACTCACCTGACTCTTTGCAGGTTAATTGGAGTCAGGTGTTCTCATTAGTCTGGAGCAGCCCCTGCTCTGGTCAGTCAGGGAACAAAAAACTGCCAATCCAGTGGCCAGTATATCTGCCTTCTACTACTTTATTGGAACCTTCTACCAGCAGTGGCAGGTGGGGAACCCCAGTGGGCCAGTTTCTATTCCACCTTAGTTCCGTGGCCCGCCAGGGATATCAGTTGGTGACTCCTTCATGGGGCCGTGAGCACGGGCATGCACTTGGCATGGTTTACACCTGTCCCCAACACCTGCCCTTTTTGTGGCATGAAAGAGACCCTGGCGCACATTTATTTAGAATGCGCCAGATTGCAGCCCCTGTTCCGGCTCCTCTTGAACCTTTTATTGAGTTTTCGGTTGCACTTTTCCCCTCACCTGTTTATCTACACACTCCCCATCCATGGCCCCACTAAGTTGCGGGATCTCCTTGTCAACCTCCTCTTGGCCCTGGCCAAACTAGCCATCTACAAAACCAGGGAGAGGAGGTTGGCCAACGGGATTTCCTGTGACTGTGGGGCCTATTTCTGTTCCTTCGTCCGTTCACGCACCCGGGCAGAGTTTCTCTGGGCGGCGTCCACTGGCTCCCTTGACGCATTGGAGGAGCAGTGGGCGTTGTCTGGGGTTCTCTGCTCAGTGTCCCCATCAGGTTCCCTTCCTTTAGCCCTATGACCTCACTCCCGATCGTGTTTTTTCATTAGTTGTCCCCCGTAATTATTTGGTGTCACGGACCTGTGGATCCTCCCCTTAGGCTGAGGGGAGGTCCTTTAGAAGTGGGCGGGCTTTGCCCACCCACCTCCTGGATACCAATAGGACTACTTTATTGTAACCTTCTACCAGCAGCGGCAGGTGGGGAACCCCAGTGGGCCAGTTTCTATTCCACCTTAGTCCCGCGGTCCGCCGGGGATATCAGCTGGGGGCTCCTGCATGCAGCTGTGGGCACAGGCATGTACTTGGCATGGTTTACCACTGTCCCCAACACCTGTCCCTTCTGTGGCATGAGGGAGACCCTGGCGCTCGCATATCTTCAGTGCACCAGGCTGCAGCCCCTTTTCCGGCTCCTCCAGAACCTCTTATTGAGATTCTGGCTGCACTTCTCCCCACATTTATTTTTCTATGCACACCCAATCCGAGGCCCCATGAAGTCGGGGGACCACCTTGACAACCTCCTCCTAGCTAGGGCCAAGGTGGCCATTCGTAACACCTGGGAGGGGAGGTTGGCAGAGGGGGGGCCTGCAACTGTGGTGCCGTTTTCTGTTCTTTCATCCGTTCAAGTATCCGGGCAGAATTCCTCTGGGCAACGTCTGCCAGCTCTCTCGATGTCTTTGAGGAGCAGTCAGGGACGGAGCTTCCATTTAGGCAGCATAGGCAATCGGCTAGGGCACCAGGATTATTGGTGGGCAGCATTTTGCCGGAGGGGGTGGCAGGAGGCTCCAGTGGAGCTGCCGCAGTTGTGTCTGCGGAGGGTCCGCTGGTCCGCAGCTCCAGTGGAGCTGCTGCAGTCGTGCCTGCGGATGGTCGGCTGCTCCCGCAGGCACCACTGCGGCAGCTCCACCGGAGCCGTGGGACCAGGGCATGGGGCAGCAAAATTGCCATGCGCCTAAGGCGCTAAAACTCCTAGCGCCGGTCCTAGGAGCAGTGGGCTCTGTCCAGGGTTCTCTGCTCAGTGTCCCCTTCTGGTTCCTTAGTTTTGGCCCTTTGACCCCCACGCCTGTTCCTGTTGTCGCCTTTGTTGTCCCCCGAACTCAGTTGGGTTCCGGGTATCGTGGCCCCTCCCTAGGCTGGAGAAGGGGCTTTTAGCAGTGGGCGAGCTAGTGCTCGCCCACGTCCCGGTACTCAAAAGGACTACTTTGTTGTACCCAACTGACCTGGGTCTATCACATTATCAGTCATCCAAAAAACAAAAAAAGTACACACACCAGGGCAGATCCTCAGCCCAGTGGCCAGCCTCAGTAGTTCTAGATGTTGATGAGAATTCCTTCCTTCTCCTTCCCCACAGGGAAATTGCATGGCAACAGAGCCACTCCACAGTTCTTATTACAGCTCTGAAGTGCAATTGCCCCAGTGGCTCTGTGGGGCCCCCTCCACCGCATGGGAAGGATGCATAGGACAGAATCTATATAGCAGTAGAGCCTTCAAGCCCTTTCCTGGTTTGGAACACATGTGCTGGGACAAACAGAACCCACCACGGAACTGTGCTTTGCTCATGGGATGTGCACTCCCTACATAAGCTCCAAATCCTTGCCACCAAGGTGTGCAGTAAAGCTGTGACACACATGAGAGCTGATAAGACACCGGTCTTTGTTTCCAGGCTTTAGTCACATGACATGGGTCAGAGTTACAAAAAAATGAGTTCACCTGGCATATGGCAGGGGGCAGTAGCAACTGTTGCTAGTGGCTACATGTTCCCTCTCCCACCCCCACTTTTTTCAAAATCAAATGCAAATAAAACAATGTCATAATTGTAATTGACCTTGATACTGGCCAAGAACAAACTCAAACTAATAGAGACAGTTAAACCACACAAAGGAAGACGTCTGGGCTGGCAGCCAGTCAGTGTAGAGCAATGGTTCCCAAACTTTAACAGCCTGGAACCCCTTTCACTAAACTGTCAAGTCTCGCAACCCCCCTCCTAAAAATGAATATTGCCAAGGATTTTCTCCTTTACTGGAGTATGAATTATAAAAGCAGTGATCTTGGAAATAAAAAATTTGTTTTTATGACATGCTTATTACACTATTAATTATTTATCAATCATTACAGTATTTTTATTACATTATGAAAACAGCAACACTCTTCCAAGATCTCACTTTCATAGCTTGTATCACTTTGATTAAGCTTGTTATAAGACAAAGCTCCTGTGTTTCATCAAGGAGTATCATATGAAACCAGCATGAAAGTATTTAAGAAGCCATCTCAAAGAGTTCCTCCTATACAAGCATTCAGGTCTTGAGCAGTCCAGGCAAACAACACACATTACAACAAAGTTTAAACTTGTTCTTCATGATAATTTTAAAAATACTAGCTGCCTATTTAATTTTAAAAACAGCAAAAAATATCCACCTCCCTTTCCATTTTTTAAAAGGAGTCTTGAAGTTTAAATCTCCTCAGTAGGGTGACCAGACAGCAAGTATAAAAAAATCAGGACAGGCAGTGGGGGGTAATAAGTGCCTATGTAAGAAAAGGCCCCCAGAATTGGGACTATCCCTATAAAATTGGGACATCCGGTCACCCTACATCCTCAGTGTGATCTGCTTTCTTCGATCTGCTTAGCTCTTGGAAGTCCAGGGGCTCAGGGCTGCTGGCCTCTTGGTGCCTGGAGTTCCTAGGGACAGCTCTGTCCATCATTAGGAAATTTTCCCCCCTCCCACCCAAGAACCCCCTGCAACATTTCGTGAACCCCCAGGGGCTCACAAACCCCAGTTTGGGAACCACTGCCCTAGAGAGATTATTAGTGTATAGAAGTGCCTAGCATCTCCAACTGAGATCGGTGCCCCCTTGTTTTGGGAGCTATTCAAACACACACACACACAGTAGGAGAGACTGCTGTCCCAAATCAAGGTAGACAAGACAGAGAAAGGAAGTTTTAAATCCATTTTACAGATGGGAAACTGAGACACAGAGATTAAATGACATGCCCAAAATCACACATGGAGTGAGTAGCAGAGCTCAGTAGTTAGCCCAAATATCCTGCACCCCAGTGCAGTACCTTAACCTCAAGGAGAGCCCATGTCTCATAGGAGAGAATTATTTGGCCCATTACAGGATATCTGTCAATAACTGCTCTCTTGGAACCTCAAGAGCTTTCTGATAACATGTCCTCTTCTTGTTCTCAAAAGTATTGCTTCTGCAGTGGTTTGCTCAACCACTGGGGAGGTGTCACTTCTCTAAACATAAGGAGACTCTCAGTGGTATTCTGGATCTTCTAAAAAAAACCCAAACAAACAAAAAACCAACAGAGAGCCACCGTCCTCCTTTATTGTGTTTAGATGTCTTCTGTGCTTTATGTAGGAATTACGCCTGTGCATAGCTACACCATATGATTTTGGTGTGGAAAATATAGCTGCTATCTTAACAGGTTGCCAGACACTTTGTCAAACAGTCACTCCCATTGAGAAGGGAAGAGAATATTTATATTTCAAGCATTCTTGTCACAGTAACTACATCAGAGTTCAACTCAAAAAACTTGTTCGATGTTGAAAGCCATTTTGTTGTTTGAAATCTAACAATTTAGCCCTACGAGATATTAAAAATCACTCGAAAAAATCTTTAAATTATCTTTTTGAAAAAGCACCTCTAAAGTGCATCTACTATTTCACACTTCCAAAAGCCCTCTAAAAATATGCATCCACTTGTGTGCATAACTAAGGGTTTCTTTACTCACAAAAGAAGTAGATTTGCAACCATCCATTTTGCTCACACAAAATGTAAGATTTGGGAATAGATCCAAAGCTCACTGAAGTCAATAGGAAGACATTCCACTGACTTTGACAGGGCTTTAGATCAGGTCATTGGTGCATAAATGGACAACACACACCTAGCTCCTGTATACGGATTTTCATCAGTAGATCACAAAGTGATTATGAAGGAGGGCTCTATCATTACCCCCATTTCACAAATGGAGAAACTGAGGCACAGGAAGGTGAAGTTACTTTCACCCACCAGACCAGTGATTAAATCAGGACTAGAACTCAGTTCTCTAAATCTCAATCCAGTGCCCCTGTACACTAAGTCAGGCTGCCTCCATTTTTTGCACCAGCAAAATAATCTAGGTATGTTTTTGGAGGTCCAGTGAAACTAAGACATATTCTAGAATTGTGGTTCACCAACATTTTCAGTGTGCAGACCTTTTCAGAAACAAGATCCTGTTATGGCTGCATTTCCTTTCCAATCCCCTAGAAAGCTCCAGTTGTTCTGGTGGCTTGTCACAGATGACTGTTTGAGAACCACTAAAAGCAATAATGGACTTGATAGGTTAACGCATACAAAATCACAGCTAATTAACTAAAAACCATAGCAAAACAGAGACTTTGCCTAGAACAGGACTGTGCAAAACATTGGCCTGGAAGCAGAACACACCCCTAGTCTGCATAGACTTGCATTTTACTGTTTGCAAACTTTAGATGTTTTATACTTTTATGTTATACTTTCAAGAAGTAATCAGAACTCCATGGCACTCTCAAATCAGCATTTTTGAGACTGCTTTGTCATTCCTGAGATGACAGGGAAAACCAAACAAACCACAACAATAACTGATAACAGATCCATGTGCTGTACACATATAGACATCACAATCTTTTAAACTGGACACATGCACAATCAGATAGAACCAGCATTTTCAGTTCCAGAATAACAAGTTCCTAACACATGAGCTGAAGGGAAACCTTCACAAGTGGCTGCAATATTAAGATTTGTATCCTCTATGGGCCAGTAACCAGCGAGACAATTTCCCCTGAGCAGGGCTGTCATTCCATTCAGCATTAGACAGCAAAGATACACACTTAGCCAGTGCATTACAAGTATCCATGGGTGTGGTATGGTTAACAAACAACAGTCTGTCAAACTAGTTTGGTTTATTCGAGTCCTAACAGGATTAAAATTTGGCTTTAGTTAAAAATTAACAGATTTTTTCTCTTGTAGCTGACACTTTTGGGTATGTTTACTCTACCAAATTATGTCAATTTTATAGAAGTTGATTTTTATAAATCAATTTTATACAGTCAATTGTGTATGTCCCCACCAAGCTCATTAAGTCAGCGGAGTGCGTCCTCACTACCGTGGCTACCATCAACTCACAGAGTGGTGCACTATGGGAAGCTATCCCACAGTTCCTGCAGTCTTCACTGCCCATTGGAATTCTGGGTTAAGCTCCCAATGCCCGATGGGGCAAAAACATTGTTGCGGGTGGTTTTGGGTACATGTTGTCAGTCTTCCCTCCCTTCCTCCCTCTGTGAAAGCAACTGCAGGCAATCATTCCGAGTCTTTTTTCCTGGGTAACCCATGCAGACACCATAGCATGGCAAGCCTGGAGCCCGCTCAGCTCACCACTGCTATTGCAAGCATTGTAAACATCTTGCACATTATACTGCAGTATGGGCAGAACCTGGCTAAGAACGGCAGCACGAGGACGATTGTGAGGAGGACATGGACACAGATGTTCCTGAAAGCAAGGGGTGTGGCAATTTGGACATCATGGCAGCAGTGGGGCTGGTTGATACAGTGGATCGCCGATTCTGGGTCTGGCAAAACAAGCACAGACTGGTGGGGCCGGATAGCGTTCCAGGTATGAGATGATTCCCAGTGGCCGTGAAACTTTCACATGCATAAGGCCACTTTCCTGGAACTCTGAGTTGCTCTCTCCTGCCCTGAAGTGCAGGAATACCAAGATGAGAGTTGCCCTGACGGTTGAGAAAAGCGAGCAGCAATAGCCCTGTGGAAGCTTGCAACGCCTGACTGCTACTGGTCAGTTGGGAATCAATTTGGAGTGGGAAATCTATTGTGGGGACTGCTGTGATTCAAGTAGCCAGTGCAATCACTGACATTCTGCTACCAAAGATAGTGACTCTGGGAAATGTGCAGGTCATAATGGATGGCTTTGCTGCAATGGGTTTCCCTAACTGTGGTGGGGTGATAGACAGAACGCATATCCCTATCTTGGCACCAGACCACCTTGCCAACCAGTGCATAAACCGCAAGAGGTACTTCTCAATGGTGCTGCAAGCACTGGCAGATCACAAGGGATGTTTCATCAACATCAACGTGGGGTGGCCAGGAAAGATGCAGGACACTCACTTCTTTAGGAAGTCCAGGCTGTTTGGGCAGCTGCAAGAAGGGACTTACTTCCCAGACCAGAAAGTTACCGTTGGGGATGTTGAAATGCCAATAGTTATCCTTGGAGACCCAGCCTACCCGTTGCTCCCATGGCTCATGAAGCCATACACAGGCAGCCTGGACAGTAGTAAGGAGCAGTTCAACTATAGGCTGAGCAAGTGCAGAATGGTGGTAGAATGTGCCTTTGGACATTTAAAAGCTCGCTGGTGCAGTTTACTGACTAGGTTAGACTTCAGTGCAACCAATATTCCCATAGTTATTACTGCTTGCTGTGTACTCCATAATGTCTGTGAAAGTAAGGGGGAAGATGTTTATGGCAGGGTGGAAGGTTGACGCAAATCACCTGGCTGCCAATTCTGAACAGCCAGACACCAGGGTGATCAGGAGAGCACAGGTAGGCGTGCTGCGCATCGGAGAGGCTTTGAAAACCAGTTTCATGTCTGGCCAGTTTCATGTCTCGCCTTCTAATCTGCGATAAACTCAGGGATGGAGATGATAGGGGGAGCATGGAAACATTTGCATCTATGGGGGGATAAAAAGAGAGTAAAATTTAAGATGATATATTTCTGAGAACAAAAGGGAGACTTTCACAGTGAATCAAACAATTCACAGCAGACAGCACATGTGCTTTAGGCACAAGGTTGCATTTTGCCTTTTATATTGAGCGCCTGCCAGTATGGTGACACCATCACACATGGCAGGGAAACAGAATTTGGTTTCTAGGCAGCCATGGGTAAGTCAAAGGGTACGCGGGTTTGGCTTCTAACACCTTCATAACAACATGTGGTAATATTTTCAAACTGCAGCGCCCTCCTTTCCCATAGCAGCAATACCAGTAGGGTTTGCCATTTAAAAGGAGGGGCTGCGGGTTTTGGGTGGATGTGCAGCACACACCTCCCCCCACCTCCGCTTGGCTACTTGGGATGATCCCTTCATCCCTCCCCCAACCAGGTGGCTATTCTCCAGGATGATCCCTTTTAGCCAAGTGCAAACAGCCCAGCATGAACGGGGCCCTTTTACTGTTCCCTTACAAAAATTCCCCTATTTCAGCTAGGTGACCATGAATGATGTCACTCTCTTGAGGCTAACAAAGAAAGATATAGACCGAATGTTGCTTGAATGTGACCAAAACCCAGAACCATTGGCCGCCATACTTTGTGCTGCAATGATTCCAGACTACTTGCTAGGTGTGGTAAAGTGTCCTACCATGGAGGATGAAATAAGGCAGCCCTCCCCAGAAACCTTCTGCAGAGGATTTCACAGTACCTCCAGGAGAGCTTCATGGAGATGACCCTGGAGGATTCTCGCTCCATCCCCAGAAATGTTAACAGATTTTCCAGTAGCTGTACTGGCCGTGAATGCATCCCAAGTCTTCAGGGCAAATCAAACATTAAACACTATTGCTTTTAAACCCTGAACTGTCATTACAAATATGCACTCACCAGAGGTGTCTTCTCTGCCTTCAGGGTCGGGGATCCTGCCTTAGGAGAGTATTGGCTCCCGGGTGATGAAAAGGTCCTGGCTGCTGGGGAGAATGGATTTACCACTTGCCTGCTGCACATTCTCCTCCTCCTCCTCTTCATCCACAAAATCCTCCTCCGTGTTGCATGAGACTCCCCGCTTACAGGTGTCCATGGACAGTGCTGTGGTAGTGGTAGGGTGCCATGCAGCTGAACATAGAAGTGGCATATAGGGGGGTCTGACCCAGAGCGACCATATGCCTCCTTTGTCTTTTGGTAGGCTTGCCTGAGTGCCTTGACTATCATGCGGCACTGCTGTGTGTCCCTGTTGTAGCCTCTGTCCATCATACCCTGTGTGATTTTGGCATATATATTAGCATTTCTTCTTTTTGATCGGAGTTCTGCCTGCACAGATTCTTCTCCCCATACAGTTATCGGATCCAGAGTCTCCCGTTCGCTCCATGCTGGAACTCATTTGCGTTTCGGGGGGGACTGCATACAGGGCTGTCCTTAGGATTTATGGGAGCCTACGCAGTATTATTAAACTGGTGCCCCTATGCCCGATGGCAGCCTGAGCTTGCAGCCTGGCAGGGGCAGAGGGATGGCAGAGGGACAAGGTAGAAAGGATAACAAGAAGCCCGGCCTGCCTCACGGTGGCAGAGAGTCACAGTTCCCCACAGAGACCCCTGTACCCTCTTCCTCACACAGAATGGACATGCAGAAGGTACATAATTAAAAGTACTAAATTTGGGAATAAAAAATGTCAGTCACCGTTTTTTTGATATTCCCTGAAGTCTGTCAGACATTCAATTTATTTGCAAAAACTTTGTAGTAAGGGTGAGTCAGCTGTCTTGCTGAATACAACATTAAATATTATGGAATACATGGTACAGCTCTTCTGTTTTACAATTTTCTTAATCAGTATTTCTATGCTGATTTTATATGTACTCTTAAACCTTCATAAAGTAATCATTCCAGATTACTACATATTTAACTCACTGAAACAGGCATTATTTTAAATTAATCAGTCACAGAGGTTTAGTATGTTCATAACAAAGTTCATTGCTTTTAGAAAAAGGGAACACTAATTTACTTTGTGTGATCTCCAGAACAATAGACATGTTTATGAAATTTCACCAACTTTAAAAAATATGTTTCCAAAGATTTTAGGCATAACAAAGGATTTTATATCTTACTAAGGTACTGATTTTGCTGGAGGGTTCTCTAAAAACTAGTTCAGATAGTCAGAAGTAAAGAAAGGGAAACTCTTTGTCCAGCTATCTGGAAGCCAAAGGTTGTTGTCCCTTTAAGGGCTCTCTTCAGTGGGAGGGTGGGTTGTGGAGGGAGAGGGAGTGAAGGGAGAAAGGGTTCCAGGTTTCCAGAGTTCCAGGAAAGTGGCCTTACGCATGGTCTTTTGAAGGATTTATTTAAAAAACTATATGTCTGAAGATCCAAGCATTTAAGGCTAAAGATAATTGTGCATCTAAAACTCTAGTCAAGGACTTTAGAGTGTTTTTATAATCTTCACCAACCCACTAATGAAATATTTTTAAAGCAAATTTTAAACTAAGGTCCTGTAGACTGACATGTTCTGAGTAAATATTACAGCCATGCACAACTGTTTTTGTCAGTACATTCAGAAACTGACAGTATATACCTGGCGGTTGGCAAATGCCTGTTAAATAGCTTCATTACCCCTTGAATGGCTCTTTAACAGTTTCAGAGTTGTGCTAATAGGTCTGGCAGGCTGGAATGCTTTTTCACTTTTAACTACTAGATCCTCTCCTGAGGAAAACTCACCAGGCTGCAGCAGCCAGCTGTGGGAGCCTGCAGGAAGGGTCAGAACAGGGATAGGAAAGATGGAAGGATGGACACTAAGACCCAGTGGTGCCCCAAATTTTCAAGTGCCCTACGCAGCTGCCTATGCTGTGCTGCTAAGCTTGCCATGCTGACCAAACAGGAAATGCAGCAGAGAATCCTGTGGCACCTTATAGACTAACAGACGTTTTGGAGCGTGAGCTTTCATGGGTGAATACCCACTTCGTCAGACGCAGGTAGTGGAAATTTCCAGGGGTAGGTATATATATGCTAGCAAGCAAGCTAGAGATAACGAGGTTAGTTCAATCAGGGAGGATGGGGCCCTGTTCTAGCAGTAGAGGTGTGAACAAGGGAGGAGAACGGTTCTATAATTGGCAAGCCATTCACAGTCTTTGTTTAGTCAGAGTGCTGATGGTGTCAAATTTGCAGATGAACTGAAGCTCAGCAGTTTCTCTTTGAGTCGGTCCGAAGTTTTTTGCTGCAGGATGGCCACTTAAGTCTGCTATAGTGTGGCCAGGAGGTTGAAGTGCTTCCTACAGGTTTTGTATATTGCCATTCTGATATCTGATTTGTGTGATTTATCCTTTTCCGTAGTGACTGTCCAGTTTGGCCGATGTACATAGCATGGGGCATTGCTGGCATATGAGGGGTATATTACATTGGTGGACTGCAGGTGAATGAACAATGATGGTATGGCTGATCTGGTTAGGTTCTGTGATGGTGTCGCTGGTGAATATGTGGGCAGAGTTGCATCGAGGTTGTTGCATGGATTGGTTCTGAGCTAGAGTTACTATGGTAAGGTGTGCAGTTGCTGGTGAGAAACGTTCAGTTGGCAGGTTGTCTGTGGGCAAGGATTGGCCTGCCACTCAAGACCTGTGAAAGTTGGGATCATTGGTAGGGGGTTAGATCCCTGATGTGCGTTGGAGGGGTTTACTGGGGCTGTATGTGAGGCATGGAGTCCTGTGGTTCTTTCTGGGTTGTCTTGCATAGGAGGCTCTGGTACACATCTGCTCGTTGATCTGTTTCCTAATTGCCTCGTCGGGTATTGTAGTTTGAGAATGCTTGGTGGAGATTTGTAGTGGGTCTCTGTCTGAGGTTAGAGCAGATGCGGTTGTACCTCAGTGCTTGGCTGTAGACAATGGATCGTGGAGGTGCCGGGATGGAAGCTCAGGCAGAAGGTAGGCATAGGGTCAGTAGGTTCGTATAGGGTGGTGTAATGGACCATCACTTATTTCCAGTGTGTCTAGAAAGTGACCTCCCCTGTAGATTGTCCAGGCTGAGGTGATGGTGGGTGAAGTTGTTGAATCGTGGTGGAATTTTCTAGAGTCTCCTTCCATGGGTCCAGATGATGAAGATTGTCATATAGTACATAGGTAGAGAAGGGGCAGAGTGGACAGAGCTGAGAAGCGTGTTCCAGGTCAGCCATAAAAATATTGGCGTATTGTGGGGCCATGCGGGTCCATACAGTGCCACTGATCTGGATAATATATTGTCATCAAACTTGAAATAGTTGTGTGTGAGTATAAAGGCACAGAGCTCAGCAGCCAGTTGTGCTGTGCATCATCAGGATCTGTCCTGACAGCTAGTATCCATCTGTGTGTGGTGATGTTAGTGTAGAGAGCTCTACATCCATGGGCTAGGATGTGTTTTCTGGGAGGTGACCAATGCATTGTAGTTTCCTCAGGAAATCAGAGGTGTCACGGAGATAGCTGGGAGTGCTGGTGGCATAGGGTCTGAGTAGAGAGTCACATATCCAGACAGTCCTACAGTGAAGCCAATGCCGAGATGATGGGCGTCCAGGATTTCCGGTTTGGGATCTTGGGTAGTAGATAGAATAACCCTGGTCGTGCTCTAAGGTGTATGCTGATTTGTTCCAGGTTAGTGTAGGGACTGTCCTGATGTAGATGGTGCAGTCTTAGTGTATTCCTCAATGGGATCTGAGGGAAGGGCCTGAGAATTGGTATTGGAGGTGGGCTGGCGGCCTCCTTTTGATAGTCAGACCTGTTCATGATGACAACAGCACCTCCTTTTATCAGCCTCTTTGATGATAATGAAGGTGGTTCTGAGGCTGTGGATGGCATTGCGTTCTGCACGACTTAGGTATGAGGCAAGCGTGTTGTTTTTCCACGATTTCTGCGTGCAGTCGGCAGAGCATCAATGTATAGGTCCAGACTGTCATTTGACCCTAGGAGGAGTCCATGTGGAGTTCTTTCTGTGCTGTTGGTGGAGGTACTGTGTAAGTCAACTGTTCAGTGTTGTCCTGGAAGTATCTTTGAGTCGTAGATGGCGAAAGTAGCTTCCAGATCGCCACAGACTGTCCATGTTGGTAGGGTTGCAGGGCAAGAAGAGAGTCCCGAGACAGGACAGACTTTTTCTGGCTGAGTGTGTATGTTGGAGATGAGATATTGCTGGTGGGTAGGTACTACGTTGTGTCCCATGTGGCAAGTAGGAGTTTAGACAGCTTACAGTCTTTTTCCTTGTAGAGAGGTAAGTGAGTGCTGTAGATCTCCTGTCTTATTTTAGTGAAGTCCATTTTTATGGAAGTTTGGTTATTAATGAAGTCTCAGGTTGGAGAGATCTTTTTGATGTTTCTGTGCTGTAAGGTGCTGATCAGGTGGTTCCTCAATTCTTTGATAGTGTAGGCATAAATCTCTCACTGTGGTCTGTGTAGTATGTAGATAGCAGTGGATTTTTTACCTTTAGTCCATTTGGTATGATGTCCATCCGTTTGCATTTGGAAAGGAAGATGATATCTGTCTGTATTTGTGCAAGTTTCTTCATGAGGTTGATGGATTTCCACTCCATACGGCTAAATACAGGATTCTCTGCTGCTTTTACAGATCCAGACTAACATGGCTACCCCTCTGATACCAAACAGGAAATGAAATTCAAAAGTTCCCAGGGCTTTTCCTGTGTACCTGGCTAGTGCATCGGAGTTGAAAGTGCTGTCCAGAGCAGTCACATTGGAGCACTCTGGGATAGTTCCCAGAGGCCAATAACTTTGATTTACATCTGCATTACCCCAAATTTGACCCAGCAAGGTCGATTTTAGTGCTACTCCCCTTGCCAGGGAGGAGTACAAAAATCAATTTTAAGAGCCCTTTAGGTCAACAGAACGAGGTTGCTTGTGTAGATGCATTCATTACAAAATCAACCTAACATGGCTAAATTCAGCCTAACCCAGTAGTGTAGAACAGGGCTTTGTAACACTAGCCATCGTTCTACTCAAAGAAATAGAACAATCCTGTCAAGCAGCCTGCTGAGTTTAAAAGAATAACTGACATGGCCACATGCATGTCAGCGTAATGGGTTTCGCAGGCTGTGTATTAATGCAAAAGATCCAGATAGTCTTCCTCCACCCAGATTATTGTTTGCTCCTTGTTGTGCACAGTGAGAGAAACCACAGCAAGCCGCAAGCTTTCTTTCAGTGTGTTAAATCTGAAACGTTTATTTCAAATTCAGTGACAGTTTGAAAGCTTTTTAAACAAGTGCTTTTTAATTGCTGAGAAGTGCCTATTCTCAATGTGCAGAGCCTGGTAAAGAACTTGGACAGCAGAAGCATTTTTATCTTAGCCAGCCAGAACAGAAGATAGCTGACAAGTTATTTTTTTATTAATGCAGATCAGATGATAAACATGCTTCATATATTGATTGTGGAAACATAACATTTGCTGGAACACAACTAGAAACTGTAATACATCAGCCTATAAAGCAGACAGGCAAATTTTAAATTGTTCATTAAAGTCAATTGCAAAACCAGTCTGGATTTTTAATGACTTTTGGGGCCGAATTATGTAAAGCCATTGATGTCAATGGCGTTCCATCGGAGATGAACTTGGTCCATTTAGTCTTCATTTATGCCAAATTATTTTGTACCTTATATCTGCTAATTATTTAGTACTTCCATTTTACATTCATATTTACTTGGCATTTTATTAATCACTCAGGCCATATATTGTTTTAATAGCTTTTCAAGTGCATTGAAGTATGTACTCCTACAAACCATTTTTTTTCTTAAAGATATCACAGCAATCTCATGATGTTTTTTATCCAGATACACATTTCTTAAATAAAGGTGATTTACAAGCAAATCTCCTCAAATAGCTACATTCTTGAAAGAACAAAATCCACAGTTTTACAACCATTGAGGATTCTAAAGCCCCTGCAAGCACATTTACCACTTATCTTTTTCGTTAGTGCCTATCAGAGCTACCCTCTGTTTTATGTGACTCCATCTCTTTCCATTAGGACAAGAAATTTAATATTTCTCGTCGTGGAATTTTCAGCATATTTCACCTGCGGGTTACAAATTCTTATATTTTTAAGGCCAGAAGGAAGAATGAAAATAATCTTTGTGATAAAGCTTGTACTTTCCACCAACAGAAGTTGGTCCAATAAAAGATATGACCTCACCTACCTTGTCTCTCTAATATCTTGGGACCACTTGCCTACAACAACACTGCAAACAATTATGATAATCTTGTCTGCATAACACAGGCCACAGAATTCGATTACCATCTGATGACTGAGACCTTCATCTCGTTTCACATAAGCCAAGTTCCAGTTGGTCCAGACAACATATCATCACCCCACAATTGAAACCTACATTGGCAGCCTCAATACTCTCAAGTACTGACTGGGCATGGAGACAACAAAACTCTTGTATTGTTCACACCTCACAA
This sequence comes from Chelonoidis abingdonii, assembly GCF_003597395.2. NCBI lineage: Eukaryota > Metazoa > Chordata > Testudines > Testudinidae > Chelonoidis > Chelonoidis abingdonii. The sequence goes on from NC_133771.1 coordinate 69,849,254, forward strand.
ATATCTGTAGGAGAAGGAATAGGATTATTTTGAGTCTGCGAGCAGTGTCTCCTCCAGATACACAGTAACCCTAAAATAAATGATGGGGATGTAATTATCTCAGTATTTAAATATTTATGTTCAACAATACTGGGCTTATTTTAGTTCATTTTACCGACAATAAGGCTAATAAAAGATCTGGGGTGCTAAGAAGATTGTTTGTATGGCACTTTGGAAATATTTAACAAAAATGTTTAGCACTTAAATTGTGATTTACACATGAAATAATCCTTGTATTACCATTGGGATGTAGGTTGGTGGATATTGTTATCCCCACTTATACTGCTCAAACTCTGACAAATTACAATCCAAGAGCCAGTTTTCTAGGTAGGTGTTTTAAAACAAAGTATTTGAAAAACATTCCCAGAGTAAATAGATCATATTGTGGGGTGTATGAAAAAATTCATCTAGAAACAGTTCTCTTTCCACCTAGCACTTGCCACAGCCTTTCCCTCCGTCACACACAAATATTCAGTGACTCTCATGTCTTCAAAATACTTATGTGCAGACCAGTAAACCGAAAGACAGAGTGGCTCCCTGTGGGAATAAAGAAAGGTGAGAATAAACATTAATATAAAGGGAATAAGCCACCTATCATGCAGTGAATGTATCAGCCCACTAGGAAGATTGATTGTAACTAAAACTAAGATTATGGGACACCTATTATTAAGTGAAGGACTTGGCCACCTTGAGGAAAGAATATGCCTGTGACTAAACAAATAACAGTTCAGTTGGTGTTACTGCCTTTTCTGCCAGCAGGTTCCTACATTATGCATGGACAGTATTAACTTGTATTTTTTTTTTTATTAATGGCAGCTATCTAATGTCTTTAAAAAGAGGGGAAGTAATGTTCTTTAATGCAGCATACAAAAATAAGCCACTGTCCACAGTAGGTAGAAAGGCATTCCTTGAGTTTATGGTGCCACTACAAGACCTTGCATCCACATGAAACTGCTGTCCAAAATGTTTTGCAAACATTAGGCCAGATTGTTACCTGGCTTGTGCAGCAACATAAGGGAGTATCGAGCCGTAAGGCTACCTGCAATTCAGCATGGAAAGAGTAGTCTCTTGTCATGATTCTCGTGGTACCCAACACTGAGAGTCACTTCGTCACTCCCTCATCCACCCCACTTCCTCCGTGAGAGACACTTGCTTGTGTTTAACTGGCTGTCGGCTCTCTGACATCACCAGCCTGTTAGCAACCCAAACACCCTCCTCGGAGCTATGCCAGCAGTTTCTTTGTCTTGCAAGTTATTGGTCAGTGTACCCCATCCCCGAGCCCCTTTGACACATTCCCTTGTAATGGCTAGCCCCTGAACACTCACAGAAATACCAGGTCTGCTGTTGCCAAGGGAACAATGTGCACAGCAGCTTGTATGAGTCAACTCAGGGTCAGCTCCTTGCTTAATATCACAGCACTAAGATATACTTACAGTGAAAACAAGTTTATCATCAAAAATTCAAGATTCAATAGATAGTGAAGACAAAATGGTTATATATAAAACAATCATAAAATTCTTTCTAGAGACTAAACTTACCTATTAGGTTAACCTCCTGTTTAATTTTTATCTCACCCAAAGCATTTTGCAGCATCTTCAACGACGGCTGATTGTGATCCCATTTTCATGAATGTAAATGCCCTGCCCATTTGCTTCCTAGGTGCAGGATGCTGGGGTGTCTTTGTTCCCCAATATAGTCCAGCAAGATACACTTTGAAGTGTATCGCCAGATAAAGTTCTCTTCCCCCCAACTGTCTCCTCTTCCCCAATGACTTCATATCTCTGTTGACTTTGTATGTAAATATGACTCTATTGTGTTAGCTTATAATGCTTAATATATGTGTCAGAGAGACAGGTCAATAACTATCTTTTGTCTGATAGAAAATCTGTTTCTCTACTTCTTCCATGGTACAGAACCTAAGAACATATTTTCAGTACAGATACATAACTCCTTACATGGTATCTGTACATACATTTCACAGTAATAACCACTGTGACCCTGGCTTTCATTTAAGACCTCACATGACATTCCTTGGTGAGCTAGACTGTATATCCCAGAATCAGGATACTCTTGTAACCACCTTGCTAGTTGGCATTCAGGGGTTGCACATAAATACATTATGTAAAGATCCAAGGGGATAGATCTATAACCTGTGGCTGTGGGCACCCTGGATTACTGACACACTCTCATTGCTACCAAGAGATATGGGTAAAGTAGCATCTCACCAATCTTACAAGGTCAGGTCCCACAGGAAGTCCTGTTAGTTCACCCAAGGTCTGTGGCAGCCTTATTGGCTTATTCCCACTGCTTAAACCAGGAAGTGACCCAGCTGGTTGTCTGAACAACTGTGCAGACCTGCTCCTATTTCACCAGTGACTGACTCTGCTCTTGCCTGCCTCCTGCAATCTGCATCCAGCTCTGTTCCTGATTCTTGCTCTGCTCTTGACGGGCTCCAGTATCACCTCCACCCTCACTCCCTGCTCCTGTTCTGTGCCTGATCTTTGTTGTCATCTAGTTTCTGTCCTTATGCCTCACTCCTAGGGGCAGTGCCGGCCCCCTCTCCATAGGATGGGGGGCTGAGGTGGTCTAGACAAAAAAATTGGGGAACTGTGCCCCTCCCAACACAACACCCCACCGCTCCTCATTGCCCCACCCCGACTCCTCCTCAGGTAAGTATTGTCCCTACCTCCTCCTTTCCCTCCTCTGAGATCCTTCCCCCTGACCAGGTTTGAGGATGAAAATCAGGCAGAATAGGGCAACTGTTGCACTGGCTGGTGCCATGTTGTGGGCAGCTGCAGCACTCCCCATCTCCTCCTCCTGCTGATGCTGGTGCCCGAGGCTGCAACTTTTCCTCAGCTCCCCACTGCTTTTTGACTGTTCGCAGCCAGTAATGGCCACCAGGGTGGGCGGACCCAGCTCTGGGAGCAGTGACTTTGCAGGGCAGAGCCCAGGACCCACCCCAGGCCAGAGAACAAGTCAGTCCAGGCCACGGTGGGGAACCCTGGACACACCACCTGTCCTAGGCAGTGCACCCTGGCACGTGGGGACACAGGCTAGGGGTTGCTTTTGGGCCCCTTGGCTCCTGGACCTCCACCCAGGCATACTCCTGCACTGCTGCTGGCAAAGGCAGTGCCTTGAGCTTGGCACCTGGCCAGAAACCCAGGGCCCGCGCTTCCATGAGGCAACCCTAAGCGGTCGCCTAGGGAGCTAGGATTTGTGGGGGCAGCATTTTGTGCACTCCCCACAGGGCACACAGGAGCTTCCGGTTCCGTTCCCGTCACGCCGCTGAAGAAGGACTTTCTGCCAATGTGCCACGGAAGACAGCATCAGGCAATTGAGCAGCTCAATGACTGCCACTGTCGCCTGCGGCATTTTGGCGGAGGGTCCTTCTTTGGCAGCGTGACAGGAGCGGAACTGGAAGCTCCCGTGCGCCCCGTGGGGAGAACACAAAATGCCAACCCTCAAATTCTGCCTAGGGCGCCAGAAACCCTGGCGCCGCTCCTGCAGAAACCACTGCTCTCTTCACTCTGCCTTCAGAGTTGAGCAGCTAGAGACTGGCAGTTGCAACAATTTGGCTATGCTGAGGCTAAGGCAAATTTTGGAGTGGCAATAATCCTCAGAACTTCCCCCCTTCCTCTGCAGCAACATCCCTGCTCACTTCTGACCATCAACTACTGTTCCTGGCTCCAACTCTAGCCTGACTCTTGGGATCTGACCCTGTCTCCGATCCTCAGTTTTGATTCCTGGTTCTGACTCTGGCTCTATCCCAGGCTCTGGTATTTGGCAATTGACACTGTTTTTGACCTGGACGCCCACTCCACCCCCTGAACCTGACTCCTGCTGTGACCACTAGGCAAGACTACCTACATCCCCATTCCTAACAAGCTGCTCAGACTGTTTGGGGCCCCTCCTTGCAATGCTGGAATGGAGGACATGAGCCTGCCCTTACCCAGTGGTCACTATTAGCACTAGCACCACAAGAACAAGTTAACCAACTCCAGAGCAAGAATCTAGCATTGCAGATGCATGTGACTCAGCTGGTACCAGAGGTGTGGCCCCTGCGCAAACAATGTGCTCTCTCTCAGGGAGAAGTGGCTGTCCTCCTGGCTCACAGAAGACCTTCCTCCTCCGATCTAGTTCCTGCAGTCCCACTACTCAAGGGCATAGGTGGCAAATACTGGATGTTTAGGGGATTTTTGAATGAGTGCCATTTGTTCTTATTACAGAATCCTCGCACATACCCCACAAGACCAGTTGAAGGTGGGACTGGCAGTGAGCCTACTTTCAAGAGAAGCATTGGACTGGGCTTCACTGCTCTTAGAGCGGGGCAGCCATATTTTGACCAACTGGGACTTCTTCTTACAAGACTTCCATGTTCTCGTCGAGGGCCTGCATAGAGTCCATAGCACTGCAGTGGTGCTGCAGAAGCTTTGGCAAGGACAGGGATCTGCCACCCCATATGCCACTGACTTTTGACGACTGGCAGCAGAGGCGAAATGGAATGAGGCAGTTCAATGACACCAGTTCTGGTGGGGCCTCAGTGAAGAGATGAAGGACAAGCTGATCTGAGTCAAGATCCTCTCCTCATTGGCTACTTTCATTGACTTAGCTCTGTGCATTGATGCCTGACTGCAAGAGAGAAAGGAGGAGGAGGAGAAGAGCGCAGATCCACCTGTGACAAGTTGGGTCACAGAAACCCCCTGGGACTGCCAACTGATGTGCTGAGACTACCTCTGAGTCCATTTTCCATGGCAGCTTGGGACTTCAGTACCCTGTCTTGTTGAGCCAGACATGCTAGCCTGCTACATAAACAGACCCAGGTCTGAATCACGTCCCCCAAAAGCTGCAGACTTAAATGAAAATGGCTTAGAAACTGTTCATGTCTCTAGCACCCAGATACCCAGCTCCCAATGGCGTCCAAACCCCAAATAATCCATTTTACTCTGTATAAAGTCTATACAAGGTAAACTCATAAATTGTTCGCCCTCTGTAACACTAATAGAGAGATATGCACAGCTGTTTGCTCCCCCAGGTATTAATATTTGCTCTGGGTTAATTAATAAGCAAAAAGTGATTTTATTAAATATAAAAAAGTAGGATTTAAGTGGTTCCAAGTAATGACAAAGTAAATTATCAAGCAAAATAAAGCAAAAACATGCAAGTCTAAGCCTAATACACTAGGAAATTAAAGGCAGGTAAATCTCACCCTCAGAGATTCTCCAATAAGCTTCTTTCACAGACTAGATTCCTTTCTAGTCTGGGCCCAATCCTTTCTACTGGTTCAGTCCTTGTTTCAGCTCAGGTGGTAGCTAAGGGATTTCTCATGACTGCATCCCCCTTTGTTCTGTTCTACTCCCTTATATAGCTTTGGCACAAGACTTTTGTCTCTTTGGGTCCCCACCTCTCCTTCTAAATGGAAAAGCCCCACGTTTAAGATGGATTCCAGTACCCAATGACATGGTCACATGTCCTATGAGATCCCCCCAAGCCTTCATTCTTCCCGGCCTGACTCTCAGGAAGGCTTGCAAATAAACAGAGCCATTTACAACCAATTGTCCTGGTTAATGGAAGCCATCAAGTTCTTCTTCGAGTGCTTGCTCATATCCATTCCAGTAGGTGTGCGCGCGCCGTGTGCACGTTCATCGGAGACTTTTACCCTAGCAACACTCGGTGGGCCGGCAGGGCGCCCCCTGGAGTGGCGCCGTCATGGCGTCTGATATATAGCCCTGCCGGCCCGACCGCTCCTCCGTTCCTTCTTACCGCCCTTGTCGGTCATTGGAACTGTGGAGCACAGACTATCTGTTCTCCACCTCCCTAGCATTCACTCGTATCCTCTTGAATTTTGTATATAGTTAACCTTTTAAATAGTAGTTAGTAGTTAGTTTTCGTTCTTTAGTAGTTGTTTGTAATTAGTTAGTAGGGATCGCGG
>NC_133771.1:69864729-69892810 GCF_003597395.2 Chelonoidis abingdonii
ACGCGCGCACCTACGCTGCGAATGGATATGAGGCAACACATCTCGAAGACAACAGTTACAAAGGTGAGTAACCATCTTATCCAAACCACATTAATGGCCCACATTTTGCATTAATTACATAAGAACTCAGAGTTATTTTTATATTTCTGTTTCAGGATACAAAATGATAATTCATACACACTCAGTAGATTTTAAGCTTTGTAATGATACCTTACAAGAGACCTTTTGCATGAAGCATATTCCAGTTATATTATATTCACACTCATCAGCATATTTTCATAACATCATATGGAGTGCAACGTCACACCACCTCAACACCAACACATTGACTGGGTCCAACAAATTCACAAGCTCCAGAGGCATCTGCAGGAGGATAAAGAAGTCTACAAACAGTTTACAAGCTGTCAATGCCGAAAGTGTCTGGTGCATGCCATGGGCCAGAAGGTCTGACTCACAGTAAGACAGCTCAGGACAAGCTGGCCTTCCCAGAAGTTAGACCATCAGTTCCTTAGTCCATTCCAAAGGAGCAAATAGGTCAGCCCACTTTTAAGTTGCAACTTCCTCAGTCCCTTCATATCCACCCAGTACTTTATGCCTCACTCCTCAAGCCCTACACTGAGAATCCCTTTCAAGATCAGTCTCAATAACCCCTCCTTCAGTCAAGTTTCAGGGCATAAGAAATATATAGTGCATGAATATATATTAATATTCACAATATATATATATTGAGTGTGTGTATATATGAAAATATAGTGGATCAGTAACAGGTTAAAAGATAGAAACAAAGGTCAGGAATAAACTGTCAGTTTTCAGAATGGTGATAGGAAAATAGTGCCGCCCCCTCCCCCCATGGTTCTGTACTGGGATCTGTGCTGTTCAACATATTCATAAGTGACCTGGAAAAGGGGGTGAACAGTGAGGTGTGTAAATTTTCAGACAATATAAAATTACTCAAGATAGTTAAGTCCAAAGCTGACTGTGAAGAGTTACAAAAGGATCTCACTAAATTGGGTGACTGGGCAGATGAAATTCAGTGTAGATATGTGCAAAGTAATGCACATTGGAAAACAATCCCCAACTATACATACAAAATGTTGGGGTGTAAATTAGCTGCTACTACTCAAGAAAGATCTTGGAGTCATTATGGATAATTTTCTGAAAATATCTGGTCAGTGTGCACAGCAGTCAAAAAAACTAACAATATTAGGAACCATTAGAAAAGGGTCAGACAACAAGACAGCAAATATCAGAACAGCAACTCATAAATCTATGAAATGCCCAAATCTTGAGTACTGTGTGCAGTTCTGGTCACCCCATCTCAAAAAAGATACATTAGAATTGGAAGTAGTACAGAGAAGGGCAACAAAAATGATTAGAGAATAGGTTACCTATGAAAGAGATTAAAAAGACTGGGACTATTGAGTTTAGAAAAGAGACAACTAAAGGGGGATATAATAGAGATCTAGAAAATCAGAATAGTGTGGAGAAAAGGTATTATTTACCCCTTCACATAATACAAGAACCAGGGGTCACCAAATTAAATTAATATGCAGCACGTTTAAAACTAACAAATGCATAATCAACACAATGCATAATCAACCCATGGAACTCATTGCCAAAAGTATAACTGAGTTAAAAAAAAAGAATTAGATAAATTCATGGAGAATAGGTTCATCAATGGCTATTAGGCAAGATGGTAAGGGAAGCAACCCCATACTCTGGGTGTCCCTAAATCTGACTGCCAGCAGCTGGGACTGGACAACAGGGGTGGATCATTTAATAATTGCCCTGTTCTGTTCATTCCCTCTGAAGCATCTGGCACTAGCCACTGTCAGAAAACTGGATATGGACCAAAGTTAGATGGACCTTTGGTCTGAGCCAGTATGGCTATTTTTATGCAATCCTCTATTCCTGCCTGCAGTGAGGTTGTCTCCAGTACCTCATGGACTGGGAAGGTTATGATCCCATGGAACAATGCTGGGAGCCCATGACTCATGTCCATGCCCCACAAGCTAGTGAAAACGTTTCAGCAGGATGATCCAAAGAAGCCAGGCCCAGCACTGCCCCAGAGGGGAGCACATCTGAGGGAGCATGGGTGTGGGTCTAGAACCCAGATCCGTGGGCACCCTGGTTCTCGGACACACCTGCATTGACCCAAGGGAGACGAGCAAAGTAGTATCTTGCCAATTGTGGAAGGTCAGCCCCCACAGGAATTCTTTTCAGAGTGCCCAAGGCCTGCAGTCACCTGATTGGTGCAGCCTTGAAACTTATGCTAGAAGTGCGCTGGATGGTCCATCTGAGTAACTGTACAGCCTCCCTGCTGCTGCAGCAGACCCTGCCTTTGCCTGCCTCCTGCAACCTGCATCAAATCTGGTTCCTGACCTGCTCCTGGCTCTTGTTTCACTCCCGCCCTCACTCCCAGCTCCCACCTTGCTCTTGCTCTATGTTTGATCCTTGCTTCTCCTCTGGTTCCTGCTCATGTGCCTCATTCCTCACCATCGGCTACCCGACCTGACTCTGACCCCAGCCCTGACTTATGATTCTGACTCTGGCTCAGGCTCAGTCCTTGGCTCTGGCATTTGTCATCTAGCCCTGGCTGAGGGTCTGATCCTCACCTTTGAGTTCTGGTTCTGACTCTGACTCTACCCCTTGCTCTGGTATTTGGTAGCTGAACTTGGTTCTGATCCCCTACTTCCATTGCCTAATCCACCCCCTACATCAGACTCCTCCTCTGACCATTTGGCAAGACTGCCTACATTCTGTTCCTACCACATTAGCATACTCAGCTCATCAATTCTTTGGGCAGGGAATGTTTTTTCCTATCTGTGCAGCACTTAGCACAGTTGGGCCCCAATTTCTGATTAGGGCCTCTAGGGCACCACTGTAATGCTACTAACAAAATAGAATTTAAAAAAAAAAAAGAGAGAGATTTTATGGATTATCTTGAATATTCTGTTTATTTCAAATGCCATGTTCATATGTCTGTGTGTGCTTTATCCAGACTCTAAAATAATTACAGTACTTCAGCTGGAGGAAAGACAAATACAGACACATGGTTCCCCAAGGACAGTTAGGATTTCTTTACATTACTGAGCTCTGTAATGAGCTGGCATTGTGAATATCAAGAACTCCACATGTAGTGATCATACACACTGCTTTTATGAGTCCCTGCAGAGAAAAGCTCCCAGGTGAATGCTCAAGCTGTCAATCTAAAGTGCACATTAAAAGCTCCAGCAATCTGGCCTTCTCTAAGAAGATCTGCTTTTTCTGTGCTAATATTTATCAGTCACACACAATGCAATTCACATTTCCAGAACCGAGACTAGTGAATTGGAACGGAGACATATCTGTTCACTATGTTGTCTCTGAAATCCTAATAGTCATACAGAGGCTAAATCAAGCTGCTATTTACAACAGGATCTCTCTCAGGGCTGGTCTTCACAGCAAAATTAACTCAAGTTGTAGTTCAAGTGTTGCCTCTAGTCCAGTGTTTCCCAAACTTGGGATGCCGCTTGTGCAGGGAAAGCCCCTGGTAGGCCAGGCCAGTTTGTTTTCCTGCCGCATCTGCGGGTCCGGCCGATTGCGGCTCCCACTGGCCACGGTTCGCCACTCCAGGCCAATGGGAGCTGCTGGAAGCAGCGCGGGCCAAGGGACATACTAGCTGCCACTTCCAGCAGCTCCCATTGGCCTGGCGCAGCAAACTGCGGCCCGTGGGAGCCACAATCGGCCCAATCTGCGGACGTGGCAGGTAAACAAACTAGCCCGGCCCACCAGGGCATTTCCCTACACAAGCGGTGTCCTGAATTTGGGAAACACTGCACTAGTTCAACCATCCACAAACAAAAATCTGTAGCTTGAGTGTGGTGGCACTTTAAACTCAAGCTAGCTGGCAGGGCCAGCTCCAGGCCACAGCACGCCAAGCGCGTGCCTGGGGCGGCACAACACGGGGGGCACTCTACCAGTTGCTGGGAGGGCGGCAGGCGGCTCCGGTGGAGCTGCCGCAGGCATTTCTGCGGACAGTCCGCTGGACTGCGGCTCCGGTGGACCTCCTGTAGACACACCTGCGGCAACTTCACCGGAGCCATGGGATCATCGGACCCTCCACAGAAACGCCTGCGGCAGCTCCACCGGAGCCGCCGGACCAGCTGACCGTCCACAGAAATGCCTGCGAGAGGTCCCCCGGAGCCGCCGGACCGGTGAGCAGCAAAGCGACCCCGGCGGCGTGCCGCCGTGCTTGGGGTGGTGAAATTGCTAGAGCCAGCCCTGCTAGCTGGCCTGTCAGGGGAGAGAGCTCGCCTCCAGCAACCTGCATCAAAGCTGGTTCCTGATCTGCTCTGGCTCTTATTTCGCTCCTGCTCTCACTCCCAGTTCCCACCCGTGCTCCTGCTCTGTGCCTGATCCTTGCCTCTCCTCTGGTTCCCGCTCATGTGCCTCATTCCTGACCATCGGCACTGAATTACCCACAAACTATTGCATGCTGTGTGGACATGGCTAGACTCCACTTGAATGCTGATAGTCTCCGCCAGTGCATTCCCAAAGTTTCCCCAGGGCTTTTTCAGATGTTCCCTCCAAACAGTATAAATAAACCTGTTCAGACCCCTCTAACACTTGCATAGCTCTCCTGCTGCACTTGTACACATCAGATGACATCCAGGAGAGCGTGCAGCTAGCTGGACACCAAAGTTCTTGTGAAACATGGGGTAAGGGCAGCAAGAGCTATGATTTCAGGTCCAGGACCAGAAATCAAGAATCTCGTAAGGCTGATCTCCATGGAGGTAGCTGAGGAAGGGCCCAACTGGACTGGACCTCAGTGCCAGGAGAAGATAAGTGGTCACCTGTGAAAAGTTTGGTTTAAGTGACTTGACTAGCATCACAGATATTCTGTAACAGCAGGGATAGAATCTAATTCTCCAGGGCAGCATTCAACTGCCTTAACCATGAGACTGACATTTCTCCTCCTGCTGTTTTCTCTTCTTGCTGTCTTCTGCTTTATTCAGTACACACCTTCAAACTTCTGCAACAAACCAGGCAGGAGTTCTATGGGCAACAGTCCCATTCACTATACAACCCTGTTTCATAAGAACGGCCATACTGGGTCAGACGAAAGGTCCATCTAGCCCAGTATCCTGTCTTCCGACAGTGGGCAATGCCAGGTGCCCCAGAGGGAATGAATAGAACAGGCAATCATCAAGTGATCCATCCCCTGTCGCCAATTTCCAGCTCCTCGCAAACAGAGGCTAGGGACACCATCCCTGCCCATCCTGGCTAATAGCCATTGATGCACCTATCCCCCATGAACTTACCTAGTTCTTTTTGAACCCTCTTACAGTCTTGAGGAGTGAGACATAAAATACTGGGTGGATGTGGATGGACTGAGGAAGTTGCACAGGTTGACTGTGCGTTGTGTGAAAAAATACTTTGTTTGTTTTAAACCTGCTACCTATTAATTTCATTTGATGACCCCTAAGTCTTGTGTTATGAGAAGGCAAACACTTAATTTACTTTCTCCACACCAGTCATGATTTTATTGACCTATCATATCCCCACCTTAGTCATCCCTTTTCCAAGCTGAAAAGTTCCAGTCTTATTCATCTCTCCTCATATGGAAGCCGATCCGTATCCCTAATCATTTTTGTAGCCCTTTTCTGCACCTTTCACAATATATCTTTTTTGAGACTGACAACCACATCTGCACACAGTATTCAAGATGTGGGCGTACCATGGATTTATATAGAGGCAATATGGTATTTTCTGTCTTATTATCTATCCCTTTCTTAATGATTCCCAACATTCTGTTAGCTTTTTTGACTGCCGCTGCACATTGAGTGGATGTTTTCAGAGAACTATCCACAGTGAGTCCAAGATCTCTTTCTTGAGTCGTAACAGCTAATTTAGACCCCATCATTTTATATCTATAGTTAGGACTATGTATTCCAATGTGTATTACTTTGCATTTTATCTCCAGAATAGGTCCACCCTGTACACTGAATGAGGTAGGGGGTCCTCTGGGAAAAAATAGTATGTGATCATGTAATTAAATACTGTATCATAATGCGATACGCACAAGGGGTGCCAAATTAAGGTTGCACAGCCAACTAAATACTTACTCTCCTGGTATGAAATTTCTTTCATTTTCATTTTGTGTTAAGCCCTTTAGGTGATTTTTGGTAAATATATAAGGCAATGGGCCAATTTGATAAAGAGGAGTCTATCTGGAGGTGGCTTAGTATTGTATACTGTTACTAGAGCTGCTTGGGAATTTTCCACCAGAATGATTTTCCCACAAAAAATGCACTTTAAAAAAAATGAAATTTTCCACTTTAAAAAAAAACTTTTCCTAGGGAAAACTGAAATGATTGCTGCCCAGCTGCCTGCCTGGGAGAGGTAGAGATGCTGGATACTCTGGTTCTCTCTCTTTGGCAGCCAGGTTGGAAGAGAGGCAGGGAAGTGAAGAGCCAGGGTGTTCAGTTTCCAGTAGTCTTCCTGGAAGGCTCTTGTCAGTTTCACTTTCTGTGGAAGATGGGCAGCCAGCAAATTCTATTTCAGTTCTCCCAAAACAGAATTTTTCTAGAAATCCCTATCCATGAAAAAAAATTGCACTGGACTTTTTGTACTGATTCAGGATGAAGTTTTATTGTAAAACCTGAAATTTTTCACAAGAAATTATTTCAATTTCCCAGCCATGTCTATTTGATACAAGTACTTTCTCCTTAAGCAGGGTACAGCATCTATCTAGCCAATTCTCATTTTTTACAGGAACACAGGAGCTGCTACTCTGGATCAGACCAGCAGTCCATATAATCTGACAGAGGCCAGGACAAGATAGTACAGAGTACGGTGTAAGTACAGTACAGACTCGTCTATGCGCGGATGTCAGGAGTCAAGCCGTCACGATGGCGAGTTAACGGACCACGGGTTAGAAGGGTCATGCTGAAATATCTTAAGATATCTATATATACACACACACGTATAATTATCTAGGATTACATACATATTCACAGCATCCCAAACACTGCAGGCCTATCTGTTAAAGGCACTTTGCAAGAATATACATTCAAATGTGTAATCTAATAAAAATATTACTACTACATGGGGGTGAAAGTAACTCAGGACACTTATCGGTATAGGGCAGGGACGGCTCTGGCCCCTGGAAGGGGAGGGGCCTTGGAGGGAAGGGGCGGGGTGAGGGCAGGGGTGAAAGTAAGTTAAGCAACTTACCAGTACAGGTCGGGGCCTCGGGCAGAAGGGGCAAGGCTGAGGGAGGGCTCCTGTGTGGATTTACAGGGCCCGGGGCTCCGGACGCCACTGCTGCAGTAGCAGCAGCAGTGTCTGGAGCCCTTGGCCCTTTTAAATCGCCAGCCCCAGGGCAACTGCTCCCTTTGCCCCCCCCATCCATTGGAGGCTGAGGGGGGCAATGGGGCAGGGACGTTAAAGCGCTGCTTGGGGGGAAGGGCAGAAATATTAAAGTGCTGCTGCAGCAGTGCTCTAATGTCCCTGCCCCTTTTGCCTCCCCTGCTGGTACAGACCCTACCGGCAGGGCCACCGACAGGGGAGAAGAGGCAGCAACGTTAAAGCACTGTCGCAGCAAAGGACTGTCCTTAAAGCACTGCCACGGCAGCGCTTTGATGTTGCTGCCCCTTCCCCCCCCCGCCACTCCACCCCATCAGCGGTAAAGACGTATAACATGTTTCTGCTCCATACTTCCTGTCGATTTCTATGTCAGTGAGTTAGTGAGCAAATCTGTAGAGCTACATAGCAAGTTGCTGTACCACGTGTTAACGAGTCTTGCATGTTAAATAGGTAGTACTGGGAGGCACGGCGCTACCACGCATTAAGCAGATTCACGTGTAAATGGGTCGCACGTAAACAGTTCTGTACTGTAACAGCAAAATGGGCAACTGTGGAATAACCTGCTTGCTTTCTTTCTAATCTCAGGCAGTTGTGGGTTGGTTCATGTGCTGACATATGTGAGTTTATATGCCTCATACCTTTTAATTCTGTTATGTGACGGTGGAGATATTTATTATCCATATAAATGTCTCATCTTTTTTTTTTCTTTAAATCCCCTTTATGAAGCTCTTAGCCTCAACAATATTTTGTGGAGATGAGTTCCACAGGTTAATTAAATAATGTGTAAGTATTTCCTTTTATCAATATTAAATTTGTTGCCTTTCATTTTTATTGAATGTCCCATAATGTACATCGTTTTTGTATTATGAGACACAGTAAACAAGAATGCTTGCTTAACTCTCCCTAAATCATTCATTATCTATTATTCCCCCTTCTCTCTCAAATAAACAGTCTTAATCTTTTCAGTCTGTCCTCATATGGAGGTTCTCTCTTTCATCACCTTCCTTTTACCCCCCTTTAAATCCTTTTGGAGATAGGGGATTGTGTTCATTTGTGGTCACCTTACACTATGAGGTATATTACCATGCAGTAGTCCATAATACATATACTGTGAAGTATGTCTGCTATCATCCAGTTCATAAAATAGCAGTAGTAACTACATTTATCCTCCACCATCCCCTATATGGAAGTCAAGTGCAATGGCAGTATCAGCTAGTGGAAATTAAAAGCAGCTTTGAATTACCTGGTTTTCAAAGACTCACACTCAAATACTTTGGGCCCATAGTTGGAAAAAGAAGGCAAAAAGAAATCTATTTCAGGATCTTTTCTCTACATAACAGCAGTGTACCCTTCACCCATAACACTTTGGGGATTTGAGTTTATATTTGTGCCTTATTAGCTCCTAAGACAATAATTAAATCAGCTAGAATTTCACTATAGCACCCTTCCTAATTAAACCAGTGCTAAATAACTGACATTAGTCAAATCTTAACCGTTACTTGAAAACAATCTCTGTGAAACAAATGGCAGGAGCAATGCTAGAATCTATTTTTGAAATTGAAAGCAACCCAACAGCACACTCCAAGCTTCATTTATGGTGTCACAATAGAAGAGTGAGAGCAATGAAGAGCTCACTAGCGTCAATTAAATTGTAACTCATTTGCAGTACAGTTGTTCATTAACATGTTGCATTTGTTGTGAAAGCTGTGTGTGTAAAATTCAGACTGGAGTTTTGATGCCCTCTCCAGCAAGAAAGTGGGAAATGTTTCTTAATTTAAAAAACTAGTGAGGCAGCTATAATGTGATCACATGGCACGCAATTTTCCCACTCAGTTCTGCTATGGATCCTCAATACTGACCCATGACACACAAGAAATTCCAGTCCTTGGTTTCCCTTGATCAGAGACTGATAAAATGCCAAATTCTAGGGTAATTTTCTAATGAGGACAAACATCTGTTCAAGACAAGAGGCCTGACCTCTGCTTTGTGTAGCCATTTAGAGCCTAAATCAGGAAAGCACCTAAACACATGCTTTAGTCCATCCCTGTTCAGCTGACCACTCATGTGCATAATTAAATAGGGGTGGGCTGCTGGTGCTGACACCTATGCAAATTGAGCACAAAGTGGGTGTAAAATACTATGGCTCTGACTTGGGAGCATTTACACACACTTTACTCATTTAAATGACTACCCAAGGAAAAAAATGCAGTGTTTTGCTCAATTAAAGACTGCAGGATTTGGCCTTTGCAACCTAAGCCAAGATAGGAGTCCATGTCTGGAGGAATGAAAGGGTAATGCATTATCAATTATGTCATTTAGGCTCAATTATGAGTAATATTAACTTACTCCCTTGTTATATATTGGTATTCCGGCAGTGCCCCAATTTATTAAGGGCTGACCATATACACCGAGATACAATCCCTACCCTTACAATCTAAGAAAACAAGCAATATACAAAGCATGGGAGAGATTCGGTCCAGGTATATTCAAGCTTTTTATATACTCTATGGATTATATGCATTATATTTTGGGAGGTGGGGTGCTCTCTCTTAAGAAAATATTCCTGACTCCTGCCAACCTGCCATTATTAGTTGGATAAGTTTCTTGTACAATATCTGTACGTATTTAATACGAAAAAAAGAACAATTATTCTAATTCAAGAGACTTCAAACTCTCACCAAAAAAAAATCTCAGCTCCTTGTCCATCTTCCCTGCATTACACACGTGTAAATAGCAACAAGAAAGCAGAAGAGTGAAATCAAGATCCAAATTGATTCATCACAACACTCCTTCAGAAAAACAGAACAGGTGCTTTTCCATAATATTAGGGCTGTACAAAACCCCTGGATTTCAATTTAGCCAGCTGAGGAACAATAAATCAGCTTGATTCCAGTCAGTTCCCAATCTTCACCGGGGCTTTTTGTGGAGTGTTGGGTTCATATAGTCAAAACATATACAAACACCAGATGAACCTGGAGCAAACCCAAGTGAAATTCACCATACTGTTTTCCCCACATGTGGATCTCTTACCTCCCAAAAGGGGTGTCATATGCACAACAGAGTCAAAGATTCTTCTCTCCCTTCCTACATGGCATCCTGCGCCCAGCAGTCCCCAAGCCTGCTCCTTTAAATGAACTCTGCTGGGAGCTAAGGACATGACTCCAACTCCTGAATCTTCACAGAAAGGCCAGCTAACCTGCTCCCTCCACACCAAGACCCATATCCTTGTGAGGAGATGTGTGCTGTTCCTTTAATTCTGTAGTGGAAAGCTAGGCACATGGTGCTCTGGAACTTACAGTTCCAGGCAGACGCTCTCCAGTGAAACAGACCAAAATCTGATTTATGTTAATGAGGCACTCAGGTTCTATGATGAAAGGGGTTATGTACAGATCTAGGCAGTATACCTGCCAGCCTCTCCTAGCAAAAACACTGCAGATTTAAATTTTGCTAAATTTGCTTGGATTTGTGCAAATTTGCATACATTTAACTAGATTTTGTCTAGACTGGGGATTTGCCTGATTATAGCTATCAGGGAAGCAGTATCAGCGTAATCCTTAGTGTAGGCAGGCAAAGAGGCCATTATCCCAGGTTTTCAGGGAAAGGTAAACACCAGTGCAAACAGCAGCATTGCCTTTCTACACTGAGGGTGCCACTGGTGCAGTGACACCAGTCTATACTCTATCCACAGTCTAGACAGAAGCACACAAAAAATATCCCATGAATTAATCTCCTCCCACCGACCCCCAATTACACACACACACACACACACACACACACCCTTCCCTCAGTGCTAATATGCCCCTCGGGCTTCAGAACTAATTGTCGCCCTGTCACACGGTTCTCTGCTCACCGCTGGGGTACTTCCTCATGGCTGCATCTGGGGGGTAGTTCTGCCTAGTCTGGCGCCGCCTTCTGTCTCTCTCTTGCGCTGCATCCCCTCTCACGCTCCAGGAGTTACAGTGCTTCTTTGTGACTCAGGATGATCCTTCTTCCTGAGTTGGCACTCTGGCCAGGTCATTGTAGTTTTCCCTTTCTGAGGTATCAAAGTCCATTGGGCAACTGTTGCAGGGAGTTTTCAGCTCCAATGCTGAGACTGTGCCATTTCCCCAATGACTGGTAGGGGAACGCAGGCCCACCCATTACTCCACATTCCAGCTCAAGGACCTGTGAACCAGCAAGCAGCCAAGGTCTGCACCATCCCAAACCTTGCTGCCCTTTCCCTGAGCCTTTTGCAACTCCCCATCTTTCAGGCTTCCCCTCCACCATCCCATTGAGTAAACCCCTCTTTCAGGGCCAGCATCCCAGGACTTCTCCTCTGTCCATGGGTTTCCTCCTTTCCCTCTCTAAGCACAGTAAAAGTGACAGCATTTACACTGCAGACGTCTTCTAGCGTCACTTCCTGGCTTATATTAGCTAGGCCTGCTCCTGACCAGCTGGGCTCCATCCTCAATCAAGCCTATCAAACTTAATTCTCCTTCAGGTGTGGCCTATCAGGTTACTTAATTCCTCCTGGGCCACATTAACCCTTTCTGGGATAATGTGAGGTGAACACTACATTACAGCCACCAAAGGCCAACTCTTCAGATTCTGCTGTTGCCACTTTCTGCCCTTTTGCTTCGCTCAACTTCTTCCCTACCTGTTCTGCTCCTTCCCTCCCCTCTTGGCCCTGGTTGAGGGCAGCTGAGAGTCTGTCACTCCTCCCAGCACAACGAGTGGAGGCTGGTCCAGGAGAAAGTTTCTTAGTCCTCCACCCCAGCCCTGGCAGAGGGCAGTGCTGGGAACCAGAGGGGAAGAGCCAGGAGCAGGAGGGCTAGCTGCTTCAGGAGAGCACCCAGCCCTTTGGGGAATGGGGGAAAGTGCTGTCCGCTCCTTGTGATCAGCAATGAAGAAGTCTTCAACATAATGAGCAGCTCTGATTGGCTGCCTTCCCCACACCTCCACCTTCACAGCCAAACAGAAGAGATTTCTGTGTTGCCTGACAGGTTTCCCCCACCGAAGCAGAACGGTCAAAAAACCCATTGCCTATGGAAGAAACCCATAACATTGGCAAGGCTGAGATAGCTAATCCTGTTTCCCTTAGTCCAGCAGTTCTCAAACTGTGGGTTGGGACCCCAAAGTGGATCATGATCTGGTTTTAATCGGGTTGCCAGGGCTGGCTTTAGACTAGTTGAGGCCCCAGGCTTCGGCCCTGGGTGGTGGGGATCAGCTTATAGGACTCCCACCTGGGGCTGAAACCTTTGGCCTTCATCTTTGGCCACCGCACTGGGAGCAGTGGGGCTCAGGCAGGCTCAGGCTTCAATCTCCTCTCCTGGGCTGATGTAATAATTTTCATTGTCAGAAGAGAGTCACAATGCAATGAAGTTTGAGAACCCCTGCCTTAATCTAATAAAGTTCTTTATTCCGTGTAGTTCTCTACCATTGGCACAGGACAGAGTATCAGAAATTGTTTCATTTTAATCCAGTGTAAATAAGAAGAAAAGAAAATGCCAATGTTCAATCCTCCATATGACTTTCAAAGAGACAAATCCATGGAATACAAGGAACGCTTTACCAAATCCCAAACCACCACAAGGCTTAGCACAGACGGCAGTAGATTACAGGTCGGCTCTTTAATTTATGCAATGAGGAAGGAAGCTGAAAACATTCATAAAATCACTTGCCTTCATAAAGGATGGAGATCAGAATTTTAGCAACAATATCATAGTTATTCTTAAATTGGCTTAATCTTTAGAAGTAATGTCATGCACAAACAGTTATGTTTTGACCAAAGCATGAAGAGGTCCTGAGAAAATATGGAAAGCAATATAATGGTCCTGTTATGAACAAGCACAACATTGTGCCTACTTATTAGTAGACCTCAAAACACTTTATAAAGGAGCTAATTTTACAGCTGAGGAAACTGAGGCTCACAGCGGTAAAGCAGTTTGCTCCACGTAACTCGCCACACCCAGGAATAGTACACAAGTCTGCTGAGTGCTAGTCCAGTGGGCTACCCACCAGGCCACAGTACCTCCCCACATAAAGGATCATCTAACAGTAGAGATTTTAAACAAGGAACTTGCAGAAAAATTACAGTTAACATCTGAGCTAACTCTAGAACCAACAGCACACCTGGCACAGGAATCTGAGTTAGTGAAAATGCAAGGCAGTTGACAAGAAAATAATGGATACATCTGTAGTGCCAACTCTTGTGATTGGATTGCAAGTCTCACAACATATGGTACTTTTCTGAGGTGCTCAGCTCCTGGAGTCATGTGAGAATCTTAGCTTTCATGTTTTAAAAAGCAAGTTTTCTGCCCTTATGATCAGGCAGAAAAGCTTGAAAAAGTGACTGCTACAGGCAGTATAAGCAGAAGGCAAATAAAAAGAACTAGTGAGTGATGTTCCTGGAAACTGTGTTCAAAACATTCATGAACAGGCTTGCACTGGTAATCTCAAGGTGTATAATGAAGCTGTTACTGTCACAAGCAGGACTGTGGGCAGTCTGACCCAGCGCTCAGAGCTGGAGTTGGGAGTCAGGCCAGGTCAGATGCCAGGAGGTCAGAGTCCGAGACAGGCCAGAGGGCAGACTGAGAGTCAGATGTCAAGGCATTTCAGCAGCGATGCCTCTTGATGACGCTGCTTCATGGCTGCATTTTGGCAGCGACGCCTCTTGACTGCTTGTCCAGTGGCCATGGTCCTCAGCGGCTAGTCATCCGGCGCTCACCCCATGGAAAAGGTTGGGGACCACTGATCTAGAGTCTCAAAAACCTCAGGATGATATGGAAGCACATGTAGATGGCATTTTGAGAGGCCTCTAGCTCCAGCTGGGTAAATAACAGATTTTTCAGTTCATTGGCAATTTCAAAAACTCAAAGACAAATTTAGTTTCTGGACAAACCAAAAACTGACCTTTTCAAAACGTATGGGGAATGGTAAAGTTGAAAAAATTGTTTCAGGTCAAACCAAATATTTTGCTTGCCTTGAAATGAAACATTTGATTTTAAGCATTTTAAAATGTGTTTTAATTTTTTAAATAAAATTGAAGGAAATTTTTCAATAAAATGTCATTCCAAACCAAACATTCAAAACATTTCATTTTGAAAATGTTAAAACAAAATGTTTTGATATTTTCAGAATTTTTTTCATTTTTTAAAAATAAACAATTCAGTGAAACCCATGAAATGTTTCTGTGTAGCTGCATCTGCAGCTTTCACCCAAAAAAATTTGTTCAAAAAAATTTCTCCCTGCTCTACTGCCAGCCTCGCCATAGAAATTAGAAATGACAGAAATGGCCAATAATCCTAACACACAAACACAATTGATACGAAAGTTTACAAGACACGGTTAGGTCAGTTACTTAAGTGGAGTATTTGTGAAATTATGAAACCCCAAATAGGCTGATTTCGCAATGAAACTCCAAACCATGCAGCCTTTTGCGATATTTAAGGTTTCATTATAAATATTTCATATTGCTATAATATTGCCAACTTATATAATACTTAAAATTGTAAAATTTCCATCCATTTTTCCATTTAGTACAGTGGTCTTCATCCTATGGTTCACAGACCACAGGGTGTCCACAGACTATGTCTACGATTTCCAAAGGAGTCTGTGCCTCCATTTGGAATTTTTTAGGGGTCCGCAAACAGTGCCGGATTAAGATATAAACTAACTAAGCTATAGCTTAGGGCCTCGCAATATGAGGGGCTCTAAAAAAGAAAAAACTGACTCCTTGTCAAATTTTATCACATTGATAAATAAAGGAGATATGGGAAAAGAAGATTCTCTCTCTATATAGAAATTTTTGTTCAAATATAACAAAAATATAAACGTGGCTGCAGAAATACTCTTACCCTACCCCTACCTTTCATTAATTGTTCATTATTGACAGGCGGGAGGCCAGGGCTGAGAAAAAAGCAATCATTGCACTTGTAAAATTAGTATTTCTACGAGTTAGTCTGCTATCAGTCTCCTAAAGCAGCGTTTTGTTGGCCAGCTGCTACTGGTAAAATTCTGACCATTCCTTCATAACTTATTTAAATAAATAGATAATCTCACTGCCAATAAAATTGGGGAAAATGTGAGATCGGAGATGGCAGAGTTGTGAAGCAGTCAGTCCTGCCAAACTCATACTCCTATGCTAGAAGTTCTTTCTTCTTTTGATCTGTACATGCGTACAATTGTGTATTTTAGTGTGTATGCCGCTTTCTGCTTCATGCACTATCCATGCTTCACATGATTGAGTTTGCAGGTGATCGTCTTATGGACTTGGGTAGAGTGGATCTGGAGGAAGATAAATTTGTGATGGCTTCCTTCCATCAGTTTCAGGAACCTTCCCAGTAAATATCAGAGAGTGCTGATGAAAGGATAAATGAGGGTTCTGAGAGAAGTGAAGGAAGATATACATATGTATCAAAATATTCTGAGTACTTGGTGAGCAAGTTATTTCAAACAATCTGCATATATGATTTATAGGCTATTAAAACCTATAATAGTCATTTTATTTGCTTCAATATAGGCTAGGTTTTCTCACTTTCACAATGCCTGTCTAGAGATTACCAGTTTTTTTCTGGTAAATTCTTTCTTCCCTTTCCCACATATAGCATGTTGTTGTCACTCTGTATGTCCGAGATGTTTACTCGAGATTAATTAGTGGTCCTGGGGGAGACAGAGGATAGAGAAGTGAATGCAAAGAGAGACGTTTGCCTAGAAAAAAAGACTGGGATTTTCTGCTTGGCGGGTTAAAGCACGCCAGATAATATTTTATTATAGGTAGCATGCTATGTAAAAATTCTTCTGTAGACTTATAAATCACATATCATATGCATAATACATAATATTTTTATAGTATGGCAAAAGAAAAATCCCAACAATTCATTGTTTCATAGCTAAAATTAAATCAGAATAAACATTTGTAAATATATTTTATATATAGTCTGGATAAACTTTGTATTTCCCTAACAAAATTAATCAAACGTTTTTTCATTTACTTATATGTAAAGAAGGATAATTTTCCTTATTCATGGTGTAAAAAAAATTATATATCCTCTCTTGTTTTTCTGTGAGAACATAAGACAAAATAGCACTAATTTTAGCAGACATATCCTGGTAAAATAACACAGGTTTTTGACATATTAATAAAAATATTATTCATTGTTGTATAGATATATAAATATCAATATTTATAATATAAAATTATTATTTTATTGGATTCAATAAAAACTTTCTGTTACTAATTTTAGTACCAATATTAGGTAATTCAGCATAACCTTCTATAAAAACAAAATAAATCAATTTATTGGAAAAATACAACCCACATATAATTTTTTGATGGTTTGCTTATTACCTGGGTGTAATTCATATCAATATAACTAATAGTTGAGCTTTAAGCTTTTGGGTGTCCACATCCTATATTCTCTATTGCCTCTTGTATCCTCTATTGCCATCTTATACACCTCTACCCCAATATAACGCTGTCCTTGGGAGCCAAAAAATCTTACTGAGTTATAGGTGAAACCACGTTATATCAAACTTGTTTTGATCCACCGGAGCACGCAGCTCCACCCCCCCGGAGCACTGCTTTACCGCATTATATCTGAATTTGTGTTATATCGGGTCGCGTTCTTTCGGGGTAGAGGTGTATCTCTAAGAATCTCATTGCATATTCAGACAAGGAATTCCACAGTTTAGATGCCCCAACAGAAAATAAAAATTTCCTAAGAACTCTTCTAGTAAATTGTATTATTTACTATATTTTTTTAATTTTGTATTTTTATATTATATTGTTTACTTCTACTTTACTTACATATGCAATTAGTTTGAAGAATGTGTCTAAAATGTATTTCTGTCATGATGTCATCGTTATAGAGAGGGCTGCTGAAAATGAAAATTATTATTCTATTTTTACAACTTCGTCTTTGTATTCATGCAAATATAAATTCATTTTTATGGTGTGGGGCCTCTTACACTCAACATATCTTAGGGCCTCATAATGTCATAATCCGGCCCTGTCTGCAAATGAAAAAAAATTGAAAACCACTGGTATAATACTGTACATTAATAGACACAAATCTGGAATAAAATGGGTCTGCATTGCCACTAGGTGGCACTCAAGATCCATAAATACCAAATAGGAGCAAAGACAGAGACACAGAAAATGCACCTTCTATAGAAAAATTAAATCAAAAAACATAAAGCATCCAGCTTCTTTTTGATTTTCAGTAAAACTTCACACATTTTCTACATCATATTCACATTGTCACATATCCAAGACAACAAACTCGGATGACTGAAGACAATCTTTCCGGAAGAAAGCTTCCCTATCAGACTTAACTAAATGTGCAGTTGGGTAAGACAGATAGCACAAGAGATTCGCAGGAATCAATAATCTCCTGTCACTTAAGGTATGATTGCCAAGTAGAAGTATTTAGGATAAGGCTGCAGTGAAGGCCTGAAATCCTTACACATACTCAGAGGACAATGTTTCAGTTGGGAGAGTTCTACAATTACAATCTATTGTCTCTGGCAATAGGCATAGGGAAATGAGGAGAAGACAGCTGACTGATTTCCCCCGTCTCCACCCCCAACACTGAAATAATGTAGAGAGGAAAGGAGTTATTCAGTAATTTATCTATCTGTCTATGTATATCTGATGTGCAATTGTGGTATCTGCACATCACTTATATCAATTTATCCTTTACAAATAGTTTTATGTTTGTCTCTGCTTAAGTTCAAAGGAGAAAAGCTTAATTTATGTTGCCTGAAATATCAGTAAGGACAAGCCCTTAGAGAAAGGATTGGACAATTATATGGATAACAAGAATGTTCACCGAGGAGTCCGGTGGCACCTTAAAGACTAACAGGTTTATTTGGGCATAACCTTTCATGGGTAAAAAACCCCACTTCTTCAGATGCATGGAGTGAAAATTACAGATGCAGGTATAAATACACTCACACATGAAGAGAAAGGAGTTACCTTACAAGTGGAGAACCAATGTTAACAAGGCCAATTCAGTCAGAATATTCAGTTACAGTACTAAGGATTATTTTTTCAAGTCTGGAAAGGATACAGACCCTCCTGCATCAGGGCATAAACAACCTCCAATTTATAAGGTTAAGAAGAAATTTTCCCTGTAGCCATGTTATTCCATAGCTGTCTACTGCAGAGTTTGTTGCAGCCATTTTTGGCCACTGACAGAAACAGCATGCTGAACTGATGGATCAATGGTCTGATCAAGCAAGGTAATTCTTATGGTGCTCAGTGCAAACACCAAACAAATAGTGCCTGTTAACTATGGCCACCGCGGGGGCTCCAAATTCTTGGCCATTGTAAATGGTGACCTCTTTATAAAGTGGCAGGGAGGGGAAGTAGTCGGACAACTTGCACCTATCTGAAAAGTTAAAATAATGAAATTCTTTTTTCTTCACCTTAAAAGACAAACTCCTAATCTTGAAGCACTTTACTTCTCCAGTTCCCTTTGCAGGGTGATAGCAATACATTTCACATGCTTGACAAATGTGTGGATGCTTAGAAACACACAGTAGCCACACTATTCTGGAGTCTTAGGGTGAGATTCTGCACTGCACAGAACAGAGCTCCCTCGTAGCCTAGAGAGAGGAAGAGTTAAAGTAGCTTAAGGCACATTGCATCCTGGAAAGGCCCCCAGCATAACCTAGACCTGGAGGCTTCTTTAAATTACAGAAGCCTTCCTGAGCTGTCCTATGGGCTACGGCACTCCCTAGAACTCCCTCCGCCTACATGCCGAGGCCTCAGCCCTGACACAGCCTACCTGGCCCCAGCCCCAGGGCTTGAGAAGAGATCCTCAGGAGCAAGCCTTAAAGCTGTCTTCCACAGTCCTTGCACATGCAGAATCCTCCTCCAGCCAGACACAGGGCTGTTAGGGCCCCTTTAGGCTGCTTAGGCCATTTTACATGGCTGTGGTGCACTTTACACGCCTCAAACTAAACTAGAGTGACCAGACAGCAAGTGTGAAAGATCGGGCCGGGGGGGGGGCGGGGGATAATAGAAGCCTATATAAGAAAAAGACCCAAAAATCAGGACTGTCCCTATAAAATTGGGACATCTGGTCACCCTATACTAAACCAAAGCAAGGCATGGAGCAGTACCAGGCCAGGAAGGTCTTGCCCATAAGTGTAAGGGGACTGTTATCCCCTTACTAACATTCAGTGGGGGTGTTTTGGTTGCTAGCTCCCAGCACTCTAAGGGGAGAGATCGATGGCAAATCAGGACCCTGAGACTGATAGTCCCCAGGAACAATGGTGAGAGGCCAATGCTCCAGGTCAGCCTGATTGACAGGGCGGGCAGGCTAATCAAAGAGACAGAAGGCCAGGGTGGGTCCCGTCCTAGTCCTCCCTGTGAGCTGGAATTGCCTCGGTCAGACTGAGTGGGGCCGAGCTAAGGAGAGAGCAGGGGCCCAAGCTAAGCTGCTAGGAGCAGAGCTGCAGCCAAAAAAGCCAGAGCACAGCCCAGAGAGAGAGATCTGCCCTGGGAGGGGAGCTGCAGCAACTAGAGCCAGAGAAGCCAGACAAGCAGCCCAGGAAGCAGCTGAGAGCTGAGAGAGAGACACAGAAGCAGCCTGCAGAGCAGACCTGCTCTGGGAGCAGAGCTGTAGCAACTGGAGCCAGAGAAGCTGCCCAGTGAGCTGAAGGCAGAGCAGCAGCAGCAGCCACACTGAGGCAGTGTGGAGCTGGGGCTGGAGCAGTCCGGAGCTGGGTGCGGTGAGCAGCTGGGGAGAGCGAGGGGGACCCTGGGCAGTGGGCCCAGCACAGGGAGATGTCTGAGCCAAGAGGCTTTGCAGGCCAGACTTGGAGGGGGATCATAACCCTGACAGAGCAGGGGTGACACTGGGGAGAAGAGTCCCTGCCACCCAGAGCCTGAGAGTGTGTGGGCTATCGCCAGAGCAAGTGTCCAACCCGCAGCGTCCCTGCAGCGCAGCCAGGGCCTGAGAAGGAGGCCTGGGACCTACAAGGAACAGACTGTGAAGTGCCCTGATGTCCAGAGACACTGTCTGTGATGGTCCCTGCCACAGAGCAGGGTGACGTGTTTTCCTTTAACTTTTCCCATTTTTCCTTATTCTTTTCTAAAATTAATTGTTAATTAAATAACTTGTATTTGCTTTAAATTGTATGATGTGATCAGTGAGTCAGTGAGGTGCACAGTGCAAAGAGAGTACCCCAGAGTGGGGACACCCTAGCCCTTGTCCTGGGTGACCACAGCAGAGTTGGGGGTTGAGCCCCCCAGGAATCCTGGGCCCAGCCTTTTTGGGGTAACGAGGACTCTGCCAGACAGGAGAGTGGAAAAGGAGTCCTCAAGGGCAGGGAGGCCTCTGGGTAAAGGAAGTGGGAGCGAGGACTCAGATCTTTTCGCTAGCCCACTTCACCGGGGTAGTGCAGAAGCCAGGAAAGTTCCCCACAATAGCAGGACCATTCCCCCGCTTACATAAGCATAAGCAGGGCATACTTTAGGTGGAGGGACAGTTTAAAAGGGCATTAGTAGTAGGGTGACCACCTTTTTAAAAGGCAAAAGTGGAACACGTGCAGGAACCCTGCCCTTCTCTGTGGCCCTGCTCCTGCTCCTCCTCTTCCCCTGAGGCTCCACCCCCTGGCTAAGCCAGAAGCCAGAGTCAGCCATGGTAAAGACCTGCCCATGGAGCCCAGGCCACTGTGGGGAGCCTTGAACCCTCTACCTTCCCTGAGCAGGGGGGCAAGGTGCCGGAGAACAGCCCCCGACTGTGTCCTTGCCCCTGCACAAGAAACCAACAAGCTGATTATGGCAAAGTTAGAGGGAAATTGATATATTTTGCAAAAAATAATTGTTTTAATAAAGTATTATACTACCTCACAAGGCGAGTTTGCTACCTTGACCACTTTACTAATTTGTTGTACCTCTTTTCCTCTTGGTTTGTCTGCCTTTTAGCTGGCAAGTTCTTCAGAGCAGACTCCAGGTCTTCCTTTATGTTTGGGAAGTACCTAGCATATTATGAGTAAAATTCAGTAATAACAGAAAAATAGGAACTGTCATACTGGATCTGGCCCTTAAGCCATATAGTCTAGTGTCTACTGACAGAAGTGGCTAATACCTGATGTTTCAGGGAAATGCGAAAAACTATCATACACAGTCATTTGTGCTGAGCAGCACATGATGGAAAAATTCCTTTCTAATGCCCCCAAGGCCAGCTTACTCCCTGATGTATGATATTTGTTTACTCTTATCATTATCTTAGCCTGCATAGCTACAAATGTTATTAATGGTCATGCCATTATCCAATGCTTTTAAATGTTAAATTCCAGCAGATACAGTCTGCTAGCTCCAGCTTTTTTACTCTAAGCCCCTGTCATCTGGAACTCCTTCCCTCAGACTCCCAGGAAACTGCTCTCTCTTTATGTATTTTCAAGACAAAAGTTCA
Organism: Chelonoidis abingdonii; assembly: GCF_003597395.2. NCBI lineage: Eukaryota > Metazoa > Chordata > Testudines > Testudinidae > Chelonoidis > Chelonoidis abingdonii. The sequence goes on from NC_133771.1 coordinate 69,886,488, forward strand.
ATATTGGGGCTTTAATGTATTTGGTGGCTTTCAAGAATTGCTTCTTAACTGTAGTTTTTCCTGGAAACCTTCCATGGGGGATATTTGCAGGATAAGGAAGCGATAAATGGCTTAGCATAAAGCTATGAAATAAGCAAAGTGACAAATAAATGTAGAACTACAATTATTCTAACTCAAGTGAATAGAAAAATTAAAGGGGAAAAAGTGAATAACTCTCCCTACATTGTCTTTCCTGTCCTTATCTGAAGCTGCTTATGAAGCCCTAGGCTAAGCACACGTGCAATACAGAAAAAATTCTATGAAGGCTACTGGCCCTTAGGGATGAGCTCTCAGTGTTAAAGATGCTGCCTCATCCTGTTACTGCTTCTCTGGAGCAAATGGCCAGGGAGGAATGGGAAATGAGCAGAACCTTGGTCTGCCGGCCTACTCTCTATCAAGCTTAGCTCAGACAGCCTGAGGGCCTATACTGTTGTAAATTACTAACCGTCCCCGCACTTCTCAGGAGGGAGGAGAAAGCAGGGAAGGAATTATGACTCAGAGGGGTGTCTCTGAGGCCCAGTGCCTCCCAGATCTACTCAAGGGGGTCGTATAGCTTACACATCACTCTTTCTTCAGGACTTTGCTTAATATCACAACTATCCCTTACTACATCGGGGATGGAGGTGTGGGAAGAGAGACTGCAGGCAGGAAGCTTCAGCTCTGCTTTATCTTTGAACCTATACATAAATATATCTGGGGAAAATATCTTCATGGAATTCCATAAGAGGAATATTTGATCTGGTCTGGACCTGACCTGACTACAAAGTCAATTACATCTCAGAAAGCAGTTTATAGCAATTTCTAGCAGCCATTGGGTGGATGCTTTGTCTATCCCAAGTAGCAACCTGAGCCAGCTAGACACTAGAAAGTAAGGAGCAAATGACTTTAATGGTGTGTTTTGTAACAAGAACAGAACCTAGTGAAAATGTCCCTGCAATGGTGACTGTTGGAAAGTATTTTCTAAAATTTATTGACATTGATGATACTATAGGAGCTGGTATGACAAATGTGCTTCTTAAAAAGCTGGAAGATATGGGAATTGTGATAGCTGACATGAGAGGTCAATGGTGCCAACATGAGAGGAAAGAACAGAGAAATGCAGACACGGATCCGAGAGTTAAACCGTCGAGTTTTTTTTGTCCCATGCAGTTCTCATTCATTGAACTTGGTAGTCAGTGATGCAGCATCAGCTTATAGTGAGGCTGCTGAATTTTTTAATGTCATTCAAAGCATCTGTGTATTTTTCTCTGCATCAACTCATCGATGGCAAATTTTGAAGCAACATCTGGGAACATCCTCTCTGACACTGAAACCACTGAGTCCCACATGATGGGAAAGTCAAGTGGAGGCAATAAAGCCTATCAAACACCAAATTGGGAAGATAGATGATGCCATAGTTGCCATTATGGAGAATAATGTTATGACAGGAACTGCCCATGAGAGAACAGTGGCAGAAGGAAATGGAATCAACAAACATACATAACTTCAAATTTCTGCATGGCTTAGTGTTGTGGCATGACATACTGTTTGAAATAAATGTTGTAAGCAAGAGACTTCAAGGTGTTGACCTTGATATATCTGGAGCAATGGAACAACTGGACAAAGCAAACTCATACTTACAGTCTTACCGATCAGATGAGGGATTTCGAAATGTTCTGAAGAGTGCACAGAAGTTGGCAGAGGAACTTCACACTGAAGTTATTTTCCCACCCATTCAAGAATACAAGAGTCACCGAAGAAGAAAACATTTTGATTACGAGGCACAGGATAATCCCATAAGAGACCCCAAATAACAATTCAAAGTCGAATTCTTTAACCAGGTGTTAGATTATGCAGTAAAGTCAGTTGAAGAATGTTTCATTCAGCTTAAGGAACACAGCAGTATATTTGGGATGTTGTATGATATTCCAAAACTCCTCCCTACACCTGAAGAAGACCTACACCAGCAATGCAGGGCACTAGAGACAGTGTCGACACATGATGACATGCGCGATATTGATGCAAGTGATTTAGGCGATGAACTGAAAGCCCTTTCAAGATACATTTCAGCAGGATCAGCTCCAAAGGCTGTTCTGGAATATATGTGCACAAATAAGATGACTATCCTCTTTCCAAATGCTTTTGTTGCTCTGCGCATACTTCTAACACTTCCTGTGACAGTTGCCAATGGAGAACACAGCTTTTCCAAACTGAAGTTAATAAAAACACGTCTACTCTCCACAATGACACAGGAGAGGCTGGTTGGCCTTGCAGCCATCTCAATAGAGCATGAGCTGGCCCAGACTGTGGACCTTCAGGAAGCAGTTCAAATCTTTGCAACCAAAAAGGCACGGAAAGCACCGCTTTGATTATTCAAACAGATAAAAATGCCAGTCTCTATTTCTACATCATGCAGACAAGAAAAGTTACATTTACTGTTCAGGCATTTGAAAGTGTTACTTAAAATTTTTGAACAAGGCATTTTAAGTTGCTAGTTCTCCTTTGTTGGGGTAGGTAGCAGAGCAGTACCATGAGAGGAGTAGAACAGGAAGAAGGCAGAATTGAGACCTTTCAAAGTTTTGGCCCAAGCAAGGGGGCAGGGGCATCATTTGAGCTCCCCGCCTCAGGTGCCAAAATGTTGTGGGCCGGCCCTGCCTGTCAACTGAGTGTTTTATAGAAAATGTGTCAGAGACTTGGGAAACTGCAGATCAGAATAGCGATCAGAGCCAACCCTAGTGAGCACCTCCAAAAAGAGGAAATCTCACAGATCCTAAATGAAATGATTTAACTGACACTTTTGCTTCATAATGCAGTGTGCTTACTCATTGCCTGAAGTTATATCAAAACCATGTATGGGGCAATATTTACACAAGGAAGCTTCTGGTGACACAATCAAAGGTCCTTTCTCATTGAGTAAGGCTGTTGTATATAGTTACCTAGTTTCTCAAACCAATGCAGGACGGCCTTCTTAAAGTTGCAGCTGTAGAGCAGCCATGTACAAGCCCTGACTGGTCAGAGTGAATAAGTCCTGGAATTATTCCTCCTCACCACTATTTTAAAGTCATCATTTAGCTGGGAGATTGGATAACAAGGTGAGGAAAGGAGGTTTAATACGCACTATTGCCAACCACAAATGTTCAAAAATCGTGAGTCAGACACACCAAAAATCATGAGATTGGCTTTAAAATCATGAGATTATGTAAAAATAATAGATTTAGTGTTCTTTTTATTTGCCTTCTATTTTTTGTGCCTTTTGGATGCATTGGGGTCACATTTTGAAGCTTTCCCCACAGCCATGTGGGCTTGAAATTGAAATTTAGAGATTTTATTTAAGAATGAAGGTTGAAATCATCACATATCCACTTGACGTCAGGAGCTGGGATTTAAGGAGAACAATAATTATCATGAGATTCATGACAAAATCATGAAAGTTGGCAACACCGAATACTGATTCATGGCCTCCCTTAGTGTCGAGGCGAATTAACTTTTGTCAAAGGTATCGCAGTACATCTATTAGTAAAAGGTTTTATCTGAAATGGAATTTATTGAAAATAGCTGTCAGATGTTCATTTTAGCCAAGGACTTTTTCTCGTTTATTCAGAATATGGCACCCTTGAATTTACCCACTGTGGATTGGCATTGAAGTATACTTTGATTGATTTTAGGACTGATCTTTTGGATTTATATAGGTCACTATAATAATCTAAAAGTACATTACTTATCTCTGCAGGATGTGAGCATGCTTGGTCTTCAGCATTTTTAATTGTGAGTATTGGCCTGGCTGCTTTATCGCTAGTTGTAAGCCGTGCTCACAATGATCCAGTTTTATCCCCATGTTCATATACCCTCATCCACAGATAGAGAAGATCTTCCTTGGCTATTTGGGTAAAAAAGAGATTAGTCTCTGTCTTGATTTGATGAAGTTGTCATTCAGTGTCTTCTGGATAATATATCACCAATTTAGTCTCCAGCTGAGCCATCTTATACTGTAAGGAAGCTATGGCTTCTGGAAATGGGGTTCAGGACCAGTCTTCCAATTGGAGTAGTGAGGGCAACCAACCAACTAGTTTTAAGAACAGTGGTGCAAGTAGAAATCATTTCTTGGGAGTAGGCTGCACTCATGGGAGGGACACAAAGGGGGGGGCATGTGACCTCCCCCCACGTGACTCCTCCCCACTCTGCCCCCAGCCCAAGGCCCTGGCGTAGTCCTCATTCCTTCCCCATGATCCACAGCCGTCCCACGTTACCGGGGTCGGGGAGGGGCGAGCTCTGTCCTCCTGCTGCACAGAGACTTCTGCTACACAGACCTCAGACAGGAGGACTCAGGAGACACAGCTGCGTGGAAGGGCTGGGAGCCGGGCTGGGGGTGGTACAGCTGCGCCAGAGGAGCTGCTGGCGTGGGACCGCCTAGCGGCCCCATGTTCTGCTACTGTTGCCGCTGAGGTTTGCGGGAGATCAGGGCTCTGAGGAACCGCAGCAGGCAAAGGAGAACACCGGCAGCTTCTCTGGCGCAGCTGCTGCACCACCCCCAGCCCTTGCACGGAGCTGCAGCTCCTCCCTCTGCACAGCAGCCCTGCCCGAGGGTGGGGCTGAGGGCAGTACAACCACACCGGAGGAGCTGCGGGCGTTCTTTGAATTACAGCAGGAGAAGGAGCAGAATGTCAGCAGCTTCTCCGGCGGCTGTACCGCTCCCGGTCCCTTGCCCCAGCCCTGACCTCAGCGGGGCTGCTGCACAGACAGAGCAAAAACAGCTCCGTGGAAGGGCTGAGGGTGGGGCTGGGAGTAGGCTCCTCCTCTGTCTTTCCAGGATGCCGTACCAGATGTAAATTGCTTACCGGTATGGCGTGCTGGACCGTACCACGGTACTTGCAACACTTTTTAAGAAGGAGCTTGATCAATTTATGAATGGGATCATAGGATTGGATTGCCTGCAAGAGCAGGGAGCTGGACTTGATAACCCAGAGGTCCTTTGCAGTATTATGTTCCTATGTTTCCCTCGTTTATTTTCTATTTCTACTAAAAATCCAGCAGAGATTCTCCTTGTATATAAATCTTGAATGCCTCCCACTGTATGACCTTATTCATATCCCAAAATGGTTTGGAAACTACTTATCCTCAAATAGGGTCAAATCCATTGACTTTCCAGTGACAGATAGCAATTGTTTCTAGCCCTGATGGTTCATGAGATATCAGACTTAATTTCAAAATTATTCTGATTATGATTTTGTTTTACATTCTCTCTTCGATTCTGACCTGATTTTAGTAGCCACTACCTCAGAAATTGTGATAGCTAGGACCATTGTCGTACATCATCTACAATCTTGTATGAATGAAGTTGGGATTAATCTTTAAATCGAGGGATTTGTGAGAACACTGGCTTCTAAAATCCTGAAAGAATGGAGGTTTGGGTGGCCAGAGAGAAATTAAATGATAATTGCAGAGCTATACAATGGGCATGTCTTTCCATGGAGGCCAGGTTTAAAGCACATGTTCCATTCTCATGTATTGTTGTTTCTCAATATTTTTGTGGTTATTAAATGATAATTAAGAAAACTTCTTATTACTTTCAGAAAAGTTAAAGAAAAGTTACTGTTTGTCTCTTAGCTAGTTCCTTCTTATGGACAGCGCAGGACTAGGTAGACACAAGCAAGGCAAAGAGGCTGGCAGAACAACAGTGTAATGAGATATAGGCCCACTCCATGGAAAAGTTTGGGAGAGTGAGCAGGCAAAGCCCCTTCAGCAGTGAACTTCAGAGAGTAACTCCTTACATGGTCCCTGTTTCAATACCCTGAAATCTGCAATCTTAAATTGGTGTAATTTTAAACAAATTTTAACCGTAGTCCCCTGAGTTCTAAAAAGCTGCTAATGCCAAGCTTGTATATCATGTTTTAGTTGCATTTTCCCTCTTTCCCTACATGTTGCCAGTATGCCAACTTGTAGGCTTATTCCCAGAATGTTGTGAGGCCTTAAAACCCCCCATTTATCCTTTCCAATAGATGATCCTACGAGGGAAAACATAATCCCAACTATACATATAAAATGATGAGGTCTAAATTAGCTGTTACCACTCAAGAAAGAGATCTCGCAGCCACAAAGGAATTGATGGAGCAGGGAGCACAGATAGAGCCCATTTGGCCTTAAGAACCCCTCCTTCTAAGATAACATTTTGGTGTGAGGGAGAGAAAGTGCATCCCATATACCACACCCCAACAACTTGCCTCTGGCAAGACCTTTTCTATTAAATGAGGATCCAGCTCCAACATTCCTTCAAACCCCCCATGGCAGTTCTTCAGGTTTTCTATGGA
>NC_133771.1:69892962-69903995 GCF_003597395.2 Chelonoidis abingdonii
CAGCGGACATCAGGAAAGGTTTTCCAAGTTGAGGGAGGGATGTTGGTTGTTTTGTCTGGCTCTCAGTATGAGAGGGGATCTTTCTATCTTCAGCTTTATCTTCAGTTTCCAGTTGATACAAGGTAGAAAGCTGTTATTGTTTTTTGTTTTTCAGTGTGTAGTTTGAAGTATTGGTAAATTGTATCTCTTTTGGATAAGGTTTATTCTTTCTTAAGCAATTGACCCTGTTTGCACTTAACAGAGAAATATTAGTTTGTTTTCTTTATAAGATCTCTTTAGAATGTTGAGATTTGTCTCTCTGGGAGCAAAACGAAGGGAATTCTTTGTTAGATTACGGAGTGAATCTGCAGACCAGGAATTGGTGGGGAGAGAAGTAACGGGGAACTAGAGAGATAGATTTATCGTTTCTGTGTCTTATTCGGCTTGTTCTCTTGTTGGAAGAGAAGACATGCTTTTGTACTTTGATGTAAAGAGTGTGCATCTACCTCAGTTACCAGAGAGGATATCTGGGTGGAAGAGAGGGGGAGGGATGGTATCCCTTGTTTGAACTTCGGGCATGAATCTTGGGTTCCCGAGTTTGGGGGCCGAGTGAGCCAAAACTGGACACTGGAATTTTTGGATGGTGGCAGCGAGATAAGATCTAAGCTGGTAATTAAGCTTAGGGGGGTTCATGCTAGCTTCTCAGTTATGAACGCTAAGGTTCAAATCTGAGTAGGAAGCTATGATAGCATCCACCGAGCAGTTCTCTGGATCCTGACCAGGAAGTGGCAATGGAGCCTAGGCATCCCCTTCTCCACCTTGACCTAACCATCCTCAGGATCCTTTAGGGCAGGGCAGGTTGGGTTCATCCAGGGCTAACACTGCTTTTATTTCCACATAGGCCAGGATTTGGCTACGTATCCACAGAGTACTACTGAAACATGGCCTCCTCTGGTGTGAAGGATAGCGTTAAAAGCTACATGCAAGACAGCAGAGATCTCTCTTGTACAGAACTCTCCTGTAACAGACAGATGGCCCACCAAATCTAGCACACCAAACACCAATGGCAGCTGGAGGGGAAATCTGGGTGCTCCAGAACAAAAGTAGCCATGGGAACATTGGTGTCTATAAAAACCAGACAGGACCTCTATTTTTAAATATCTCGTCCAAAAAACCTACATACCATCAACTGCCTGGATCTCCACTTATTCACCCTGCTAGAATGTGAGCCTGTAGTTTCAAAACAGAAAATTAGATTGCTCATCTTAATTATTTAATGTCTGTGTAATGTAAATCAATATGTAAGTACTATTATTTATCTATTATAAAAAGCCTCTCCAGATCTAAAAGATTGATATAAAATATGTCATAAGACATGAACATGGGTATTTCTTGGGTAAATGACTGCATTGTTTATTTTTTAATATGCAAGTATCCAATATTTTATTGTATTTTTAGATACTGTTAGTATTCAATATTATATTTAAATAAGAAAGTTTATTCACACTGTTGAAAGTTCTACAATGCCTCTGAGTTACCATTTTCCTGAGTGACAAATAAATATATTTCCCAGCTGTTTCTTCCTCCCACAACTCCTCATCCTTCCTCAAATGTAAACTATAATAATAATAGGACAACTAGTCAAGTGTCTTGAAATGTAGCCGCAGTGCATAAGTGGCACGTGGGAGAGACACCAAGTTCCTACTCCATGTTCCAAGGAAAACTAGAGCCACTGCATAGAACTCACAACCCAGTGGCAAATATGCCAAACCATGAAAAAGACACAGAAAATTGGGCTTGTTTTTGGTTTAATTTGCTTGTGAGTTGCTTGTTGGCTAGTTTTTGGCTTGTAGCTTGTTGGTTGTTTGGCTGGTAGCCTGTTCCTTGTTGTAGCTTGTTGCTTCTTTCTTTTGATTGGCTCCTGGCAAGCAGGGGTAAGGGGTGGCAAGCAGAGGTCAGGGGCAAGCAGAGGTAAGGGGAGGAGAGAGTCAGGGGTGCACAGCAGGCCCACCACAGTCCCAGACTGCACACCGGGGGGATCTAGTCACATAGAGTGTTGAGGTTCTTAGGCATTGGCTTGTTTTGGCCTTGTTTTGAAATGGGATCAGCTTGATTTTCGGCTTATTGTGAAAGTCGGGGTGCTTATTTATCACGTGAAAGTTGGCAACTGTGCCCAGTAGGAGGGGGAGCTTTTGTTATTTAAGTCACTTGCAGGCCCTCCAAATCCAGAAAGCCTAAGTTGACAAAGTTGTAATGCATGAGTTTTTCTAAATACTAATATGCTATCACAAAAATGCAAGGGGTCTCAGCCTCAGAAATTTTCTTTTTAAGATTGAGCTAGGTCACTAAGGGGCACTGTCTTCTAATAAAGTTGCTGTGGCCTCCTATTGCTCCACTCGACTCCACTTTGCCATCAACAGAGGCTCCATCACCACCTCACTACACCTAGCTCTAGTTACTGCCTCCCTACTGGTTGATTGTTTGGGAGCTGAGAGCCATTCAGGTCCTGACCAGGCCCAGCCCCAGCAGTGGCAGGGCACACGCTCGACACTGGGGAGGAAGTAACCAGAGCTGTCATGACAGAAGGGCAGCCAGGACAAATTTGAGTGGCACTGCAACCTAGCACTTAAATAATAATATATGGAGATATACCTACCTCGTAGAACTGAAAGGGACCTTGAAAAGTCATCACTAGCAGGACCAAGTACTGATTTTGCCCCAGATCCCTAAGTGCCCCCCCCCAAGGATTGGGCTCACAACCCTAGGTTTAGTGGGCCCATGCTCAAACCACTAAGCTATCCGTCCCCTGCTTGGGCTCCTGCTCCCAGTTCCAGGGTCCACTCTGAGATTTCAGGAGTATGTGAGAGAGGATTCATATATGTGAGTCTCACAGCTTATGTGTGAGACTTGAGGTGTCTGCCAAATCCTGGGCTGTTCCAGAGCCCTGGTATAATTTAGATGTTTCTGGGGGTCTGTCTATATGACAGCAGTCTCTTGGGGCTACACAGTGCAGTGCAGCACTGGCCAGAATCTCCACTGCAGCTATGCCCCCAAGATGGTCCTTTCACCCTCACAGTCCCACCCTGGTGCACCCTCTATGCCAGAGCTTCCCAAGGGGTTCTCAGAAGGCTGCCTTACAGGTGTCTTCTGCAGTGTCTGCACCAGGGAGATCCTCTCCTGGACAAACGAGACACCTTTACCCACTCCAGTGTTTATGCATGGCATAAAGGGCCCAGAGCCAGCGTGAGGTGCTTACCCAAAGTGTTTGGGCTTTGTGTGGGTAATAAGCAAGGTCTGGGAGAGATCAAATTCATTTATCTCACTACCTGCAGGCAGGCCACAGAACTGTAGAGCAATTCCTCCATACTTGTTACTCCAGCCCGTATGCTGGGGACAGGGCTGGCGCTTTCATTTAGGCGACTTAGGCAGTCGCCTAGGGCGCCAGCATTATGGGGGGTCGGCATTTTGCCGGGGGGGTGGGCGGCAGCGGCTCCGTGGAGCTGCCGCAGTCGTACTGCGGAGGTCTGCTGGGCTCACGCTCCGTGGAGAACCTGCCCGCAGGCATTGCTGCGTACGGTCCGCTGGCCCCAGCGGCCGGGGGCCGCCGCAGGCATGCCGTTGGCAGCGCGCACCGGAGCCACGGACCACGGACCTCCGCGGTACTGCCTGGGCAGCTCACGCGAAGCACAGACCCGCGAGTGGGGCGCGCAATGGCCTCAGCGCCTAGGCGCCTGAGAACGCCTGGCGCCGGCCTGGCGGGGAGGACCGCCTGCTCAAATCTTGCATAGATTTTCAGAATATGGATTTGCACAGGCAATGTCCCAGCATGCAACAACTGTCAATCCATCCCTCCTCTCATAAGCACTTGCCCATCTGGGCTGATCATTGCTTTGAGCTACATAGAGCTCCCTCTGCTGGTGTATTCAGAGATTCTGAAAAAGACACAGAGTACATGGCCTTAGAGACGATAATTTCATTTCCACGCATGAGGCTTCGGAGCTACAGCCACTCTTCAGATGCATAGAATGGTAACACACAGACGAAGATATTCTAATACAGAGAGAACCATGAAAAGTGGAAGTAACACATACCAACAGATAAAGAGCTAATCATGAGATGAGCTATCAGTCAGAGGAAGAAAAAAAACTTGACGTGACTAATATTGATGACCATAGATAAGGTGTGAGGAAGCTTAACATAGGAAAATAGATTAGGTTAGTGTAGACCAACATTCCCAGTCTCTTTTACCCTAGTTAATTGTATCTAATTGCATATTAAGTTCGTCACATCTCTCTTTGGGTCTGTTTTTTGAGAGTTTTTTGGTTGCAAAATTGCCACCTTCAAGTCTGTCATAGTGGTTAGAGAACTGAATGTTGCTCCACTGGGTTTTGAATGTTATATTACCTGACGTCAGATGTGTTTCATATTCTTTTGCGTAGAGACGTCCCAGTCGCCAGGCGCAAAGCAGCGCACATGATGGCATATATCACGTTGGTAGATGTGCAGGTGAACGAGCCCCTGATGGCGTGGCTGATGTGATTAGGTCCTATGATGGTGTCACTTGAATAGATATGTGGACAGAGCTGGCATCTGGCTTTGTTGCAAGGGTAGGTTCCTGGGTTAGTTTTTATGTTGTATGGTGTGCGGTTGCTGGTGAGTTCCGAGGCCCCCTTTATGTGGCTGGTCTGTCTGTACAACTCCCTGTTCCCACACATGAATGCATACCCTCAGACATGGGTGAATTGTATTTTAGGAGCATCTGATCTTACATCTAATAAAACATGTCAGAGAAGAACTAGTTCAAACAAGGGGGGAAAAGGTGACACAGAAAGAGACCACTACATAAAGGTTTTGTGTGGCTTCCTATATGGTTCAACTTCCTTGCCCACAATGGAAGTTGTGAAAGGAAAAGGAGAGAAAACAGGATAACAGAAACTTTGCAAGTTTAAAAAAAAAATCATAAAATATATATCTATGCAAAAACAATAGACTTGCATTTCTTTTCCCCTCGCACCCCCAAAAGTCCTGGAACTTAACCCCTGCAAAAATGTTTTTAGCTTTGAACTATTACATTGTCTTTTTCCTGACGAAAACATGATACTTTAATTCACACTTTATTTAAAAATGGATCAAGCTTTTTTTGTCATGCAAAGTGCTATATTTCACTCCTAATGGAAATAATTAAACTTGGTTAGATACGTGATGAAGTAACAAGGAGATAAACAGCCGTACATCTCATCAGATCATACACTAAAATGCCCTGATCAGAAAACCTAATATTTTAAATAGAGGTGCTATAAAAGCTGAAAAACAAACAATTCCATTCATTGTCATCCGTGGTCACTACCAATGGGACAGTCTTTAAGATTTATGATAGTAGCAGGTGCTGCAATGACAGTCTGTGTGATTCTCTATCTTCACGTTGTCCTTAAGGGTAATCTTTTAAAAAGAAACACACACAAAATTATAATTAACTACATTGCTAAAACAAAATTCTTCATGCAAAGTGTTTCTGAAGCCTTTTTTTCTCAACTAGATACTGTACAAATGTCTTTTGAGATATAGGTATCGGAATGGCACCTAAATCATGTGTTACACTGGTTTTCTATAGCTCAGAGCCACAAAGCCTGAAGGCAAGGTTTTCAAAAGCATTTAGTGATTTTGAGTGCCTAATCTGGCAATCTGAGAGGGGCCTGTGTTCAGAAACTGTCAAGCATCCACGATTTGAAATTTCAAGACCCTTTACCATATCTGAAAGTGGCTTCCCAAGCAAGGAGAGATTCAGAACAACTTGTCATTTAAAAAAAAATCTTTGCCAAAGTATATGGGATGAATGGGAGCAAGGATAATCTGGGTGAGCTAGAGCAGTGGTTTTCAACCAGGGGTACCACACCTCCAGTCCTCCCTTCATGGCCTTAAAACCACCTCCATGCTTGTCTATGTGGAGCTGGCACAGAGGTTGGCTATGCTGTGCACAATGGGTGTGCAGTTCTGCTACATGCCAACTATCCAGCCATTGTGGACTCACTAGATTGGTGGCTTAACACAGGTCCACACCTCTGGGTGAATTTAAGGCTGTGTTATATGGAAAAGGGTTACAAATAACAGGGGTAGGTGAAAAACATGCTTCATTGGAGGTATACTGGAACTATTTTTTACCCTACCTTCATTATCATTTCTTGTCCTGACCAGTCTCCCTGCTGCTCAGAATGGTTCTTGCCAATGCAGGGAATAGGCAAGGGAAATCACATCAAACAGAGTCAAAAACCAATTATGTGGTATTTAGGGTAATATTGCACGTCAAGGGGAATTGCCAAAAAATAAATAAATAAATAAATAACCTGGGAGAAGGGCAAAAATTCAGGGCCAGACCTTCAGAAGATATAAATCATTGCAGTACTATAGAAATCAGTGGAATGCAAATAATTTATTCACACCAGCTGAGGATCTGACCCTCAGTGTTTATCTAATGTTTAACATGCTAATTTCCTTAAAAGAATAGAAATCAGATGCTCAGAACGTAAGCATCTAGGATTTTTTCCTCAAATGGTGGTTAAATGCCCTATGGCAGGAACATACTCTGCTCTATTCATTGATTTACGTTGCATCATAAAACAAGCTTAAACGGGTTTCGGTCTTGTCCTCACCTTTGTAAAGGCTTTTGCTACACAGCATGTTGCCTCTGATGTAATGTTCTTTGGAACGAGCATTGTCTTCTTTGATCTCATGGGAGTGGGATAAGCCCTGGAGAAGCAACATCCTGTGCACTGGTAAATGGGAGCTCCTGGCTTTGAGAAGAACCTGTTCTCCCCTAGCTTGCATTCTGGACAACCTATCACAAATACATAAGCAATAGAAACTATAAACAAGCCACTGAAATGTTTCCCCATATGCCATAGCCAATTTGAAATTAGATTTTTATTTTCACTAACAGACAAAAAAAAAGCACAACATGGATTATGCCGCTGGTCATCCACAGTTATCATCTTAACAACAGAAAGAAGGATTTTCTTTGTCGAGGGTTTGGAGCTCTGGAATACTCACAACTTGCAAGGCTACATTCATGGCATCTTTCCAGATAAGACTCAAAAATTTATTGCTTCCTTTCCAATGTTTCTCATTAATTTTCTTTACAGGTGGGTTGTAAGTGAGTATATACAGTTGTCATCCCTAAAAACTTGTTAATGGCTAAATGGTATTATCACAGTATTTTGCAATATTCTTTAGACCAGGGGTAGGCAACCTATGGCACGCGCACTGAAGGTAGCATGCAAGCTGATTTTCAGTGGCACTCACACTACCCGAGTCCTGGCCACCTGTTAAGGGGGCTCTGCATTTTAATTTAATTTTAAATGAAGCTTCTTAAACATTTTAAAAACCTTATTTACTTTACATACAATAGTTTAGTTATATATTATAGACTTATAGAAAGAGACCTTCTAAAAACATTACAATGTATTACTGGCACACGAAACCTTAAATTAGAGTGAATAAATGAAGACTTGGCACAACACTGCTGAAAGGTTGCCAACCCCTGCTTTAGACATTCCCTGTGTTAAGAGAATTAGTTATCTAAGGCAATAATGAACAGTTTTTATCACTGTTGCCAAGGTTTTAAAAAGTGATTGGTGTTACTGGGTATCTTCATTGTCACATGTCTAACTTGAGACTCAAAGGAACCTGATTTTCAGACGGCAGACTCTCCCTACCTTTTAAAAATCAAGCCTCTTTAAGCATATCAAGTTGGGCACTCAAAAATTGAGGCACCCATAATCCCTAGTAACAGGAGTATGAGTTTAAGGTTAAGCATGTGGTTAAATGCTTTCTTGAGCAGGGATTAACTCAATCATGTGCCTAAAATTAAGCATGTGCTTAAGTATCTTGCTGAAATGGGATCTCATCTGGGATGATCCTCCTTGCCAGTCATGAGTAATGTGGTCATCCCAGACTGAAGTCAATTGGATTTAAGTATATGCTTAACACTGAACATGTGTATAAGTGTTGTTCTGAATTTGGCCCTTGATAAATCAGGGCATAAACATACCACATATTATACAGAAAAAATATTTTACAAATGTTGTTGAGAGTATTGAGTCTTATTTTTATAATCCCCCCCAGGTAAAGTCCAGAGGTCAGGTTCCATGCTGCACATGTATCTAAGAACTGCAGTACGGAGCTCACCGCCCAGGAAGTAGCGCAGAGGGGGTCTATTTAAATTACAGCTGCCTCCTCAGGCTTCCCTCTGAACTGCAGCACTGCCTGGGATTTCCACAACACTGTGCTCCATGCTGTGACCCTGCCCCTGACACATTCCTTCCACACTGGTTATGTCCACACTGCACACCAAGCCTGCGCCCTGACTCAGAATTAAGCTAACACCCCTCTTCCATTCACACACAAATCAGTCTGACTCAGATCAGCAAGCACTCAGGACCCAAGTCATAAGAACCTCCTGGAGGAGGGTGGGGAGTGGGGTCAGAGCTCAAGTCCTGCTGGGACTCAGGTTAAAGCACCATTATTTTGCAGGTGGATGCAGCTCAAGCCGCAGGCCTGAGTCAGAAGGGCTGTGTAGTGCAGTACGGACACGTTGGCATGTGAAGAAATGAGGTTTTTTATCTACGAAAGCTTATGCCCAGATAAATCTGTTAGTCTTTAAGGTGCCACCGGACTCCTTCTTGTTTTTGCGGATACAGACTAACACGGCTATCCCCGATACTTGTTAGCACAGTTGTGAGACTCAAGTACAGCAAATGTAAACCCAGGTTTACAATGCAGTGTGGACGCTCAAGTATGAGCTTGGAAACACCAAGTCCATAAGCCCAGGTCCCACAGACCTGGGCTTAGTGTGCAGTGTAGTCATGTGCTGTCAGCCCTGCCATCAGCAGGGCCTTTACACCAGGGTTTGTGAGCAAGCCTTGGGAGACAGCCTTACTGCTGTCTTCCACAATGGCTATGCTGGGGACTCTTCTACCAAACTCCTGAGCCAGGGCCTTTTTACATGGTGTCTGTCATTTGACACCGCATAAGGGCCAGAGCAGGGGTAAGGATCGCACCTTAGGATCGTTAGTTAGCATGAGATCAACGGCACAGGACTCAGGGAGAGAGAAAAAATGATAACACATTTAAAATATTCTAAAACTGACCTAAAATAGCTTTTCTATAAAATATAATGACTTTAAAATCCACTATCCCGGGATCTACAAGAGGTGGACGCTTATGCTGTGTGTTATCATGAGAAGCCCTGGCTCTTCCCTTTCCAATGTTATAAAGCTGCCATTTGTAGCCCTGAAGGGTCACAAGCAGACTTTCAACTTGCTCTGGTTCAGGAATTAATATTCCCCACGAGCACCTGAGGGCAGCGTCATTTGGGGGGAAATCCCATGTTTGGGGAAAATCCTGCATTTGGGGGAAGAAAAGGAAATATTTTTATGGCAGACTAGCTTAGTGAGTGTTTTTAATAATGATAGCAGCTTGAAGCTTCTTAGACGTTTGGAATGATAGAAATTGTCCTAGTATAGAAGGATTAGTAGGTAGAGGGCAGGTGAAGTGGGCAAAAGTCATATGTGTGGGATGGATAGACTGGGTTGGTTTCACAAAATGAAAAACATGATGGAGGATATGTCTACACTACAGAGATTATGTGTGCCAGCATAGCCCTGTAGGGTTGACATAGCCTACATGGACAGAAGGGATGTAGGAACACACCTCATTAGCTATGGTGACAGAAGCCCTCTTCTGTCAACATAGCTGTGTCTATACTGAGAGTTATGCTGGTACAGCTACCTGTTTTTTTCACACCCTTGACCCATGTGGCTATACCAATGTAACTTTTCAGTGTAGACCAGCCCCAAGTTGCAGCTGAACAAAAAGGATTTTCTGCTTGTAAAATTCTGAACTGAACAATGTGGTAAGAGATGTCTCAGTGTTAGATGCAATGTACATAGTGGCATTTAAATGAATATAATATATTACTATAGCATTATATTTTCATTTCATGTTCATTTTATAGTCTACCATGCCAAGAAATGTATCTGGCAGGTAAGATTTATGACCACAGTATACAGTGAGTTGAAATTTAATTAATGTTTGTATTGATACACATCTGATGTTTGTATGGTTATTTCTAAATGTGAAAGGTAGCTCACCCTGTGTGAGGAACTCTCCATCTGGAAAAGAATGAAGAATATGCAGAAACATGGACAACATGACAAGAGTGACCGCTGCGTACTTCCCGTAGTAATCCATGATTCTTCTGCAAAGAACAGACAGAAACAAAGTCTTCATCTGACATTCTTGCATTATTGTCATTGGAAACACCACCAGCTATAGAGATTATTTGGAATGATGATTAGAAACTGCAATGTATTGTACTATTGTTCATTTTACAGCTTTACATCATCATCATCATCATCATCTTAATAATAGTTTATCTCTTTGTATTTTTAATACATTTTTCTGGATGTCAACACAAACATAAAAATAAAAGCTATAACTGGCTAATATTTATGGTAGGTTCAGGGAAAACAGAGAAGCAAATATCTGTAGTCTGACCAAGATAAGGAACCTTGACAGGTTATTTACTTAAAATAATTGCATAATTAGCACATGAAATTTCAGGCTAAGGGTCCAATTCTCACCCCTACTCTGAGTCCATAGGGGCCAGAGCAGCATAAAAGGACCCTCAAAGCCTCATATCCATCTGGGAGAGGTTTCCCTTGGTGCAGGCACCACAGAAGGCTGCCTCCTGAGCACCACAAACTCAGGCAGAGGTGACACGCAAGGGGTGAGGCTGGGAGCAGAAGGGTGGCATGCTGGGGAGGTTGGAGCGGTGTGGTAGGCAGAGATTCCAGGCAGCACAGCAGAGGCATGCTGCCATCAATCAGACAGTCCTCGGGGCTCTCAAAGTTATACCAGCAGCTTCTCCAGCCCCAAGAGCAGCTCAGCATCAGAAGGGGGTAAAGGTAGTTTAAATCTATTGTCACAGAGTGGCTGGCCCCAGGGCTGGTGCAACCATTTAGGCGAACTAGGCGGTTGCCTAGGGTGCCAAGATTTGG
>NC_133771.1:69904341-70062504 GCF_003597395.2 Chelonoidis abingdonii
GGGCGCTTCCCGGGTCAGGAAGCGCACCGCGGCGATTCCGTCAGCCCGGGGCGCGGGGCACTCCCGGGGTCAGGAGCCGCCGGCGGCATGGTCCGGCAGCCAAGGGGCGTCCGGCTGCTCCCGGAGGTTCAGTCGAGCCGGCGGTCTCCAGTGGACCTGCACAGCATGCCTGCGGCAGCTCCGCCAGAGCCGCGAGACCCGCGCGGGGGGCGGCGAAATGTCCCAGCGCCTAGGGCGTCAGAAATCCTAGCGCCGGCCCTGGCTGGCCCCTGCAGATGAAGCAGGTCTGGCTCCCTTATGCCAGAGCAGATGCTGTCAGTTTAGCCAATTAAGAGGGTGGAGCAGCACCTAGGGCTAAAAAAGATCCGGGGGAGCCCTGAGGAAAGTCAGTCGGGAGACTGGAGGAGATCTCCTGGGAAAGTTGCTGAGAGCAGAAAGCTCTCTGCAGGCCCTCCCTGGAAAAAGAGGGAAGTTATCAGCAAGCCAGTGGAGGAGCTAGCGTGAGTCAAAGCCAGTGCCAGAAGGCTGAAGAGGGCTAGGAAGCCAGTGGAGGGGCTATCTTGCTGACTCTCCCATGGAGAAGGCAGGAGAGGCTGAAGGCAGACAGCGGCAGGGGGAGCTGCCTCCTGGCTCTCAGAGCTGGAGAGGTGAAGCTGGAGGGCCAAAGGGGACTGAAGGTGTGGTGTGGTGAGTTGAGGTGTGGTGAGTTTTGCTGGGGCTCTACCTCTACTTGATGGATTGTCTGGACTATGGTTATGGGGCTTGGGTTATGGTTTACGTGCACAGGACTTTCTTTTGTAATAAATGAACCCTATGAAGGCTACTTGTACTTGGAAAACTGTTGGGACTATTTCTGGGGACTCTGAAAGAGAGAAACTGATGCAGGTGCACCTGGTATGCTGCAGCCTGCCACAAGAGGGTGCTCCAAATGGGGCTGCCTTGAGACGACCACCATAACTCCCCTCCCTCTCGGCTGTGAGCACTTTCAGATGCACAGCACAGGATCTCACCCCAAGTGCTTTTCTTATCTGGCCTGTGGTTTGGTGTTTTTAGACCTTCACTGAAGAGGAAAATGAAGCTTCAATATTCTCTCTATCCTAACTTCAGGTGTGCCATGCTAATAAAGGTTACTCATTTTGGAACAATCAATCAGCAGGAAACTTTTTGACAAGTATTTTGGGTTTCTTGCATCTTCCTCTGAAGCATCCTGCTACTGGCCACTGCTGGAGACAATACTGGACTAGCTGGACCATAGTTCTGATCCAACAAGGCAATTCCTAATTCAGGCTGATTTTCTCTTGCAGAGTCCAATCTCAGAGTCGGGGTCATTTGACATGGAAGGGTCCTGCACACTTCTTCAAACATTAGGTGGACTAAAGATAAAGGTTAGTCTTGTGCTAATCTGCACAATACATATAGAATCTACAGTGCTGAACATTTCAGCTATTGTAAATCAGTTGGCCATTTTTCAACTCAGCATCTTTAGCAGGAGGTCTGCAAACTTTCTTCTCAAGCACTAAACTTCTTTACTGCATCGTCAACCAAAATGTGGCCAGTCAGCCCAGCTAAATTTACTTTTGTTCCAGTCTATCTCAGAAAACAAGCTATAGCGGCAATTACCCATTTTAAAATAACTCTCCTAGAATGGATAGACCTAGACCTTTCCTTCTGAAGTGAATTGAAGTTATTTATATCCTGTGCTGAGATAATGGAGTCCATGGAGAAAAGTATTATATAAAGGAGAGCTAAGTACTACATTCTACAACTAATGCAATCTGGTCAGATAGTAAATAAAGATAGTGCTCTTTTGATCTAACAGGGCTCAATCAGATTTCAGTTTAAGGATTTTATTTCAGGTCTCTTTACAACTGACACACCCAATAGCTTACAACAATGGATCCTTCATTCTCATTGTAGACTCCCCGTCGGGGTTCTGAGTGACTCTTACATCCAAATTATATCACTGTCATGTATTCACACTACAGCACCAATCCTGCAGCTGGGTCCTCTAGAACAGATGCCTGCAGTTGCACAGAGCCCCACTGACTTTTCTGGGCTAAGCTCAGGCACTGGAGTCTGTGCTAGCAGATCCAGTTGCAGAATCAGAGTCCAAGCCTGTGAGCTAAATACATACATAATTTTTAAAGAGAAAAGCTCACTGTGCATAGGCAGTAAAAAAAAAAAAAATCTAAATCAATTAACTTTTTGTACTTAAACTTTTTCTTTATCAACACTGCTACTAAATGATAATGATCCCTGAGGCAGGGATCATACCAAAAACTGGCACTGGGACACTAACTTTTAGCTAAAGGGATCTTCTAAAAATAAGGAGGCAATCAAAATAACACTAAATCCAAAAATGAAGAAATTAAAGCCCTTAGACTTCTCATGCAGGTTACATAAGCATCCCCTAACAGTCACAGAAGGCAAGCATAGCCCTAATAGCAGAAAGGAAGTTCATAGATTATCAGGGTTGGAGGGGACCTCAGAAGGTCATCTAGTCCAACCCCTTGCTCAATGCAGGGCCAATCCCCAACAGGCCCCCTCAAGGATTGAACTCACAACCTCAGGTTTTGCAGGTTAATGCTCAAACCACTGAGCTGAGTAGGGGTAAATGATAGGTAGCTGCCAGATAATGGCAATCCGAACCTAATGGAGGCACCAGAAAGGAACAAAAATTAAACAGACAACATGCAAGGTGGAAATTAGCAGAGTGAAGTGAACTTTGAAGAGCAAATAGTCAAAGACATCAAAACAAATAACAAAAAATTAAAGTAGTGCTCAAAAACATACAGTAAAATATATAAAAGCCAGTTTCATGAAATCAGCATTACAAAAAGAGGTAGGATGAGATCTTCATCTCATTCTAGCTCCTTTACACTATTTAAAAGGGCCAGAGTATCCTAAAAGGGCTTGAAGTTCAGTATCTGGCTGGGTGAGGATTCCTCCTAGCACAGGCATGGCAGAAAAAACTGTAAGGCTGCTTCTTGCAAGCTCTGGCATAAGTGGTTCATCAGGGGTGAGAGGTGTAACAACCTGCCTGGAATTGGGAAGAAGCAGCACAGGCTGCAAGAAGGAAGAGTTTGGCTTCCTGGTGCCGCCTCCTCCAATCTGTGCACATGGCTAGAATGCTAGACACAGCTGCAGCATTTCTGTAAATATTATTCTTAATACAGAGCCAGTTTAGTTTTAGAAACACGGAGTCATCTCATGTTATTACCCAGTACGTGGTACATGAAACATGGTGGCAATGGCCAGTCTACAATAAAAGCATTCTGAGGCCAGAGGCAAATGTGGGCTGTCAATAAAAAAAACCCATGAAACAAGAGACATTATCATTTGCAGCTTATAGTAGCTGACATACAGGAATACCACCTGCAGGGCCGGCGCTTCCATTTAGGCGGCCTAGGCAATCGCCTAGGGTGCCAGGATTATTGGGGGGCGGCATTTTGCCGGGGGAGGGGGGTGACAGGCGGCTCCGGTTGACGTGCCGCAGTCGTGCCTGCGGAGGGTCCGCTGGTCCTGCGGCTCCGGTGGACCTCCCGCAAGGCACGATGCGGCAGCTCCACTGCGAGCGCGGACCAGGGACCCTTCCCGCAGGCACGACTGCGGCAGGCACCGGAGCCACGGGACCAGCGGCGGGATGGCGAAATGGCCATGTGCGCTAAGCACTAAAAATACTAGACCGGTCTGACCACCTGTACACGTGGCTGGCAGGACAGTGCAAACCGTGAATTGATCACAGTACAAAACCAGAATATCCTCACTGAAAGGGAAGGAGAACAGTCACCCTGTCCAGCATTCTAACAGAGTATAAGGACATATTTCAAGGAGATGGACACCGAGGGCAAGCTGAAGTTAGAACTAGACCTTGCAATGCAGCCCATGAGATACCAATATGTAGATTGCATTAGCTGTTGGAGCCATTGTAGAAGAACTGGCAAGTCTGCAAAGAGCCATTGTGTACTGTTGAAACTGTGCAGTATGGATCAGCAACCTAGTAATAGTGAGAGTACCTTCAGGTAAACGGAGGGCCTGCATTGATCCAAAACAACATAACAGAGCACTGAAAAGAAGTCAGTGCCCATCACCAGAAACTGAAGATGTACTCCCCATTTAACTAGTGCGAAAGAGTTTTTGTTTGATGTCAAGAGTGGCTCTGGCATACGAAGCAATTGAGCCTCCTGAAAACCTTTGCCACATCTTTTGGCAGGTATCACTGGCTGCAATGTCTGTGGGCATCAGCCCAGCTCCAGAGCTGTTTCCAGCGTAAATCGAACCAGATGCTGGGGCTTTCCATTGAGCAGGGTGCGGAGGCCCAAAGGGCTGCATGGAACCTCCCTCTGTGGTCTCTGGGCTGCTCCTGCCTGGACACTGGGCTGGTGTGTCTGCTCATATATTCTCCAATTTGAACATTAGAGTTCAAATATGAAGTACTAGCATGAAGTTCTCTAGCTTAATCTCCAGTTAGATCTGATAGGCTGCCACCAGATCAGAATTGCTATGGCCTGATCCCCCTCTTCCTCTCTCTGGTGTCCCAACCCTCCTTGGTGGGGCACCCAGATTCAAATCCTTGGATGCTAAAAGCAGGGGAGAAACCCCTCCCCTCCTTCCAGGCTGCCTCTTGGTCTAGCCTGCAAATATCAGAAACCGGTTTCTTCTGCTTCCCAAGATAAGCGTTCTCTGCCCTCAGGACAATTGAGATGCAAAATACCAAACGCTTTGGCTTGCCTTTCCCCCGTGCTGCCTTCCGTGAGGAGCAGGTACCTGATACAGAGGTTTCACTTTCTCTGCTTACTAGAAAAGAAACTTTCACAGGTTTAAAAGAAAACTTTATAGAAAAAAAGAAGGAAATATAAAACAATATCTTGCATTTAGAAACTCAATACAGGCTCTTGCTTATAAGAAAATATGAAGAAACAGTCTGATTTAAAAGATAGCCCGATAAACCAGTCAACCAATTCAAATACATGTAAATACACCCAAAGCCCTCATAGCCGAATTGCTTGGGTTCTTTGTACTCACAGATTGTATGAGACACTTGAGATAAGAGGCAGTTAGGAGGAAGCTTGTTAACTCACAGCGAGAAAACAAAAAGACAAGCCATCCACATCTATTCGTACAACCCAAAGCTCCTCATAGCCGACTTGCTTTGGGTTCCTTTGTACTCACAGACTTTTGGTATAATATTTGAAATAGAAGGAGTTAGGACGAAACTTGTTTACTCACAGCCGAGAAACAAAAAGACCCGAGTATACAAATTCCCGCCCTGACTTTAAACAATCCAGTTCTCTGATTGGTCCTCTGGTCATGCGTTTGGTTACCCTTTCCAGGTAAAAGAAAATTAACCCTCTACCTTACCTATCTATTTATGACAGTGTCCCACCGCTTCCTTTCCTAGGGCTGACTGCCTAGTGTGTGCTCTCTGGAATGGAATGATTTTATCATTCATTGGTCCAAAACCCCTTAACACAGGGATAGGCAAACTACAGCCTGCGGGCCATGTTTTAATCTGGTCCTTGAGCTCCCGCCAGGGAGCAGGGTCTGGGGCTTGCCCTCCTCCACACATGCTGTGGCTCCACACAGCTCCCAGAAGCAGTGGCATGTCCTCTCCCCAGCTCCTATGTGGAGGGGCAGCCAGGGGGCTCTGCACGCTGCCCCCCGCCGCAGGGAATCGCAGTCAATGGGAGCTGCAGGGCCGGCACCTGCGGATGAGGCAGTGCGCAGAGCCGCCTTGCCGCACTTCCATGTAGGAGCTGGAGGAGGGCCATGCTGCTGCTTCTGGGAGCTGCTTGAGGTAAGTGGCACCCAAAGCCTGCACCCCTGACCTCCTCCCATGCCCCAACCCCCTGCCCAAGCCCTGATCCCCCTCCTTCCCTCTAAACCCCTCAGTCCCAGCCCAGAGCACCTTCCTGCACCTCAAACCCCTTATCCCCAGCCCCATCTCAGAACCTGTACCCCCAGCCAGAGCCCTCATCGCTCCCACACCTCAACCCTAATTTTGTGAGCATTCATGGCCTGCCATATAATTTCTGGAGGATGCTCTGGAAAGAACTATAATAAAGAAGCCAAAGGCTCATTTTGCAAAGTATGGCAAACCTGAGACAGGGTGCTCAAGACAATGGGCAACAGTACTGAATGCAGCAGGATTCAAACAATTCAGTGCCAAATGGAAGTGTGAGCACAAGACACCTTCCCCTGCATCCCACAAAGAAACAGGAAGGCAGAGACATCAGTAAAGACAGCCAAGAGATTGATGGCAAAGTCAAAACTGACGGGAAGGAATCCCTGCTTGGGAATGTTGGAGCATTTCAATACACCCTCCCAGGGACTATATAGCATAGGGACCGATGGACTATAGAACTAAGACTCTGCTTTTCTTGAGGAGTTCTCTTGTTCCAGTCTAGTGAAGGAACGACAGACAATACACAGAAGCAGTTAAAAGTGTGCCAAACTAGGCAGTCAGCCAGCTACTCCGAAGGACCCAAGGACCTGAGATCACTGTGCACAAGTGAATGCGTCTAGGTTCAACCATCAAGTAGCAACACAAAGCAATTGCAAAAGGCAACAGTCCAAGCTGCAGTGGGACAAAGGTCATGTGTGGTATCTACAGGCTCAGGATAGCAGTGGAGATGAAACTGAAGACAACTGCAGACAGCCTTCACACCCAGATAGACAGGGCTAAGGCAGGAGCAGGAGGACATAGAACAACCCCCAACCTTTACTTGACCTCATGTAGGATAGTCATCAGAAAAGTGGTTTATGAGTAAGGATAAGATTTTGTCATGGTTATTTTTAGTAAAAGTCACGGACAGGTCACAGGCAATGAACAAAAATTCATGGAAGCCATGACCTGGCTGTGACTTTTGCTGCTGCAGCTCCATGGTTTCCCCTGCTACCGTGGTGGCTGGGAGCTGCAGGGTTCTCTCACAAACACACACACACGCACTCTGACAGGTTGTCCTCATTTGCTGGAACCCTGAGGAGGGCTCCCTGAGGAGGCTGTCGCTTGTCACCAGAAACCTGCAGGGGGACCCTGAGGAGGCTGTCGCCTGTCCCCTGTCACTGGAACCCTGTCAGGGCCTCACTGGCTGCCAGCTCCAGTCCTGCAGCCCCAGGGGCTGAAGCAGAAAATCTCACGGAGGTCTCTGTGACTTCCATGACCTCCATGAGATAAACGTAGCCTCTTATTTATGAGCAATATAGGAGACAAACTGGACACCATCCAACAGAATGCAGGCAGCAATGGGATGGAAGCAAGTCCCTACCAACAGCAATAACACAGTCAAGAAACGGGAGACTGGTTGGCGATCAGCACATTTGAAGGAGTATGAAGGCTAATAGGCCACAACAAGCAAGTGGTAAAGGCCAGGTGCCTATGATGGGCTATGTACTAGCAAACACTGGTACAAAAGACATACAATAACAACAATTGTTAAAAGGAAAGATTTAGCAACCAGTATGGAACTTAATGGGAGGAGCACAGGTTGCAGGAGAAGACACTAGGAAGTTGGGAGAAGACACTAGAAAGCCAGTTTGCATGTACATGGCTTGAATGCTAGCTGCAATTGCAGCATCCCTTTAAACTGACTATTAAGGGAATTATTTTGTTTTAGAAACATGGTGGAGTCCTCTCAGGTTATTACTCAGCATGCAGTACATGAAACAGGAGGGTGTATTGGGAGGGGGTCCTGTGCTCTGCTCCTTAATCTGAAGCAGTTTCTGTATGTGTGCTTCTGCTTAGTGTCCTCAGTCTCACACTATTTGCCTATTTTCAGTTTCTTCAGCTTCATCTATCTCCACCATTGGATACCACAGAAGAATGCCCAGTAATAAGCTTGTATCAGCACACAGCCACCTGGCCAGAGGCTCACGCCAGTATCTTGGTGCAGCTTTCAGCCAAGGAGAGTAAAACCCAGGACTTGAACTCCTCACAGAAGAACACTGAACTGTATGATGGTTGTCTCAGCAATTTCTGGCTGATTATGGGATCAAGCAGACCAGACGGCAGTGCAGGGAGAAGATAAAGGGGCTCAAGGTGAAGTATTGGAAAACCAAGGATAAGAATAAGAAATTCAATACTGCCCCGACAACCTGCCTGTTTAGTGATTAAATGGACTATTTTCTGAACAGTGGTGTAAGCATGGAGTCCTATTTCTGCATGGACTCATTTATGGAGCTGGAACAGATGTGTGCTCAGAACTTGGATGTCTGCAAAGACACACACACACCCCCTCAGAGAGGCAGGTGGACCCCAGCTTCAAAATGATGTGCAGCCTCAAATCACAGGCTTTCTTTCCTAATCTGGACCATGAAGAGCAGAGTGGAGTGGAAGGCCTCCTAGCAGAAGAACAAGGGGATGACACAGCCCCCTAATCAGGTAATGTAGGTGCAGCCATCTTTATTATGAAGGATATTACAAAATATTTGGGGTGGAGTTTACCCTATAATCCTAGCTGCTGCTTCAGTTTGGGGCAACTGCTGTGCCATTATGCTCCTCCTCCTCCCACACTGGCACCCCTTTTCTTCCCCTTGCCCTCTCCCACATTTATGCTGCTTAAAATGGCAGACAAGCAGAGAAGAAAAACTGCAAACCGTCAGTTTACAATGGCTGGATTCAGTAGCACTGTAAGCTGCCAGTTTTACGCCCATCCCCTTTCCCAACCCAAAACTAAATTTTTACCTTCCAATTCTCCCCAAAATTAGCTCACCATTTCTTCTCCTGATAACATATCAGAGTTCAGCTGCAAGAGCTGAATAAAGTTCTGGGACCAAGTTCTCTTCTCATTTGTATCAGTATAACCCTAAAAGACAGAAGCCTCAGAACTGACCCAAAATTTTAGGTTAATCGTCACCTATGAGAATGTTGAGTAAAAAGCAGATGTCTAGAAAAATATATCAACTTTTCTTCATTTGTAGCAATGAGAAAAAAATTACCTTATTTCAGTGTGTTCAGTCCGGTCAGAGTAGTTGATGTAGAATCTGAAGGATGGTTTTAGTTTCTGTGTGGTGTCCCTGAAGCTTATGTGTACCTTTCTGTCACTGTGGTAAGAAAAATTTTCCCCTTCTTTTATACCATTAAAGTTAGATTGCACTCTCCCGCCTACATATAAGCCATGGGATCAACTGTGCATTCTGCCTAATGACTGAACATTACTTGATGTAATTACCATTACATCATTTTGATCTTATCTCAAACCCACTCTCAGAGATCACTTTTTTTCATTATACAATGCAATAAAAGTCAGCTTGTGGGCCCAACACTCAGTTCTGTTCACGATGTGATTTTTCTTAGGGACTTAAATATCTAGCCTCTTGCAATTTGCTGCAGTTTTTAGTAAACACAATTCTTTCTAAAAAACAGACGATTAGCTGAGATTTCCTACAGCTTTTTAAACTGTGCAGGGAATTACTTTTTAAAGGGCATAAATGATTTCCACATTTGTGATCTTACTGTACTAGAGAATAGTAAAATAAAAAACAAGAAGACCTATACAAATGTTAAAAAGAATAATCTGTGTCTGAATTAAATGCCAGGGCAGATTTTTAGGAGATTTCAGAGGAGTGATTAGTACTTTTCCAAAAGGTACAAGAGAAAATTACAATGGAGTCAGTATCATGCATAGAAGACAGGAAAAAAAACTCACTGTTGGCAGGACCATGCCAGTTTAAGATTGCTGGATGACTATAACTCGGACCGTGGTCGATTGTTGGATCAAATCAGGGATTTGGAAAGTATTTGTGATAGGCTAAAGGTTACAGAATGAATGTATGGATGAATATATAGAGGATTACCTATTCTGAAGATAAAAATATTTTTTCGATGAGATTGTTTCAATCTATATGTAATAATGTGTCAAAACATGTATTTTCAGTCCATTGAAACATGTCATGTCCTTGTTATAATTTAAGAGATGACCCTGCAAACTCATTCAAAACTCCCATTGAAATTCATGGCAAATTTGAATAAGTAAAGTCTGCAGGATTAGGGGTAACATTTTCAAAAGCATCTAAGTAACTTAGAAGTGTAAGGCCACGTCTACACTACGCGATAATATCGAATTAGCTAAAATCAGTTTAATAAAACTGATATTATAAATTCGATTTCACGTGGCCACACTAGGCACAGTAATTCGGCGTTGTCTTCCAGGTCTGAGCTAACGTCGATTTCGAAAGCGTTGCATTGTGGGTAGCTATTTCGTAGCTATCCCATAGTTCCCAGTCTCCCCCGGCCCTTGGAATCTGGGATTAGTAAATTCTCATTGTCGCGGGGTGGTTCTGGTTAGAAATTGTTCGTCAGTCATTCCTTCCTCCGGAAAAACAACAGTGACAATCCTTTTCTGCCGTCTTTCCTGGATTGCCCTGGCAGATGCAATGTGCCATCGTGGCTAAACCTGGAGGGTCCTAGTTCGCACTTTTTTTTTTTTCTGGCACCGATGTGTATACTGGCTCCACCAAATTTGCACGGGACAGATGGCTCGGATTACTCCAGCACTACCACGAGCAGCATTTCTCATGTTGCTTTTGGCATTGATAGAGAGATGGTTGGTACCTCAGTCGTTCAGTGTACCTTCTACTGCGCGGAGTATAAAACTGTGCAATGATAAGAGATGACAAGTTCATCTCCCTCCCCTCTCCGGTACTGTCCGCTGCTACATGACTGCCCCTGAACTGAGATCGGGGACCGCGGGCGCAAAAGCAATAAATTGGGAATGACTCCCCGATCAATCCTCCTTTATGGATTGCGGTAAAATATAGAAGTCAGCTCCTGCCTAGAATAAGGTGGCATAGTAATACTAGAGGACCAATGTATCAGAGCACAGCGTGTCGTCTCCTTGTGTCATGGTTTCACAGGAGGTTGCCCCTGCAACAAACGACTACCCATGTGGCTTCCCTCCTCCCCAGACCTTTCCTGGGCTATACCGATTTATGGCCAGTTGTGTGTTGCCCCCCCATTTGTGTCATGAAGTTATAAAAGAATGCGATGGGATAAGAATACAGAGATTTTAATTGAAAAATAGAAGGGGGGAGGCAGCCTCCCGGGGCTTTGACAGTCAAGGCAGGAAGAAGAAGACGGTGCGGGGGAAGAGGACCCAGATGCTGCTGCTATGACAGTCCAAGGCAGTACAGAATCTTTTTCTTTACACAGGAAAGGGGAGGGGGCTGAATTTGAGCTCAGCAACCCAGTTGCTATGTGGAGGAATACGGATTACCAAGGTCCGTTCTGTACCCATCTATCTGGCAATAAGCTGGGAGTCATTCCCATTTTTACAAGGCACCCAATCCAGCTCACACCTAAGGCCAGCCAGGAGCACGTCACTGGGCTTGATTTGCCTGATTGATGGATATCCGTTCATATGTCACTGGCTACCACCGGGTGAGGGGAGAGGAAGTCAGAATACTGCTGTTCACTGCTTTGCCAGCATCGCGTGTACCAGCAGCATTCAGGTACAATCTAGCGTGACATGGAAGAAGTCAAGAAATGATTTCTTTCCTTTTCTTTCACGTGGTGGTGGGGGGGGGAAGAAACTGAGGAGCTATACCCTGAACCATGCTGGACAATGTGTTTGAACTTACAGACATTGGGAGCTCAGCAAGAATGCAACTACTCTTTTCAGAGACTGCTGTGGACTGTGGGAAGCTGGAGTCCTCAGTACCCCCTCCCTCATGAGCGTCCATTTGAGTCTTTGGCTCCCGTTACGCTTGTCACGCAGCACTGTGTAGCCTGGAGATTTTTTTTCGAACGCTTTTGGCATTTCATGGTTCTGTAACGGAGCTTTGATAGAACAAGATTTGTCTCCCCAAAGCTACATGCGATCAGATCCAGATCTCCCATGGTCCATGCTGGAGCTCTTTTGGATTTGGGACTGCATCGCCCACCCGTGCTGATCAGAGCTCCACGCTGGGCAAACAGGAATGTAATTCAAAGTTCGCGGGGCTTTTGCCTGTTACCTGCCCGCGTGCATCCGAGTTCAGATTGCTGTCCAGAGCGGTCAGTGGTGCACTGTGGGATGCCGCCCGGAGGCCAATAACGTCGATTTCCGTCCACACTAACCCTAATCCGATATGTTTATATCAATTTTAGCGCTACTCCTCTTGTCTGGGAGGAGTACAGAAATCAAGATAAAGTGCTTTTTATATCGATATAAAGAGCGTTGTAGTGTGGATGGGTACAGCGTTAAATCGATTTAACGCTGTTTAAATCGATTTAAACGCGTAGTGTAGATCAGGCCTAAGTCTTGTTTTCAGAAGTGACTTAGAGCTAGATTTTTGAAGATATTTAGGTACCTAAAGATGCAGATTGGCACCTAATGGGATTTTAAAAGCACTTAGTTGCCTAACCTCTGACCTATGCACTTTTGAAATCTTACTAGGGCTCAAATTATTACCAGTATGTAGGCATTGCAAGGCCTAGAGTGCAGGGGACTAGACTAGATGACCTCCTGAGATCCCTTCCAGTCCTACACTGCTATGATTCTAACTTAGATTGTGAAGTCCCATTTTCAAAAGTGACTTAGACACTTAGGAGTCTACTTTGCATTGAAAGTCACTGGGATTTAGGAGAGTCTCATCAGTTAGGCAACTCAATGCTTTTTAAAATCCCACTAGGCACCTCAGTCACTTTCAAAAATAAGACTTCACCTTCTAAATCACTTAGGCCTTGCAACGCTGAGTGGAGCAATGCCTACATACTATTAAAAGTCTGAACCTAAGCGCTTATCTGCATTTTTACAGACTAAATGCCTTTTAAAATCTGGGCCTCAATGCCTAAGACACATTTGAAAATGGGACTTAGGTTCCTAAGTCACTTAGGAACTTTTGAAAATTTTATCCTACCTCTATAGTTTGATTCTTAATATTCTAATTCTGTTGAGTTGTGTATGTCTGTTTCCATTACATTCCTTTCCGGCCCCTCCCTCTACCTCTCTTTTTAATAACAAAAAACACTAATTTGAAATTTGAAACATACTGGTAAAAAAATAGTTTTACAATTCCCATAGAAGATAGAAGTATAATATTGTGTGTAATTTAAAGCAAAAGTAATGAAAACTGCTAAGGTTGTAATAGATGTGTGACTGAGCCTACTCCCCGTGATGACTTGTTACCATGATTGTATCCCTCAGATGACTCAACCAGAAGCTCTATTGCAATGGTTCTCAGTTAGGGGTCCACAGCTGGAACCCAGAGCCTGAGCCTTGGCACCCCCTCAAGCCCCCCACAGGGCTGAAGCGGGAGTCATGGGGCTGAACCCCCGAGCACTGGTTGCCCCCCTCACCACAGTGATAGAGCAGAGCAGTCTGGAGGCCAGCTCCACACCCCCTCACTTCCTCCCCTCCCCGCCCCCAAGGCCCTGCCCCTTGGCCAGGTTGGAGGCAGGAAGCCGGAGTCGCGCAGTGCGGGCAGCTGCTGCTCTGGCTGCTGCCATGGAGCAGGCAGCCGTGGTGTTCTGTCTCCTGCTGCTTGTGCTTGAGGTTGCAGCTGCTTCTCAGCTCACGCAGCCAGTAAGACATGGCAAGGGGACATGTCTCTGTGGATGGCAGAGCCCTTGGGGAGCAGTGACCACAGGGGAACCCTCCTGGTGCACAGCCTCTAGCTACCTCCTCCCTGCACCCTGAGCTACCCCCCTGCCACACACAGCCCCTAGCTATTTCTGCCTGCACCCTGAGCTACCCCATACCCGCACACAGCCCTAGCTACCCCCTGCCTGCACCCTGAGCTATCCCCCTACCTGCACACAGCCCATAGCTACCCCCTCCCCGTACCCTGAGCTATGCCCTTGCCACACACAGCCCCTAGCTACCCCCTGCCTGCACCCTAAGCTACCCCATACCCACACAAAACCCCTAGCTACCCCCTGCCTGCACCCTGAGCTAACTCCCTGCCCGCATACAGGCCTAGCTACCCCCTGCCCGCACCCTGAGCTACCCCCCTGCTGCAGACAGCTCCTAGCTGCATCCTCCTTGTACCCTGAGCAGTTTTCAAATTTTTTGAGCTGAACCCCCACCACATACAACCCAGACAGGCTGGGTGGCCTGCTGAGGTGAGTCAGGTGGTGGAGGTGGTGCTGCCTCCCTGGACCCTGCCATATGGAGCTGGCCCAAGCCCCGCCCCAGCCCCTGCCCCCCCAAAATAGAAGTTCAAACTATGCCTGTGCCCGAGGGCCCACCCCCAGCCTGGAGCCCCGAGTCTCCCTCTTCCCTCACATGGCCCTGGAGTTTTTATAGCATAGTGAGAGGGGCCTCAGAAAGAAAAAGGCTGAGAACCCCTGCTCTGTTGAGCATTGGCCTGCTAAACCCAGGGTTGTGAGTTCAATCATTGAGGGGGGCTATTTAGGGAACTGGGGTAAAACCCTGTCTGGGGATTGGTCCTGCTTTGAGCAGGGGTTTCGACTAGATGACCTCCTAAGGTCCCTTCCAACCCAGATATACTATGCTAACTTGAGTCTGAGTAAAGCTTTTCAAAAGACAGAACTATCTCCACAGTCAGGGGAACACATATTGTCCAATGTATTCATTTTTTGACCTTTTTGTACATTGTGTACTGTGGTGTATAATCTGGTAAAAAGACAGATTGGATTAAATACTTTTTTATTGCAGAATTCAAGGTAGACTGCTGTAAATGCTACTTCCACTCCACAGAGAAACAGAAAGATGCCTAGGACCTGATTCTCCTTTCACTAGAATGAATCAGGAGTATTCTTTTGAAGTCAGCAGAATTACACTGGAATAAAAGATAGCCAAAAATCCCCTACTTTTAATAAGGATTTTTTGCTTTAGTCAATCCATATCTCCAACTGAAACATACTTGGCCAAATCTGGTCTGTTACATCAGTGAAAGTGAGAGCAGAATTTGACCCACACTTTTGCAAATGTGACTTTTTTGTTTAATTTATTATGCAGTACAAATTTGAATCATTTAATGAGATTCGCATAACAAATTGCAAACTTGGGTCCTCTAATGAGCTTTTGTTGCACTTAGTACTGTGAGAAGGGTTATATGAGTATCTAGATAGAAAGATATATGAACATTTGTACCATATTTTACTATCAAATATGCTTTGTAGAGCTAATGTTTTTTGCCATTTATGAGCAGAAAGAAGCCATATTCTGAGGTGGAGAAAGGGGAAGAATCGCTGGATCTTTAAATTCCTATTATTCGACAATCTTCCTCAATTAGATTTAGATTCTCATTAAGTTACAATAAACATTGTGGGTATTACACCTCCAGCCTTGGCCCATACATTTCTTCCTTGCTCTGGGTGTGTTTGAATTCTCACTAGAGTCCATTCAAATTGTTCAGTTTCACTGATATATGTTCCATACACAATCCACAGGGGTGGCAAGTATTTAAACCTCTCCCTTGCAGGAATAAACTCTGTTTCCTTAAGATAACAGCTGAAATAGAGGCCATGTCTCCCCCATGACTGTAAAAACAGGAGGCATCCAGCTGAGCTTCTATAGAGGACAGGGAGGAAGGACCACAGGCCCCTCCTCAGCCAGCCAGAAAGTGGGCAGGATCAAAGGGATCAGCCAGACACAGTTCTTCCCTGCTATGTGTGTAACCACCTACAAAGCACAGAAATGGAGAGAACAGCTGAGTCCAATTTTATAAGGGCTATTGTTGGGCCTAATTTCGATAGACTAATAGGGAAGGCTTTGTTCACCTGTGGGCTGTTTGGGCTCTGCTTGCAGTTATAAAAGCCTTTCTTTATGTGCTCTGGGAGAGATAAAAGCCTGTGAGTGTATGACTAAGGAAACAATAGTCCTTTGAAGTATTTCCTCCAGGAGCACTTTACTTCTGTTTTTTGTCTACAAAGGCATTCCCCAGAAGCATTTCCCTTCAGGGATCTTATCTAGAGAGAGATTTACCAGAGGCTTTCTCCCTCCCACCCACTCTGTAGAAGAATTTAATAACAGTACAATATTTTGATGGGTTTAAAGGTATATTGTATACTTTTTGTGCTCTGTGATTTTTTTTTTTAAAGACAGCACTGACTAGTCGAAGCCTTGGGATTTACCCTCTGCCATGCTGCAGAATCAGGCTATTAAAGGGGCTGTTTCTGCAGGGGGTAGGGGGGATCGGCACTTGAGCAGTCATTTTCTAATGTGGTGAAGCTGGCTGTTTCCCCTCCTGTGACGTACTTGTTGCTCCTTTGGAGAGGCTTCTCCTTCTGTCTAGCTTTCTTTAGGAAGAGGGGTACTGTTCTTCCATCCTACCCCTGCCAGCTGCTATCTCAGACCCCCAGTTTGTAGATCAGACTGGGGCTTAGGTATAAGATAATGTCCAGACACCTACACGGAGCAGCAACGTGCATACCAGATGCAGAAACGTAGGCACCTAGGGAACTTTTACAGCAGAAATGTAGGCACCGAGTGATATTACATGCTTAGAATGTTAGGCAGCAGCCTAATGGGGGTTTTCTGTATCACAGAGGGGCCTAAAACTGGGACTTAGGCATTTAAGTTCTCTTATGGATGTGGACCAGACAAGGCCGGTGCAACCATTTAGGCGAACTAGGCGGTTGCCTAGGGCGCCAAGATTTGGGGGTGCCAAAAAGCGGCGCCCCCCCCAAAATTTTTTAAATGGTTGCAGCGGCCGCTGCGTAGTCTGAGCTGCCCGGCGGCAGCAGCTGCCTGCAGCCCGGCAGCTTAGGGCGCCCCCGGGATCAGCGTGCAGCCGTGACAGCCCAGGGCGCCCCAGGTCAGGAAGCCACCGCAGCGGCCCGGCAACCCAGGGCGTCCCCCGGGTCCAGGGAGCTCCGCCACGGCGGTCCGGCAGCCCGGGGTGCCGGCGCTCCCGGGGTCAGGGAGCCGTTAGACCTGCGCGGGGGGCGGCGAAATGTCCTGGCGCCTAGGTCGTCAGAAATCCTAGCGCCGGCCCTGGGACCAGAGTGCATAGCCTGTCTCCCCCTCCCCATATGCAATTCTAGGGGGCAGGCTGCTGCCTGATCCTGTCTCTTCCCACGTCTCTCAGCTGGATGAAGGCCTTTTTCTCCTTTGCTGTTCAGCAGAAATCTAGGACACCTCTCAGATATTGTCAGCAGGGGACAGGACTTAGAAGGGTCCCAAGGGTGCTGAATCTCCCTGCTCCAGAAAAATTAAACTCTTCTATTTAAAAAAAAACAACAAAGTAATCTCTTAAACATGTATTGGAATGTAACTATTTGACCATCATCACTCTTCTACAGAGCAAAGGCTAAGGAAATAAGGACAAGCATCCTTCAGTGATGTAGTTCTTGGAAGATTTGACTTTAGGGTGGATTTAAGTGATTCTTGTAGAATAAAAATCAACTCAAATGTCAGAATTTTCTCCAAATGCAGCCAAAATTAAGCCTTTAGTGTATGTATAGATTCAGAAGAGGACATGTCCCTCTCCTAGTTACTCTATTCTTTCATGACCCTAACACCAGACTCTTTCTTTCCTTGTGATCTCATAATATACCTTTGGTTTCCTTCCACATGTTCTTGTTTCCCTTTTCTCTTCTAACCTCACATAGGTCCCACCACTCCGAAGATCCTGATGTAGGATCCAACAACTCTGGTAGTGTCTCTACTGGATTTTGATTCCCACTCCATTCATTTCTTGTGTGGTCTGGTGCACAATGCACTTCTGAGTGCCTCTATGACCATGGAACCTCCCAAATGCTAGAAGTTGCAGTGGAAGGATGTAGCCAGACTATCAGAATTGCTGAAGCCTGGTAGCAGTAAAAGGGCTTGTAGACTGGGTTGAGCTTAGCCCATAGTATATTGGAGGATCCCTGGGAGAAAGATGGGGATCCATGGAGAGGAAAAGAGCTGAAAATCCTTTTATGTTGTAGTACAAAAACAAATGGGGCTTGTTTTGGGGAGCTCTGAGAAGAGATGAAAGAAATCTCCTTCAATAAGTTCACAAGGAGGAAGAGGACTTCTGATGGAGAAAACAAAGATGTATTCTAAAATGGTTCAGAAATAGCCAGATATCTGGATTATTTTCTGAGCCTATCCACATTTTTCAGGTTTGATCTTCACCATTGCAGTTGTTATCCAGGTGGTAAACAAAGGAAGACCAACATGAAGATATATATCTGTTTATTTGCTTCACAGGGAGGTCAATAGTGATTCATTGGGCACACAGAAAACAATAATACATGAAAAAATAGAAGAGACAGATATGGAGCATTATAAAATGGATTATTAATCTGTGTTTGGATGAAATAGGTTGCAAAAATACTATATGATATTTCCCAGGTTTATTCAACTTATCGTCTAATATTCTCACTGAAGCAACCTGCTTGGGCCCATCCTACTCCCACTGAAATCAACACGAGTTTTTCCATTGATTTCAAAGGAAACTGGATCAGGTCTTTTAAGATTAGCTATTAGGCCTCTCAAGCTTCAGCCAAACATTGATTTTTCAGAGCGAGGATGACTTTTAACACTTAGCGTGGGTAGAGAATTGACTGCTAAGCCATTTCTGTTTTAAAACCAAAGTGTAAAGGGAAAGAAAAACACCAGTTTGGCTCTTAAGAAAAGGCACCTAAATACTACAGTTGTTGACATATTAGAAATATGTACAATAATAACGATTATAGCAAAGGCATCATGCCAGCTAAATAATATAGCCCCTGAACTGAAATAAAATTACAAGGGAAAACCTACGAAAAAAATCAGAATTCGGCTCTTCATCTTGCAACTTTCCAAGGTCAAAGTGTGCAGTCATGAGAATTTATGGCACTTATTTGGGTGTGGGTGTGGGTGTGGGTGTGTGTGAGAGAGCGCTTGCAGCACCATGCAGCAAGTCCCCCTCCTAGCCAGGGGGAAAGGGATGAAAGCTGCGCAGACCCCAGCACTGGTCCTGCTCTGCTGGCTCCAGCTGCCTTGGGCTGGCAACCCTAGCCTCTTGCTCTAAGTGGCTGCCCCGAGAGTGGGAGTGGGGTGGAGAGAGACACATCTAGACTGCCTATCTTTAAGATGCAATACAGGCACAGTACAGTACTTGCTTTTATTTATGTATTTTTGTCTCTGCTACTTCCTGATCAGTTACCATATGAAATCGGGAATATCTGGTTGACCAGACAATCCATAACTCTGGTGTTCATATATTTGAGGTTCTACTGTAGATAATATGATTGCTAAAGTGTTACAAAACAAAATCTCACATTAACATGCTCCAGTTTGACCTCCATAGTTTTAATTATCAGGTTTCAATTTGAATTCAGTATTTTTAATCAATAAAGGTAACCAAACTTCATACTACATGTCTGATTTACCTCCAGAGGTCAGGAAGAACTGTTTCCCCTGTGTACTGCATTGCTCAGTTAATTGGCTATGTATAGTACAGGGCATTTTAAAATTCTTCTGAAACATCAAGTACTCATCATTAAACAGAGGCAGGATACCAGACTAGATGGACTATTGATCTAATTAGGTATGTCAATGTCTTTGTTTCTGTGCTCTGTTCCTTTATAATCCTTCAGGAAACAGATAGGGTTTTGTTTTTAACCATGTTGTAATATTTGTAACATAAAAATGTCTAACAGAAAATACATGTGAACATATCCCTGTGCGTTTTAACATTACATCTGATAAATAATTATGTGCACTGTACAACACAAGATATTTCATTTCATATATTCATTCCTACTGCCAATTCAGTTAAAACAGAGGCCTGAATAATGCAAAGATGTCCTCTTTCTGTAGGAAACAATATCTGCAACTCTAACAGATATGCAAATAAAGAAAAAATTGATGATACAATTAGGCATAAACTGTCTCCATTCTAAAATGTCAATAACTTTAAAAGGCAGTTATTGTATATTTACCCTCTCTTGTTTTAGCAGAGCTTTCTGCTGCAAGTTGTTTTCAGATTTCAAGTAACTGAATTTCTAGTTTTAACAGATGAAAATGGAGAATGTACTAAAGTACCTTAAATAATAAATAAATTGTGACATAAACAACCTCTGTTAATGATAGTAGAGGAACACAGAAGACAATCACTAGGAATCACAAAATAGCTTATTTGTTACTTTAATAAAACAGTGTTGTTATTAAGACTGCACTTACCCTCCCTATCATCACCTGGAAAAGCATCTGTGTCAGGTCTCCCTCTGCACATTCAGCTGACATGTTAATTGTATTGCAGTCGCACTTAAGAGCCCCAATCATGGGCCAGGACTTGACTGTGCTAGGTGCTGTACAAACACAGAACAAAAAGAGGGTTCCTGCCCCAAAATCTTACAAGCTAACATAATGTTCTCTTTCCCGTTATTCCTTCAACTGGCAGAGCATTTTTGTGCACTCTTAAGCGGTTGCCCTGTTCTATCCTACCTATAGGTAACATGTGGATCTCTTTCTAAAAGATATGCTGTAGATCAAACAGAAATTACAGGCCTGATGTTTTATGGCCTGTGTTATGCAGGAGGTCAGCCACTATGATCATAATGATCCTTTCTCACAGATGAATCTAAGTGATCATTCTACATACCTAACGACTCCACAGCAGTATTGTGAGGCTTAGTTTAATTATTGTTGTTAATACTTGCAAAGTATGTTGAGATCCATGGATGAGAAGTACTATAGATGTTCAAAGTACACCTCTACCCCAATATAACACGACCTGATATAACACGAATTTGGAAATAACATGGTAAAGCAGTGCTCTGTGGGGGCTGGCTGCGCACTCCAGTGGATCAAAGCAAGTTCAATAGAACGCGGTTTCACCTATAACATGGTAAGATTTTTTGGCTCCTGAGGACAGCGTTACATCGAGGTAGAGGTATATTACATTTCTGATTAGTGATGAATCACTAGAAAAGTGGACTAGTTCATGATGATTAATTCCTGATTGGGAAGTACGGTCTGCCAATGTTATCTATCTCCAAAAAGTACTTTTCTAAAATAAAAATGTTAAACATTTACATAATCACATTTCATCATGAACAATCACAAAGTGTTACAAAAGCTGGATATACAGGAGTCATTTCACACCTCACTAAAATGCAATCACCTCAAGGATGCAATACCGCTGCCTTTCTCTGCCACCAACATCGTGCAGCTGTTTTTAAGAATATATACAATTTAAACTAGATGAAAAATGTAAGTAGACTGTAAATGCCTGAGTTGGATTTATTGTATTTTATTGGAAGACTGGTGCTAAGACCCCTGACTGTAAAAAATGCTATGGCACTCAATTTCCCATCAGACTCAGGGCCAGCTTTAGGCCAATTCACCCAATTCCCTCGAATCGGGCCCCACACCTAAGAGGGCCCCATGCCAGCACCTAAGAGGGCCCTGTACCGGCGCATTTTTAATTTTTACTCACCCGGTGGCGCTCTCTGGGTCTTCGGTGTTATTTCAGCAGTGGGTTCTTCGCTTGCTCTGGGTCCTTGAGAGCCACCGAAGACCCAGAGCGAGTGAAAGATCCACTGCCAAAATAACACCGAAGATCCGAAGCGCCACCAGGTGAGTACGAATCAGGCCCTGCACTTGCTAATGACGGGCCTGCAGACTATCTGTTTATAGACACGGCTGTGCAACAGGGTGTAACAACCAGGAAAGGGCTAAGGGCTACCAACCTGTCACATGACTCAGGGGGAAAGGATTGAAGGAAGGGGTATGTGCTCTTTCCAGGACTGTAAAAGGCAAAGGGAAATGTCTCTGGGGATGTCAGCCTGCTTTGCTCTGGGAATCACTTTGTTTTCTGTTACTGCATAAGTTTTTGAGTGTTTGAATAATAAATTGTGCCCTCAATCAAAGGCCTGAAATAGATTCAGGCTTGGCATTTGTTCTTTCCTTGACTGATTTATAGGCTGCCTGACCATTTAAGCCTTTCAGCACAATGGTAAGAAAGATGAAATCCCATTCTTTGCTAAATTAATCTTTCTGTAATAGACAATTGTAATTTGATTCTGTTGTGTTACTGTTTTGTTAACTAATAAAGGTCCATATTCTTCCTGATCCTCCCACACATGCATGGAGGAGGAAGAGACAAAGCATCTTCCACAGCAAAGCAGCTGAGGCATACTGAAGAATTGGGTCCTTAATTTGCAATTAACTTCTTGATTTAGCATGCTATCAAAATGAGCACTGTGTGAATGGGGCTAGGAAGATGGAGAGCTCAGTCCCTGTATCCCACTGTCTATGTTTTAAATCTAACTGAAGCCAATATAATTGTAGCACCGCTGTCCACTCAGTTGCCTCTTTAACACCAGTCTCCTTATGGATGGGCCTGGTTCAATGGCTCCAAATGGCCTGACCCATCTTTTCTTCCCCCCCCCCCCCGAGGTCCCACCCCCCAGCCAGGCCAGCATGAAGCCCAGCCAGAGAGCCAAGGCAGCTGTGGCAGGCCCTTCACCTGCTGGGGTGCAGAAGGGCTGAAAGCAGCCCCTGGCTCATGTCCCCGCCCTCTGGGCTCCCCGCCTGGCCGAAGGCAGATGGAGGTGGAGGGTCCATGACCTGGGCAGAGGAGTCACGGGGGTGGGGACATGGGCCAGAGGCTGCTCTTCTCAGCCTTGCCGCACTGCAGGCAGGTGGAGGATCTGCCACAGCTCCCAGCCCAGCTCTTATTATGGCTAGGCTGCAGCTGTGAAGCCTCCACCCCCCTCACCAGAGCCGAGTAGGAGAAAGCTGGAGGGGCATCTGCCTGGCTTCCTCCACCTGCCCTAGGTGAGGGGCCCAGGAGCTGGGCAGAGGGATGCTTTTGCCCCCCACCCCGAGTGGGCTCCCTGGCCCTGTTCCAGCTTGGCTGTGGCCAGGGCCTAGGGGGACCCCAGTATCCCACTTTTGGGAGGATGCCAGTGCCCTTGCCCTGAGTTCATCTGGATCCCACCTCCAGCTGAAAAGGGTATAAATTTCTTTATTCTCTTCCCTGATCAATTTACTTGGCTGTGCTACCACCCCCTTGCTCTTCTGTAGCAGCTTGGAAGGAAAATTCTAACTACAGTTGACTCTGAATTACTTGCCAGATAGTTGGAGACTCCCAGGCAATAAACACAATCACAATATATTCAGAGTAACTGTATTAAACAGGAAGTAAATATGACAGGACAGAGTAAACCAATACTCTCAGGGGCATCACTGCCCTCCCTACACTGATAATACTGTGGAATTTCCCCAAAACTCCCAGGAA
Source organism: Chelonoidis abingdonii (assembly GCF_003597395.2). Taxonomy (NCBI): domain Eukaryota; kingdom Metazoa; phylum Chordata; order Testudines; family Testudinidae; genus Chelonoidis; species Chelonoidis abingdonii. The sequence goes on from NC_133771.1 coordinate 69,927,448, forward strand.
TAAAATGTAATGTCCCACTGGCATGTGTTCTCCATGGGATTGCTTGATGACCTGCAAAAACAGTATCTTCTGTAGCAGCAATAAGCAATTTAGTTGACTTGGTTCAGCCCAAAAGACTGTCACATGGAATAAGAGGCTAAGCAGATTTAATAGACTGTAGGTAATAAAATCCCAAATCCTTACCCCACAGCTTGAAGGCACAGTTCAGGCAACAGGGTATCTCTCAAACAATTGCCCTGACTAACTAAAAGATGGTGTGCTCACAACTCTGTGAATGATCTTCAGGTTTAGAGCTGAATCCAGATTCCTCAGCAACTGCAGAGGGGCTGACAGTCAAGGTTAGCAGGCATCCTCTTCATACAGGAATCAGGCTGCTTCTGGCCCCAAGATCCTCACCATAAAAGGATGCAGGGATCAGGTGCAGACTATAATTATCTTAAAAACCCTAACTCCCAATCTCCTGTCCTACAGCTCAGATACAATTACAGCAGGTAGGCAACCTTGAATTAGCAAAAAGAGCAGTACTTGCTATGTGGTAACTGATTTATCTAGGTATCTGAAGGACTAACTTAGCCTGACAAGGTAGGGAGTTCTCCTAACACAACCCTATAAACTGGGAGTTACCTTGAAGAGGGAACAGAACAAGCTTAGAGCCATTGCTTCCAGAGGCCAATTCTCAGGAATTACCCTGTGTAACCAGGGTCCCAGGGCAGGGGTAGGGGGAAAGTCCACACTGAGGTTGCTCAATTAGGGCCAAATGCAAAAAATGGGGCAGACTATCCCCACAGCTGGTGGTTATTCTAATACTTAGATTCACCAAACTAGCAACAGAACTGCTTCTATAATACCTCGCTGGTTACACAGAAACCAAAATACAGTTCCCTTACAGCAGCCCAGCCTTGGGCTTCCATCCAGACACCCAAGTCAAATATAATGAGGATTACTGAAAATCTTATTCATTGTATAAAGTTCTACCAATCCCATAGATCAGACATATTACCGCCAAGGTTAATGAATACTTCAGATTTTACCCAAATACATGCTGACAGCTAATTCTTACAGCCAGCTAAACTAAAGTTTATTCAAAAAAAAGAAAAGAGAGTATTGGTTAAAAGATCATTATACATATAGACATGAGTACAGATCTGAGATCAGTTTCATAGCAGAGATGGTGAGCTTAGGAGTTGCACAGAGTTCATAGAATTAGTCCATAGGTTACAGTCCTATGTCAAACACCAGGGTGATCCAAATGAATTTGGAGACCTCAATCTTACAGCTCAATGCTTCCCCTGATAAAGCATAAGCAGATAGGGGATGAAATGTCAGGTCCCAAGAGTCCTTTATATAGTTCCTGGGCAGCACAGAGTCCTTGGATGAACAATAGGCTTTTGAAGTAACCCTCTCTTTCAAACATTACTGGTAATTAACTACATGGATTAACATAAGTATTTATAGACAGTTTATCACAAACTTTAAAGAGACATAGACAATGATATTATGTCATGCAAGGTTCATCTAAATGTTAATGTTTCCTTTTGATCTCTGAATTAACAGAATACAGCCCTAGACAGGTACCATTGGGTTATATTATTAACTTCTAACAAGATATAGGTAAACATAGACTACTAGAATCACTATCTTCTTCCAATTCTTTAACAATACAAGTTTATATTTCAAAGTTCTAGCCTATCTAACATGGAATGGCTCTAATTACCATTTACTTACTTTTCTAACAGGTTGAATCTGGGTCAATTAGCCTGCAAGCTGCTTAACCTTTTCTGGTCATGTGTCACACCCTGCATGCAGGTCTGGGACTCAAGCTGACCAAAATGCTACCCTTTCAATGATTGGCTCTAGACACCCCCATATGGCTTCTTTCATCCCACAGTGCTCCTGGAGGCAGGCACTTCACTGAAGATTGTCTTTATTGGTCAGGCTAGCTCTACTTTCCCAGGCTTTTTCCTGTCAATCACTTGAACTCTAACCTGTCTCTCAGACATTGCTCCTCCTCTGAGTGGGCAGGTTGGTAGCCATCCAGGTGCACCTGCTATAACTCCTCCAAGCCAACTGGGGCCTCTATTGCTTAAAATAGCATCTCTCCCAGTCTGTGCTTGCCCTTCCCTGCTTCTCTCAAGGACATCTTGCTTTTGCCTGAGTTTCCAGCACAGAGACACTCAAGAACCAAGGTAAGCTCCACAGCAGTTACATAACCATAATTATACAGAACAATCATTAATAGCTTAGCTTAATTACAACCTAAAAGCAATTATTTTAACTATCTGGAAAAGTATTAAGTGTCTGCATGATTCTGTTTTTAAGATCATTTGAGACAAAGAAGAGTGACACAGATGCCATTTTTTTTTAAAGGACAGATTTTTATTAGTTTGAGCTAAAATTAAGTTTTAATTAAACTTGTAAATTCTTAGAAAATTCATTCTGTAATCAAAGAGTAAGTGCTGTATGTTTTGGGAGGATACACTGTATTTTGCGTACCAAACAAAAAGACAAATCCTTGCTTTTAAGTGCAAAACAGAACTCAGCCTTACCAACTCTTAAGCAGACCTCCTTGAGTAGGGTTGTCGTAGCTTCCTACTCAGATTTGAACCTTAGCGTTCATAAACTGAGAAGCTAGCATGAAACTCCCCCAAGCTTATTACCAGCTTGGAGCTGATATCGCTGCCACCAATCAGGATTCTGAGTACCTGAAACTCCTGGTCTCCCAAAATCTTCTCTGGGGGACCCCAAGACTCAGAAATCCTGAGTCTCACGCTAAAGGGAAAACAACCTCCTCCCCTTGTCTCCTCTCTTGATCTCATCCCCAGCTCTCCCTCCCTGGGTTATCTCGGCGATACTGTACTTAAACTCCTTGAATGCCAAAACAGAGAGGGCAATTTACCTTCCCCACCTCCTTCCTCCCCTGAGGCTATGCCATTCAAACCTAGTCAAAGCTAACACAAGAGATTTCCCCCCGCCCTTTGTTCCTTAGCCTTAACCAGAGAAAAACCTCAAACAGGTTTTAAAAAGAAGGAAAAAGACATAAACATATCTTCTGTATCAATGTGACAATTATACAGAGTCATTTGCTTAAAAGAAAAAAATATGAATAAACAGCCTTATTCAAAAAGCAGATACAATTTAAACATTCCAGCAGCTCCATACATGTAAATACAATATAAACCTATTGCTTTTCCTTTTGTACTCACAACTTGGAAAGAAGGCGTAGAAAGAAGCTTGGAGATAGAAAAAAAAAAAAAAAGCTCTTCCCTCATAGCCGAGAGAAAACAAATAGGCAGAACAAAGGCAAAAAACACCCAGAAGTTCCCTCCCTCACTTTGAAAAAATCAGGTTTCCTGATTGGTCCTCTGGTCAGGTGTGTGGTTCCCTTTGTTAACCCTTTACAGGTAAAAGAAACATTAACCCTTAGCTATCAGTTTATGACAAGGATATTCTATTGTAATTTAAAATACAGACGGTCACTGGGTCCCAAAACCACAGACCGAAATTTAATAATGATCAATCACAGTGGTATAATTTACCAAGCAGGTAAGAGCTGGGAAGTGTGTTACACCACGATAAAAGGTTATTTAATGTTAGCCAAGATAATAAAACTGTTTGTCAAAAATATAATGTAATGGGGATTTTATTTAAACTGAACAATTACGACTGGATTCTACCTACCTATTATAACATTACATTGATGAAGGATATACATAAAAAAATTTCTAATGGTTCAAATATAGAGCATGTGTATAATACATATATAACTAGCTACTAAGTGTATGTAACAAAATATAACCGTCTAACTAAAGAAATATATCTATGTCTGTATGCACAGGCTTTTATATGTTGTTTTTTCCTAGTTCAAGGGTGCACTTTCCTCAAATATCTCACTGGGTTCTATCTAATGCCCAAGTGTTTGAGACTCAAGTGCCTCTCATGACTTCCTGAAGAGAGAGACTAGACTCCAGTGATTTTTTTTGCTTGCAAGGGTTCACATTAGACCAGATCCACTGGTACTCCTGTTCCAGATCTCCGGCAGCACACAAATCAATAATAGGAGACAACCAGAACTGATGGTCGGGAACAAACAAGAACACACCATCAAACATAGACTGACTTGACCAGCCAGCTTTACACTAATGGGATCTTCTTTGGCATGTCTGTCCTGCTCAGTCTCAGTGTTTCCACTTACTCTCAGTTTCCCCTCCATCCCTCTCTCTGCTCTCTCTCCTCACTGTTTCTCTCTGACTCACAGACTCTGTTTCTCTCCATCGGGCACTGCCTGACTCAGTCCGTCAGTTGTCCACCTCTTCTCCAACTGTCACTTCCCCTCCCTCTGAGTGGAAAGGCCATCTCCTCTCACTTTCTCAGAGGGTGGGGCTTCTTCCTCTCCATAGAACGATGACAGTGCATTCACCCTGAACACACCCTAAATCATATATCACCCTACAGGGTCAAATCCCTTACCATATTTACATACCTCCCCCCACCCCACCTTTAAATACACCATCCCTGGCATATTACAAATTTTATAATTCTTAAGCTTAATACAGTATAACTATTTGAATACAGAATAATCTTTTTGTAAGTAGGTGGGATATTTGTCCTTTGTCTCACGGGAAGACTTATGGGGTACAAAAAGAACTTCCTCCTTCTCTACATTACCAACCTCGATAGTATACTTTTCTTCCCCTTCTTCTAAATATCATCTACTACTGAGTCTGTCTCTTGAACCTCAGGTTCCTCCCCTAGCAGGACCCACACAGTTTCTCATTTCAGACCTTCCTCTGAATCAAAGTCCCCTATCTTATGCTCTTTTTCAGAAAGACTCTCTCTCTCTCTGGGGAAAGTAGCTAATTTTAATTAGTCCTTATGAATCATCTTCACCTCACCCCCTCATTCAGACTTAACATTAAACACTGGGGAATCAGGACTCAGTTGACTAATTTACTATGTAAGGGACTGGTTTCCACATGTCTTGAATTCTGGGCTGACCTCTGAGACAATGATTTGTCAGAAGAACTCTATCCCCAGGCTGGATCAGGGCAACTTGAGCTTTTCAGTCATAAGCTAATATATCTTCCATGTCTGGCTGCCTTTCTCTGCCATTTTCAAAGCTACTGAACAAGCAGCTTTCAACATTTTGTAATGGTCCCAGGCCTTATTACCCAGGTTTCTCACTTCAGATGGTTCTAAGGTTCCCCAACTGAAGATCCAAAGGTAAATGAGGGTTTCTACTGAACATTAAGTAAATGGGTGAATACTCTTTGAAACTATGTAAATGCCATTGGAGGCTGTTACCAACTCTGGAAGACACCGATTCCAATTTGTCTTTTTCTCTGGTGATAGTGTTCCCAACATTTCATGCATAGTTCATTTAAATCATTCACATTGTCCATTTCCATAAGAATGATATGGAATTGTGCAACTCAGAGATACCATGTAAATGGCATAATTTCTGGATCACTCCAGCTTCAGAGTTCCTCCCCTGCTGTGAGTGCATCTTGGCAGGACACCCATTATACTCAAAACAATTTTTCATGATTGTTTTAGCAGTTGTGTGGGTAGTAAGATTTCTGGTAGGCACTGCGTATCTGTAGTAGAATCACTCCTGGCCATCTTTTGTCTGGTATGCAGAACTGGAACCCTGCCAACCATCTAGAAGGATGGTATTGTTCTCTCACTATAAGGGCAAGGGGCCACGCAGCAAATATAAGAGCTACAGGCTGATCACCTTGCTCTGTGTTCCAGGGAAAGTGTTTGCGCATGTTTTGCTGGCACAACAAAACATCCTGGGCAACGGACAGGAATCCTTCCTTGTCACCATGTTCAGAGCCATCTTAGTCTATTAACAGCCAGGTCCCCAGGTTTAATAGTGGTACCACAAATTTAGAATTTTCTTATCCCTGTCTATATACAAAGCAGGTGACAGGTATTTCTGCTAGGTAGTTGATAACCACCTTACCCAGAGATAGCACCTCCTTCTTCTCTTGTCTTGCCTCTTGCACAGTGGCTGCATGTTCTCTAAATTTGGTCTCTTGATCAGTCAACTTAGTCCGCAGTGCCTCAAACTGTGCCTATCCTGTTCATGATGCCAAGCAGGTGTAAGAAGTCCGCCCTAAGTAGGGTTATTGTGTTGTAATATGAAATATATCTGAGGCTCACCCAATCAAAACCACCAAGGTTTAGTAATGATCCATCACAATAGTGGTATAATTTACCTGGCAAGTGAGAGCTTAGGAGTGTTACATGGTTGTCATAAATATAAAGGGAAGGATAACAACCTTCCTGTATACTGTACTATAAAATCCCTCCTGGCCAGAGGCACCAAATCCTCTTATCTGTAAAGGGTAAAGAAGCTCAAGTACCTGACTGGCACCTGACCCAAAGGACCAATAAGGGGACAAAATATTTTCAAATCGGGAGGGAGACAGGCTTTTGTTCTGTCTGTTCCGTGTGGCTTTGGCCTGAGCAAGATCAAAGAGTTGGCAAGTATTTATCAAGGAAGTGCGTTAGATTTACTTTTATTTTGGCTTGTGAATTTTTCTCTGTGCTGAGAGGGAGGGCATTCCTGGTTTTCTTTTCGTAACTTTAAAGTTTTTGCCCAGAGGAAAACCTGTGTTTTGAATCTGATTGCCTGTGAGATTATCTTCTATTCTAATCTTAAAGAGGTATTCCTTTCACTTTTTTTTTTTTTTAATTAGAATTCCTTCTTTTAAGAACCTAAGTGATTTCTCATTGTTTTAAGATCCAGGGGTTTGGGTCTGTGTTCACCTGTACCAATTGGTGAGGATATATTCTCAAGGCTCCCCAGGAAAAGGGAGTGTAAGGGGTTGGGGGATTATTCTCAAGCCTGCCCAGGAAAAGGGGGTGTAGCAGCTTGGGGGGGATATTTGGAGAAGGTAGGGCTCCAAGTGGCCCTCCCTAAATGTTTGTTTAAATCACTTGGTGGCAGCATTACCTAATCCAAGGAAGGATTTGTGCCTTGGGGAGTTTTTAACCTAAGGTGGTAGAAATAATCTTAGGGGGGTCTTTCATGCAGGTCCCCACGTCTGTAGCCTAGAGTTCAGAGTGGGTAGGGATCCCTGACAATGGTGATAAAAGGTTATTTAATGCTAGCCAAAATAATACAACAGGTTGTCAAAAAATAATAAATTGGGATTTTATTTAAATCAGAACAAGTGGAACTAGATTACACCTACCTATGACAACATTAAATAGATGAATATATAATAAATAACAGTTTGAATCTATATATACACCCACAGTATAACTTACTACTAAGTGTACTTAACTAAATATAACCCTCTAAATAAAGAAATATCTGCGTATGCACAGACTATTATCTTATAGGTTGTTGGTGAGTTTTTTTCTCCTAGTTCAAGATTGCCTTTTCTCCTAACATTTCATCAGGTTCTGTCTAACACCCTCTGAGACTCAAGCACCTCTTGTGACTTCCTGAGGAGCTGGATTCACCTTCAGTGATGTGCTTGCTTGTGGGAGTGCACATTAGACTAGACCTACTGGTACTCCTGTTCTGGATCACCAGGGTCACACAAATCAACGATAGGAGGCAACCAGAACAAATGGTCAGGAACAAACAGGAATTGATGCTCAGGAACACACCATCAAACATGGACTGACTTGACCAGCCAGATTTAAACTAAGGGAACCCTCTTCAGCACATCTGTTTGTCCTGCTCAATCTCAGTCTCTCCACTTGCGCTCAGTTTCTCTCTGTCCCTCTCTCTGCCCTCTCCCTGTTTCTTAGTTGACTCACAGACTCTGTTTCTCTCCATCATGCACTGCCTGACTTTGTCCCTCAACCGTCCCCCTTTTCTCCGACTATCACTTTCCCTCCCTCCTGAGGGGTAGGGTCGTCTATTCTCACTTTCTTAGAGGGTGGGGCTTCTTCCTCTCCATAGAGCAGTGACAGTTCATTCACCCTGAACGCACCCTATCACCATACAGTCCGTTTAACATATTTATATACAGAATCACAACCAGTGCCTCCATAATATTGCAGTAGTACCCGCAATGTACTGGGCATTGCACAAACAAAGAAAGACGCTACCCCCTATCCCAAGAGCTTACAGTCTAAAAAGCAACACACAGATGAAGGGCTAGGGAAGAAGAAACAAGCAAAGTAGCCAGGGTAATGACTTGAGACTTCCATTTTTTGTCCTATTTTTGTTCAGTCCTTTCAGTTTGATAAATCCCTTACTTATCACCAGCCCCTCAGCATTCCCATCCATCATCCAGTACTTGATTCCCACCATATCTGCCTACAGTGTGAAAATGGAAAGCCTGAGATTTTCATTTTGGCTACTTTCTATGCCCCTGTACCTCTCTTGGCCATCTGACAACAAGTGCTTTTATATTTAAATTAAGGGAGGAAGTACTCCTCCATCTTGAGTGACCTTGGACAACAGTGGGTCTCAAGAGCTGAGGAACCCACTTCTTGACAGCAAGCCTAAATAGGCCCCCTCTCTCGATTCTTCCTCTGTGTCATTTGTATCATTCTTCCAGCTACAGCACTAGAAGTTGTGAGATTTTTTTTTTTTATGGCAGTCTTGAAAGACTGAGAAATTTAACAAAAACCTGAGGTTAGGCATGTATGATCCCTATGTACAACTTCCACATGGAGTCACTGTCCAGCTCACAGTACCCACACCCAGTCCTCAACACGACTTTACTCTTTCCTTCCAGCTGAGGGGATGAAACCAAGATCTGGCCCAGGTGCCACTACTTCCTATGTTTGATTATTTACAGCTGTTTGGAAAACCATTCAAACACCCATGATTTCATTCCATAAAAAAAAAAAAAAAAGTAAACACACAGATACTTTTTATGGCATTCTCCAGCAGTAATATCATAGATTATATCAATTCTGTATTACACATTGTAGTTAGATCAATATAAAGACCTAAATATGTATTTTTCATTCATTAATGCAATTGGTCTCTTACATTTACAATTACACCAAAGGTATACTGTATTTAAGAAGAAATTGTCCAATAAAATATAATATTATGGTCTAGGACCACTCTAAGAGGCTGGCAAATCTACAGAAAGCACAGAAGCTTCAATCCTGTTCATAAGAAGTCTCTAGGAAATCATCAGGTTAGAAGGGCATCTCAGGAGGTCATCTAGTCCACCTTCTCAAGCAGACCAATGTCCCAACTAAATATCACCAGAACTTTCAGCCTGACCTTAAAACTTAAGGAAGGAGATTCCACCACTCCCTAGGTAACCCATTCCAGTGCTTCACCACTCTGAGTGAAAAAGTCTTTCCTAATATCCAACATAACCTCCTCCCACAACTTGAGACCATTCTCTTGTTCTGTCATCAGCTAACCAGTGAAGACAGTTAGATCCATCTCTTTGGAACCCGCCTTCAGGTAGTTGAAAGCAGCTATCAAATCCCCCCTCATTCTTCTCTTCTGCAGACTAAACAATCCCAGTTCCCTCAGCCTCTCCTCATAAGTCACGTGCTCCAGCCCCCTAATCATTTTTGTTCCCCTACGCTGGACTCTTTCCACATCCTTCTTGTAGTGTGAGGCCCAAAACCAGATACAGTACTCCAGATGAGCATCACCAATGTCAAATAGAGGGGAATAATCACATCCCTCAATCTGCTGGCGATGCCCCTACTTATATAGCTCAAAATGCTGTTAGCCGCCTTGTCAACAAGGGCGCACTGTTGACTCATATCCAACTTCTCGTCCACTGTAACCCCTGATGCACAGGCCTCAAATCTGGGTTATATTCCAACCCTCCATCTGGCAGCCACATTCCAACTCACCATCTAGCAGCCTGCTCATGTTTGCTCACCTGGGACTCATGAAGCCCAGTCTGAGGCTCTGGCCCTGCAGTCCTATGGACAAAGTCCTGGAGCCGCTCATTGGCCTACAGCAGGAACAGGACACTATCAGAACAACTGGACTCCACCCTGTTCTGGATTGTGTGTCCTCTGATTTCCTGGCATCCTGACCCAGCATGACTCCTGGTATGGATTTGTGGGTCTGACCTCCAGTCTGTCTCCAGGCTCTGACCTCCTAGTATGCTGACCCAGCCTGATTCTGGTTCCTGACTCATGGTTCTGAACTCCATTTATCCTGATCCAGTCAACTCCTGATTCCTGTCTTGTGACTGAAGACTCTAGCTCTGTCTACTAGGTCTTGCTGCCCATGACCTGGCCATGACAGTGACTCCTGTAAGGCACTCAAAGTCCTTGACTCCCATTGACTGGACCCTTGATTCTGCAGCCCTTGTATGTTTACAAAGCACTTAATCATATGCTTAAGTCCAATGACACCTAAGCAAGCACATAAATCCATTGCTGTTCAGCAGACTTAAGTACATGTGTATATGCTCTGCTGGACATAGTTCAGTGGGAGTTGAGAAAACTCAAAACTTTAAAGTAGGCATTCAGCAATCTGCAGAATCAGGCCCATTCTCTTTAATAGCTAAGTATTGTAGAGTACAAATTAGGACCCAGTCCTACCCCTCAATGTCAATGTTTGGCCATTTACCTCAGTTGGAGCAGGATTAGTCATATGTTTTTTTTCTTATTCATTTGTGCCTAAGTAATGCAAAGTTTGTCTCGGATCTTTTACTATTATGTAATTTAATGCAGTTTTTATACAGGAATAGTATGCATAAGAATTGCCATCTCGGGATAAAAAGAGAGCTACTAAATTGCATGTCCTGAACAAAGGAAATATTTTTCAAATGTTTGCATCAAAGTAGATTTAACAGAGGAAGTTAATGCTTTCCAGCATGAATTTCCATTACTATAATACCAGTGGATTAATTGTACATAAAGCTGAAGTGCTGTCTGAGGAAAAATTTGCAGAATAAGGAAGGTTGATGTAGGTGTGGGATGGCTGTCAGAGATATGTATAATTTTATTAAGCAACGGTTATTTTCTCTCAACATTTTTGTTATTCCCAGAACTAACTCTCAACTCTGTTATAGGAAGCATTTTTATTTTATTCCAATAAATCATTTTTAAATCAAGAATTTATTACATTTCCATCTTCTCATTTTCACTTGCAGTGTGGCTTTTTTTTTTTTCCCCCTGTGCAATCATTTTATCATCTGATTCCAATCACTATTCCTATAACAAGCAGTACCCACAGCTCATCATCAGTCAAAGAACGGCAAGAGACTACAGAGCACTTACATTTGTCGAATTTGAAATCCATTCCTCCTCCTCCTGTGATTAGAAAATGGCACTTTTTTTTTTTTTTTTTTTTGCTGTACTTGGCACTTGGATTTGTATTACACCAAGGACTTCCAGTTTGCAGTACTAATTTGCTAAAAACTTAAGGAACATATTTCTTTAAATATGCATCTATAAAATCCAATCTTGGGGAATGTATTTTTTTTTTTTTTTTTTATGCCCTGTGCCAGCCAAGAGCTGTGTCACTCAGTGTGACAAACTGATTAGGGAAGAGCTAAATATCAGAGAGCTGGGAAACACAGAAAGCAGGTTATAATGCAAAAAATAAGGGGCTTTTTCTACTGAGCACGTATCTACCAACAAGCGCTTACCTTAATTTTAAACAGGATTTTTGGCAGCTGTCAGTTAAAAGCCAAAAAAATGTTTAATCACTGGAATGCCTTATCCCTAAGCCCAAAAAAGGGACCCTCTTTCCTGCATACCTAAAGAGGAACACAGTTTTTTGCCCTACAAAATGTAAAAACAATTGAAGCAAGAGTCTCCTGCTCCATTGACTGCACCTCTTACAAGATATGGAGGAAATGAGGCAATGAATGTAGCACATATTAGTCAATATGCAACTCATAAAATACCCAGTGATTGAACCGTTGTATTCACTTTCAGTACATTTTTTCAATAAACAGCTAAGACCCTGATCCACCAATCAATCACCATTAGACCCTTGCACACAGGTGCAGCTACATTCACTTTCATGGGGTTCTGTGCAGGTACAGGAGTCTTTCCTTGAATTTAATTTAAGGACGGGTCTACACCAGCCAAGAGTGCATGGGAAAGTGATGAGACAAAGGCAATGCAGAGAGTAGGAAAAGGTGCAAGAATAACAGGAGTTGGCACAGAGGGATTATATGTAGGCAGATGAATGTATGCAGCAGGTGTGGGGCAGACAACTGTAGAGAGAGAGCCTGGAGGAAGAATATGAGCAGGGCTTTGAATTAGGTAGGACACAGATGAAGACAGACTAGGGATAAGGAAAGAAAAGGAAGACACTAAGTAGACAAAAGGGAAGCCCTCATTTTTGTGTGCTTTACAGCTGAACTTTGACCCTGAAATGATCACACACAAATTGGAGGTCAGGGGGCTTTCCCCTCTAATGCTAGAGGTTGGGTGACTCACAGCAAGTGTAACTTTGATTTATTGGCAATCTCAAACCCCACTGAAACTTGTTGATGGGTGTGTGTGGAGTGGATAAACCTCACACGGAGTTGCCAACTTTTGACTTTCTGAGAACTGGATACCCTCCACCCTCTCTCTCCCTGGTCCCACCTCCTGACCTGCCTCTTCCCCCAAAGACTCTGCCTCAGTCCTGCCTCTTTCCCCCAGGCCTAGCCCCTGATCCACCTCTTCCTCCTAAACCCCCACCCAGGCTCTACCTCTCTTTTTTGTTCCCCTCCCCTACTTGCTTGATCCTCTCCACCGCCCTTCCCTTACCCCAGCTGGGCTCCCTCTGCTCCGAGTCTGTGACAGGAGCTGCACCCTGACACAGAGCATGCCTGCCTGCAGGTAGGAGGCAGCCCCAGCTTAGCAGGGGCTAGCATGGATTGATGACCCATCATCTTCCCCCGCCCACAGTAACAAAACTTTTGGTGTCCAGTCAGTATATCTGACCACACGCTGCCAGGTCCCCTTTTCAACTGGGCTTTCCAGTTGAAAACCAGGCACCTGGCAATCCTACTCACATTGGAGAGTTGAGTGCAGGAATAACTCTGGGCCCAAGAAGCCTCAGCTTGTCAGACATGTGGGCATGCTCCAGTTGAAGGAGGGACTCAGTGGGTATGGGAGAAAGGCAGACCTGCACCTGTCCCTTTGCAGCAACTACACCATGAGGGCATTCCCAGGGTGAGGTCTGCTGCACAGAAGTGAGACTCCCTAGCCTACTGAGATCCATGGATAAGGCCCTACCAAATTGATTGCCGTTTTTGAAAAAAAAAAAAAAAAAAGAAAAAAAGCATCATGGACCATGAAATCCTAGTCTCCCCTGTGAAAGCTGGGGAAGTGCAAGGCTCCTACAATGTACCAGGCTCCAGCTGCTAGTCCTGCCCGGGCTGACGGGGATGGGACTTCCTCTTCCCCTGCAGGGGCTGCTCCTGGGGCTGGGCCAGACCCACCTCCAGGAACTTCCCTCAGCTCCAGGAAGCTCTATGGCTGTTGGCTGGGAGTCCAGCTCTGAAGGCAGTGCTGCTGCCAGCAGCAGTGCAGAAGTGACATTGGCATAGTATGGTATGGCCACCCTTACTTATGCACCCTCACTAGTAGCAGTGCAGAAGTGAGGGTAGCCCTATCATACTATGCCACCCTTACTCCTGTGCTGCTGCTGGCAGCAGTGCTGCCTTTACAGCTGGGTGCCCAGGCAATAGCCGCTGCTCTCTGGCTGCCCAACTCTGAAGGCAGCCCCCCACCAGCAGCAGTGCAGAAATAAGAGTGGCAATACCATGATCCCCCCTCTACAATAGCCTTGTGATCCCCCATGGTCCTCCTTTGGGTCAAGACCTCCACAATTACAACACCAGCTTCAGATCTGACCAAAGGCTACTGGCAGAGCCCTCTGATAAGGAGTGAGACACTGCTTCCCATATTTTTCATAGTAATATTATCTGTTTTATGCAAGATTGGAAAGGTTGCAATTTACTGAATGATTATCCTATTTGTATGCATGTTATTTTTGTATCTAGAGTTAAGAATATTGACTATACATCAGTAGTACAAAAGTGTTTGCACCTGACGAACACTCACCAGACAAAATGCAATCAGTATTTCTGGCTAACTGGGAACAAGTCAATGGACCATTAGGGGGAACAATATGTCTTGGGAGATGCTCATCTCCCACCTTCCTGAGAAGCTTTCTTGGGATGCTACAAACAACCTCTGACTCATGGCTGCTTTGACAAATCAGGGTCATGTGATCAAGTCATCTGCTACTGGACTTCATGATAGAATACCAGTATTTTTCCTCTGGGGATGGGGGGGGAATCACACTGGAAAACAAAGGGTTCCCGCCCTATGTAAAACCTATTTAAAGGAGGGGAGTGACATAATCAGGGTGTTTCTTCACTGAATCCCCACTCAGACTGACTGCTGTGAACATCTAAGAAACAGACAAAGGGGAGGAGGAGAAGACCTGATCCTAGGCTGGGAAAGTATCTGGCCTGTGAAAGAAATGCCTGGAATTTTAAGCGGCAAGCAAGAGCAGCTTGCCTTCAAGAATCTCTGCAATTTGCCTAAAACAAAATTTAGGATGAGAAATTACTACTTGTGACCAGTTTCTTTAGTATTTTAAGATTATATTGTGTTATTTTCTGTGTAATGTTTTTATCTGTTTGCTATTTCTTATAATCACTTTATCTTTTTGTAGTTAATAAACTTGTTTTTATTTGTTTTTTTTTTCTTTAAAACCAGTTTGTGGCATTCATAAATGGTGTGTGTGTGTGTGTGTGACAAAGTTGTGCATATCTTCCTCCACATGGAGAGAGGGGGCAAATTTAAATAAGGTTTTACACTGTACAGTTGTCTGTGCAATGCAAGACAATACAATTTTGTGTTTGCATGCCAGAGGAGGGGTGCACTTGAGTGCTGAGTAATTCCACAGCTGAAGCCTTCCCATGCCGTGCTGATTTCAGTCTCTTTTTCTGGTGTGTGTGTGTGTGCGCGCACTGAAGGAGGTTCGAGGGCCTGGCTCAGCAGGACAGCGTAAGGGAGCCCAGGCTGATGGAACAGGTGGGCTCAGTGGTACCCCAGTACATCAGGTGGCACCCCAGAGGGGGACCCAACCCATCACAAGGGAGTCATCAGAGGAAAAACAGTCTTTACAACACCTTTCAGCCTGTACCATTTCAAGATTATGCCCTTGAGCTGTCATGAGGCTACAGCGACCTTCCAAAGATTGATTTGACAGAGTCCTGCAACCACATGGTCAGTATGCAATTGCCTACATAGATGATATAGTAATTTACAGTGGTAATTGAGAGAAACACCATGAGCATATAGTGATGGTTCTAAAGGCTCTTCAGGATGCTGGCCTCACAGTTAACGCAGCCAAGTGCCAGTTGAAGTTTCATGAGGGGTCATATCTGAGATACACCGTCGGAAGGGGCAAACTTAGGTTTTTAATCAGGAAGGTCCAGAACTTGGACTACCTTATTGCATTGACAAAGAGGCAAGTTAGTTGATTTCTGGGTCTAGCAGACTACTGTAGATGGTTCATACCCAGCTTCACCATGATAACCATACCTCTCACAGACCTAGTAAAGAACTCTAGCCTCAAGAAGCTTGCCTGATCCAAAGCCTGCAATCAAGACTTCAGGACCTTGAAAGACCTCCTGAGCAGTGACTCAGTCCTCTTCCACCTATGGACATCACATAATGGTTCATACTCCACACCAATGCTTCAGGCATAGGGCTTGGGGCAGTACTGTTCCAGGACTTTGAAGAGGAAGAACATCTGACACATCTAAACATCAGCCAAAATCTGTTTCTCCAGAAGAAGGCATACTTGACAATAGTCAAAGAGGCCTTGGTGGTGAAATGAGCCATAGAAGCTTTGTGGTAATACCAACAGGGAAACATGGTTCTCTTTATAAAGGATCACACACCCTCTGCTAGCTCAGTTCCATGAAGGACACTAACCCCTGGATTATGAGGTAGTATTTGGCCTTATGCCTTCTAGGTAGACCACAGTCCAGGGAACAAAACGCCAGAATACAGACTTATTTTCCTGGGAAGGAGGACTGCCAGGCTTGGACATGGATGCATCTGCACCAGACTTAACTCTCCATTGTGGGGTTTATCCACCCCATTCTCCCCCACACCTTAAGAATACAAGAACAACTCTTGGCCTGGGCAGTCCTATCCTGCTGGGCATGCCCCAGGTGGACTTAAAAGGGAGTCTCTTCAGCACAGCAGCGTGGTAGGCAAGGAGACGCAGACCTGCACTTGCTGCTGCAAAGATACTATGCCATAAGGGCATTCCCAGGGCAAGGTCTGCTGTACAGAGCCAAGACTCCCTACCCTGCTGAGATCCATGAACTAGGTCACCAGGGACAACTGCCAGGCACAACATGCCCTAAGGGGAGGGGAAGACTGGCAGGAAGAGGCCCAGGGAGAGCATTAACCAGACCACAGGTAGCAGTCTCCTGCATTATAGTGAAGACCCCAGGTCAGAACCCCATGGAGTGGGAGGGCCCAGGTTCCCCTACCTTATACCTACTGGACAGGGCTGCTGCTACAGACTGCAACCTCTGGGCAGGGAGGCTCACTCCTGCTCACAGTGTGCTAGTCACTTTCCATTCCAGATAAATTGGGAAACAGTTAAATGCCTTTACTTAATGTTAGCTAAAACAATGGAAGCCACCCAAAGCCGCCACCCAAAGACTGATGCCTATGATCTCTGAACTCAGGCAGAGTTTCCCTGTGGGGGAAGGAATCTAGCAGTCCCAGTGGGCTCATGTTGCAGGTAGTCCAATCTTTCCTTTCTGGGTTCTCGCATGACCTGGATGAACGTGGCTAATTTTTCATTTATCAGACAGCCCAGACAGAAGGTCCAGAAAAGTCACTGTCCCCTGCCCAGGAAGCTGTGAGACACTATACATCAAGAGCTACAGGCAATGTTGGACCTTAGGGGTGGTAAAGGAATCTCACAGGAGGTGGAGAAGCCCCATTGTCCAGCTGCCCAAGATAGATGGTATGATGTAGTTTTGTATCAATACATATTGTGACAAAGTTCCTCCTCTGCCTTGGTGGGTTCTGCACTTCTAGGCAGGTTTGCTTGCCTCGGAGATTCACAGCAGCCCTCAGTTTGGCTACTTTTGCTAGTAGCTCAAACCTGCCATCTACTCAGCTAACCTCATCACTAGCCAGCATGGGGGAAACAGAGAACAATCTCCACAGTTTCTGTGTCCCACCTAGTAGGTCAGGGACAGGCCAGATCCCATTCCAATTTATACCTTCCCTTCTGGTGTTTCTCATAGACCAGGTCAACTCTTCCTGTGCCTTATCAGGGGAGGTGGGGATCCCAGGCCCACCCTCTACACCAGGTTCCAGCCCAGGGCCCACTGGATAGCAGCTGCCTACAATGTTCCCCACATCAGCTGCATGACAGCTATAACTCTCTGGGCTACTTCCCCAGCACCTTCTTTAGCCTCACTGCAGGATCTTCCTCCTGAAGCCTGATCATACTCAAACTCTTCACTCCTCCAGCAACACACCCCTACAAACTGATGGGAGGTCCTTTTTAAACCAAGTGTCCTGCTTAGCCTGCATGCCATAATTTAGTCTAGAAAGTTCTTAACTGGCTCCAGGTGTCTTGATTAGCTTGCCTGTCTTAATTGGTTCTAGCAGGTTCCTGATTGCTCTAGGGCAGCTCCTGCTCTGGTCACTCAGAGAACAGAAAATTGTTAATCCAGTGGCCAATATATTTGCCTTCAACCAGACTTCTGTACCCCACTGGTCTGGGTCCGTCACAATGATGGAGTCTAAATTAGCTGTTACTCAAGAAAGATCTTGGAGTCATTTTGGATAGTTCTCTGAAAACATCCACTCAATGTGCAGAGGCAGTCAAAAAAGCAAACAGAATGCTAGGAATAATTAAGAAAGGGATAGATAATAAGACAGAAAATATCACGTTGCCGCTGTAAAAATCCATGGTATGCCCACATCTTGAATACTGTGTGCAGATGTGGTGGCCCTATCTCAAAAAAGATATATTGGAATTGGAAAAGGTTCAGAAAAAGGCAACAAAAATTATATGGGGTATGGAACTGCTTCTGTATGCAGAGAGATTGATAAAACTGGAACTTTTCAGCTTGGAAAAGAGACAAATCTGGGGAGATATTATCGAGGTCTATAAAATCATGACTGGTATAGAGAAAGTAGATAAGGCAGTGTTGCTTACTACTTCTCATAACACAAGAACGAGGGGTCACCAAACGAAATTAATAGGCAGCAAGTGTAAAACAAATAAAAGGAAGTACTTCTTCACACAACGCACAGTCAACCTGTGGAACTCCTTGCTAGGGGATGTTGTAAAGGCCAAGACCATAACAGGGTTCAAAAAAGAACTAGATAAATTCATGGAGGATAGGTCCATCAATGGCTATTAGCCAGGATGGGCAGGAATGGTGTCCCTAGCCTCTGTTTGCCAGAATCTGGGACTGAGCGACAGAATGGATCACTTGATGATTACCTGTTTTGTTCATTCTCTCTGGAGCACCTGGCACTGGCCAATGTCGGAAGACAGGATACTGGACTAGATGGACCTTTGGTCTGATCGAGTAGGGCCATTCTTATGTTAACTTTAGGAAGGTAAATGTGATAACCACATTTAAAACATGTCCCAGGCACCAAGTTGATGAGTTATTAGAACAGTATTACCTTTCCACTGTACTCCCATCTCCCTATTCCTTGGAGAGGGAATAATGTGTAACCACCCCAGCCTAATTCCTGCCCCAACATTCCTCTTTCCGCAGGCCCAACACCCTCCTCCTGCACAGATCCCTGGACCAGATGAAAATTCTTCATGCAGTCCAAAATGTGGGGAGAGGACACAGATCCCCTCTTCTGCACAGTTTGGGTGATTTGCACATGGAGGAGACAACGTGAGGATCTGAGAGCATGATCTCACTACATACACATCTTTTTCTTTTTTTAAGGGATAGTTTCATAGACTTAAATATAGAAAAAGATTTTGGATAGGGACAAAAATGATGGGACCTTGATCTGGATTAGGGTAACTAGATGATACCGTAATATAAATCAATAATAAATTAATAAAAAGCTCTAAATAAATAGGATATTTTAATATATATACTACTTATACAACATATTCCTGTACTGCATTCACATTTTTTCACTTTGAGCTCATATCCCATTACTGTCAACTGTCCTCACTGGATCCTCTATATTACTGCTTTCTAGCAATAATCTCCCATCGATTTTGTCGATAATAATCGTCACGTTTATTATGGACATTGCAATATTGCTGGGAGTCACATGACAGTGCTATTAAAGAAATCCTACAAATTCTCTTTAACGCTCAATACAAGCAATTAAATCTTGAAAAATGTTTGTTGGTTGTTGAGCAATTCTTTTTAGAAACTGCATATCACAAGAAAAGTGGGTCTTGAATGTCTGCTGATTTACAGAGCTGCTGTTGCCTACACGATATACCCATGCAATCAGAGAAAGATATTACATTGTGACAAAATATTATGAGCCAGATTCTCAGCTGGCATAAACTGGCATAATTTAATTGAAGTTAACAAACCTACACTCATTTAAACCAAATTAGGATCTAACCCTAGAACATAATGTTGCATTCATCCAAATGTTGCATTCAGAGTGTCAGGATCATTCTTTTTTCATTTTTTTGAAGATGAGTACATTTGTTTTTACTACTGCACTGATACCTCAATTTTCCATAAGTAGTTATCAGTGGTTTGGCAAGCTTATTCTCTGGAATTCATATTGTCAGAGCTGCTGATTTGTATATATTAAAATTTGCAATCTACTTCTTTGGTCTTCTTTTCTTTATGTTGTCCCAATTATGACACAGGCCAACCTCACAAATCCCAAAACTGCTGAGAAAATAATACTGCAACTTTTAATGATCCAGATAAATGGAAGGTAGGATGAGACCAAAAAAACCAAACAAACCCCGACTAGAGTTACTTTGAGTTTTATTACATTGCTCATGCCTATTAGGGTTGCCACAACTCACAATTCAATCGTGAGTCCTGTGCTTTTGAGCAATATGTTGCTCATGTTTGACAAGAAAATGTATTTCTTCGCCCCACAAGTTTTCTTCCTTGTTGCTTTCTTCTACTCAGTTATGTAGCATCAATATGAAATTTATCAGAATCATGCTGGTTGACTGATATGTAATATCCAGCTTTTCAGGAATCTGATATGTTGAATGTTACCATATGCACATGAGGCAGAATGGAGCACTAAGGAAAAGCTACATATGGGTGCAGACAATATAGAAACTAAGGCCAATCCTTCAGATGCTTAAACTCAAACTTAACTTTACCCATGTTAATAGTTCCACTGAATTCAGCTACTCATGTGTGCAAGATTAACCATGTGCATAAATGAAGGATTAGGGTCTAAAAGCCTGTGAGACTGAAATAACTGCACAGAAGATGGGGAATTGCTCCTCTTTCTAAGCTCACTGTGGATTAAAAAAAAAAAACTTCCTGGGAATCGCAACTTTTTCTTTCAAAAAAGATTAAATGGATTTGTGTGTACAAGCTGGGAGAAACAGAAATATTAACTGAAAGCCACAGTCCGAACAGAACACTTAAAATACAAAGAAAATTAGTTCTACTTTGTCTGCAATTTTTTTCTTCTGTATCTTTTATTATTCAGTGCTTAGACAATTATATGTTGTTTTCTTTTTCTGGCATGTAGTATATAATGCTTTAATATAAAGGTAGAGCATTCTGTAAAATAAAGTGCCTTCAATTCAAATTACACTTGACAAAATTAACAGTTTTCACATAAGAATATAACATATCTGACAGAAATATGACCATCACTCAGTTCCGGTCCATAGAAAATTTAAAAATTGGTGGATGTGGCATATATATGTGTTTGCATAAGAGAGACAGAGAAATGAATTAGGCGAATAGGACAGAGAATTCTGTAATTGGTGGGAAACAGCGACTAATGAGTATGTAGCTGACGATAGTGTAACAGGACCACTGCCTAACCCTAAGAGTTGGGATCGCTGTCTTTTGGAACCTGGCTTAAAGGAGCAATGTTCCAGCTTTCTGCAGCCTTGCACAAATAGAAATAAAACAATCTCAGGACAGGTTTCCGTCAGCCTGATCTAAATGAGAACAAAACAAACTTAACTCTAAAGTTTCTGAGAACTAACATGTTGTTTTGTAAAAGCAAGACAGTAGATTTTCCAGTTTCTCCCAGCCTGGGCTCAACTCAGAGAAAACCCCTGGGAAAGGAGGAAACAAAACGGTAACACAGAACAAGAATGGGCTAAGAATCTGAAATTGACAAATGTGGTTCCACCCCTAAGTGAAAATAATTATAAATAGCAAAATAAATAATTGCAGAGAATTATCCAGTGAAGCACTCCAGGGGGAAATATTTGGACTAATACTAATGCATGAATAACTTAGTAGAAATACCAAATGTCACACTGTGTAGGCAGATGTTTTTAGTGTTTGCTTCTTTCTGTTAATATTGAAGTTGTGGGTGGTGGGTAGTCACTTTTGGTTACAAAGATGTATCAGCGTGCCTGATTCCCAGGGAGTTGCACAATTGTTTGATTTTTCTGGTACTGTGTTGAGGCTGAGATGTGCAAAGATGGAACTGGAGAGGTGTGCTCCTGAATATGTTAGAAGATAGTGAGAAGTGGGTTTTTCATTTAGAAATAAAATAAATAGAGAAATAGAAGACTTAAAAGGAATTGGGCCCTAGTGGTGGACAGGATGTTTGCCTGTTCTGTGAAGCTGGAGACATACTTGTCTAACATGAATAGTTTGGCCAGAGACTGAGGCTTTCATGGAATTTTCTAGGGTCTCAAGTCTACCTCTACAATCTCACCTTTTCAATGCTGCCACTGTGATAGTCTCCATCTCCAGACCATCATTTGTGCAGTCCCACAAGGATCAATTTTCTTTCTGATCTTAGTCAACATGTACATGCAGCCACTAAGGAGAATTGGTAAGACAACACAGACTTAAATGTTAACAATGTGCAAAGGACACAAACTGTAGTTCTATTTTTCCTTCATTGCACATGATAACACAACTGTCGCCAAACTGGTGCAGTGCTTGGCCAAGATCAGCCCATGAGTGAACAACAGCTTGGTGAACACTTTGAGGGGCTTGTAGATACAGAGCGGTTTCCTTGGGTTGAAAATACATACCCATAATTGGTTAAATCAATCCATAGTTTAGGTGTGTTCCTGAATTCCTTGCTGACAAATAGCAGCACCTGTGAGTAACACCATCCCTACCATCTCTGGTTGGATAGTAGGTTTCATCACTTCCTGACAGATGGTGACCGGACTTCAGTAATACACATCTTCATCTCCTCCTGGATGAACTATACCAATGCAACATCCACAGACACAAAGCCATCAGCTCTTAGGAAAGTCCAACACAGCAGCACATCTCCTCCGCAGCATGGATTACTAGAAGAAAATTAACCCTGCCCTTGCCTCTTTATACTGGCTTCCCATAGGATATCAAGTCAAATTCAAGGTCTCAGTCCTTATCTTCAAGGTACTTAATGGTCAGGAGCCAGGATACCTAAAAGATCTCCTGAAATGAGAACTGTGGTCAACAACTCCACTTCTAAGGCACACTGGAGCTGATCACTATAATGGTAATGCTCATTGATGCATAAGATGGTACTGTTTTGGGAGCTAACTCAAGGCTGTGGAATGAACTTCCACAGGATACAAGAACCAACTCAGAGGGCTGTTCTAAGTACGATGTGTGTTTTTTGCCTTCAATAATAAAAACACATATAGCACAGCAGTGATAAATTAGATAAATAAAAAATATTTTAAATAAACCCACAAAATTCTCCCCCGGGGACAGAGAGTCACACATAACAAAAGTTAGGCATGTCACCAGCACTGTTCAGAGGGTGCCCAGTTACCACACTGGTGAAGATGGCATAAGTTGCAGAATAGAATAGAAAGACTCTGATGAAGTCTGTTTAGGGAGACTGTAAAGAAATTGGTTATTGAGGAGCCTAAAACAAAGGAAGGATAGACAGATGGGGGCTGTCTTGACAGGCTGCAAAGAAATCTTATCAGTCTCCCTTTCCTGCCCCTCACTTGTGGAGACGGGGGGGAGGCAGCTGTTCAGACTCAGGTAGTCCTTGAGTCCAGCTTCATTTGTTTTATGCCTCCCACATGGCAGTGGTGCCAGGTATGGCACTGAGGTTTCCTGGCCACTCTGACCCCTGGCCTCTAGGCCAAGCTGCTCTGAAACGGGAGGGAGACTCCGCAGCAGCCTAGATCAGCACCAGTCTCCTACCCCGCCTTCCCACCAGTACGTCATGTGACCCAGGACACTGCAAAGGCAACTAGACAGGCCTGAGCTTCGTCTTCTCTATTTGCCGCCAAAAAGCAATCCGAGAAGGATCACGTGGCGACGACGCAGCTCCTGTCCCATGGGCGCGCGCCATCGCGTCATGTGACACAACGGCCACTCCTCCCAACCAAAGCCTTCGGCAGTGGGCGAGGGAGCGCGCGCTCCTGCCTCTCCTCCGCACGTGACCCCTCCCCGGAACGTGGCATTGTGTAATCACGTGACCCGAGCGGGGAAGGACGGGGGCGAGGGAGGGGGGTTGCGTACGCGACGGAGCGGGGTGCGAAGATGGCGGATGAGGAGGCTGAGCAGGAGAGCGGTAACCTCGGTGGCGGCCTCCTGGAGCTGCAGCGCCTGCGAGAGCGGCTGCTGGAGCTGGAGAGCGGGCTCCGGGAGAGCGCGGAGCCGGCCGTGGAGGCGGCCACCGAGTACTGTCAGCAGCTGTGCCAGGTCAGGCCGCCTCCCGCCCTCTCCCCCCCTCCGTGTGAGTGTGTGAGTGTGAGAGAGAGAGCGCGAGCCGGGGGCGGGAGCAGCGCCGCCCCCGCCGCGCGCAGGAGGAGGCGGCAGCTTGGCGGCGGTTAGTCCCACTCGGAGTTGGTTCCAGCCTGCGCCAGCCGGGGCCGTGGTGCAGCGGGGAGGCTGCTGCTCATTGTAGGCTCGGATTAGGCGGCCCGCCCCCCGCGGTGGGAGCTGCTCCTGGCCCGTAATCCCTCCCCTCGCCCGCCCGCCTCTCGCGGTCTCTGGGCCCCTTTGTTGTGCTTTGCGGGCTGGTGTCGCCTCGGCTCTGCAGGGCCTTTGTTCCTGGCGGCGGCGCTAGAGGCCCTGGGAGCAGGGCGGCGAGGGCCTCCCCTCCCCCCTGCAGGGCTCGCGAGCCTGGGGGAGGAGCTGAGATTCCGTTCCGCGGCCCTGTTTACACTCCGTGCGCGCTCCGGAGTGCTGGGCGCCCGTGCTGAGAGTCCGGCACCGCCCTGGGGCTTCCGTTGTTGTCCGCCGCCGTTGGGTCTGCTTCGCCCGGGGGAGAAAGGTGCGCTTGGCCTCCTGTGAGGCGTGGGGGCCGCGCTGCTCCCCTCCTTCCTCACGCCCAACGGACTCACTTTGCAGTGACGGGCTGGGGCACTGTTGGAGCCTGTTGTCACTATCACTATCGCTATCTAATTGATGCAGGAAAAGCCTTTCCCGTGGCTTAACTCTGCAGTTATAATAGTTCCCTATTTCCTGTAAGACAATGTGTAAATTATACTGAATATTTCACTTTTCTTCTCTCCCTTCTCAGCTAAAGAGTAGAAATTTTTGTTCAGCTAAACTATAAAATGTTCTTAAACTGTTAGGCACCAGAAACCTACAAAAAATGCTTGTCTGCAGAATTCTTGCAGGATAAAGAACTTCCAGTTCCAGTGAGAGCTTTTTACATACACAGCCCCATCCACCATAGTGTGTGTAAATTCCTAAACTCTAGGTCTCCCCTGCCCTGCAAAAATTCCACGTTTTCTTCGCTTTTTCCCCTACTCCTTTTAACATCTTAGTATCGGGTATCACTGAAAAATACAGAGAGATACATTTTGAAGTTAACTGCGCCTACTGCTAAAAGGTTGTATCAGTTGTGATGGCCCTACAGAGGGTTTGGATCAGATTCATAATGCCAGTGAAAAGCACTATGATTCAATGTTACTTTAAACAACTAAATTTGAAGATGCTGAAGTCTTTGCAAATGCCAGCAAAACAAATAGATTTTTTAAAAAAAATTTGTAACATAACTTTTCAGCATCTGAGCAATACATTTCTCATCTCTTTATCTACTGTTGAACCCTAAACATGTAGTGCCCACAATCCTGCTGATACCTAAATGTGTAGTGCTCTCTGTTGTGGAGTTACTTTTTATTAATGGTTATGGTTCAAATAGTAAGTTTGGCTATATGCATTCGGTGACAGTGGTTGTTAATGCTGTTGTAGAAAATCTACATCACTGCAAGTTTCCCCATGGAATCCATATTTTTAGTGATACTTCAAAGATAACTTCTACTTGATTTTTAAAGACAGTTGATTATTTATATATGCAAAAAAATTAGAAAATATGATTGCATATTCAAAACTTGCAACCTTAATTCTATGCAATGTCTGAAAAGCAGTGCTGAAGAAATGTTTTGGCTATCACAGTACAATTTACTACGCATGGAAAATGCAAGAGAATGTCAAGATTAAAAAGTATAATATGAAAACTTTTGTTCTGTTTTGTTAGAGAGTGACAGTTGAATTGGAACAACTAGGCAGAGTTAAATGTGTAGATAACGTCAGTCTTTATGAGGCGGGTAGCATTAATTGTGATGAACTATATCAAGCTTAAGAAATTGTAGGTGTTAGAACACCAGTTGAGAAATAAATGTACCTTTATGCTTCTTGGAGTAAAGTGTAGTTATAAAATGTGCTTTAATTCATCAGTAAATTCTGAGGTTCCAAGCCGAATAAGGGATTTAGCCACTTTAGTTGTGTTAACTTCAGTAGAAGTTGATTAACTAATCCCTTAGCTGATTTGAAAATTCCATTCTGGTATACACCATTCAGCTATGTATTGTAAGTCTTAAAAATACATTTGCTTGTATCTGGAAAAAAATAGGAGAGCTTTATTCCAGAGTTGTTTACTTATCCTGTAAGAGTGAAACAAAGTGTAAATTCAATTTTGTTGTAGTTTTATACAGTTTTCATTATACGTGTACGGTAAACATTTTTGTGTATTCAATTTTCATTGTTGCATAGACTTCACATGTTTTAATCATTCTTAGAAAAACATTCGTGCGATATTAGGCTGTACCTTATTATTCTGCATAGTTCCCAGAAAAGTGCAGTTACTTTATACTATCGCTGTATAGCTGGTATAATGGGATTCAGTTTTGTTCTCATTGACTCCATATCAACATTTGTTCAAACTGCATGTACAGTGACTTTCTTAATTGCAACTCAGTGTCTAAAAGACATGCTGTATTTCTTTGGCTTCTGAACAAAGATACTGAAATTAAGATTTAGTAATGGACTTGAAAGACAGACTAGGTACTTGCTTTCTAAGAACTAAACCTAATAGCCAGAGGCCTAGTCTCAACAGGCTGTTATATGTGGAAGTCCAACTGTAACTGCTGTTTCTGAGAAGAGGTAGGTGTACTGGGGTACCTACCAAGTTGCTGCCTCTGCCTTTGGCTCGCAGGCTCCATCTTTCATGTCTGTCTCTGGCTAATTGTTGTTTAAATTTGAAGCCGCTCAAGCATCTCTGTCTGAGTCTGTGGGTTGGTGGATAGGAAAGCTGTTTCTACTTCTCCAGCTTCTCCTTTTAGGAACATAGGAACTGCCATATCACATCAGGTCAGTGGTCCGTCTAGTCCAATATCATGTGTCTGGCAGTAGTTAGTGCCAGGTTATTTAGAAAGTGTAAGAAAACGTATGGAACAACCAGGCTATAGGGAAGATTTTCTGATCTTTGACAATTAGAGGCTGACTTATGTTCTTTTTATGAAATGAAACTGTAGATGTTTTCATCCATATAAATATGCTTATTTTATCCTCTAGTTGGATCTACTTCCAGCTACAGTGCATGCTTCTGTTGCTGGTCATACACTTCACAAGCACCAGGAAAGTTATACTGACAAGATCTTGTCCTCTCACTGCTGCTTGCAGGGTCTGAATATTAGTAGTAAAAGTGACTAGTCCCTTGTCACTTACACTAAGCAGACTATTCAGGCAGTTTGGTAAAGCTGTGACCAGCAGCAGAGGCAATAGAGTGATCTGTATGCAGACTCAGGAAGACAGATCCGTGTTCGTTCACATTTTTGAAGGTTATCTTCAATGTCAAAAAACTTTAATTTTTTTAATGAAAACAAAGATTCTGCAGTAATTGATGGTTTAGAATGGACAGCTCTCCAGAGGAACTGTCCTCTTTGCCACTGATTAATATTTTAAAACTTTGATTTGATAATCTTGATATTTAGTTCAAAAAAAAAAAAAATTCAACTCACTCTCCTGTAACAGTGTAGAGCCAATACAGCACTGACCAGTCTGCCAGAGCTCTAAGACAGACCCTTAACATATTGCATATTAATTACTATAATCTCCTCCTCTTAGGCATTGACTACTGTAACCTTGCATCCATTAGGTCAGTCGAAAATAGGGCTGCCATATTGTCTCTTCCAACTTCCTCTCCTCATCCATCTGCTGATTCCTTCCTACTGCATCAGATATAAATTTCTTGTCCTTACTTTTAATGTCCTTTGCTGTTTAGCTCCACTCTACCTATCAGGCTTTTTATTGCCTTCACTCTACTAATAGCCAGCCTTAATCTCACCAACTAGTCCACTTCTCCTACACCTTATTTCTCCTATGTTGCTACTTTTGCGTGGTATAAAGCTCCTTCAGATCTCTTGTAAGAGTCTCTTCTGCTGCACTGTCTACAGAACATTGCCAGCTTGTTAACAGTTCTGCAAATAGCGAGCTAAATCGTGTACAGTCAGTTTCTGAAAACTTGCTGCATACCCACATCTTTTTATCCCGTCTACCTGTTGTGTCTTGTCACAGTGGCTTTGTTTATACTGGGAAAATGCATTTTTAGAAACCATTAACCAAAAGCATATAGCTAGTAAAATGCTAAACATGATTTTCTCTTTAGTGTGGACAAAAACAGTCTCTTTTTTTTTTTAAAATTAGCTAGTTGTGATTACCCTGAGAGGCTCCCTAGCGTTGATAGCATGGTTGCAAAATCATTAAAGTAGGATTAGAAGAGCCAGTAAATGAGGTTTTTTAAGTATAGTTAGTCAGAAAAAGATCTGTTAATATAATGAGCTTTTCCAACATACCTGCTCCCTTTGTGTATTTTGAGTCATATCTGCTTGCTTTAAAAACAATAACTTTAGTTGTTAGTAGACAACAGTTGTGCCTCGAGGTCTCAGCCAGGGACTGGAAACCCACTGTGCTAGGTACTGTGTAAACCCATAACAGTATCCCTGTCCCAAGGATTTAGAAATCTAAGTTAGATATTGGTTATACTGGGAAAATGCATCATGTTAGAAACACGTTAGCTGGTTAGGGTTAACCACAGCCAGCTAGCATGACCTTAAATATTACTGGCCTTGTTCACACTAACAGTAATGTTTAACATACTCCTTTGGAAATGGTCCCTGATTGGGACCACTAGGCAGTACTACAATATTATTAGTAATAAAAACTTTATTTATTAAAGTAAGCAAATGTGACTTGGAAAACACACACACCCACACCAAGTTTTGTTAAATAAGAACATGCTGCTTACCATAACTAAAAAAGACCCCTATTAACTTGCTATTCTAATCATACTTTAATGTCTTTCCATTATGCTATCAAATCTGTTTCTGCCCTTAATGGCAATTTGTTGTTCAAATATATATGTCAGCATTCACAAAAAGTATCCTCAAGTTTTGCTATACCTAATAGTTTATCCATACATTCCTTACGTAAGCTATACATTTATCAAAATATGCTATGCCATACTAAGGCAAGACTTGTACTTGACCTCCATCTGATCTTGCTTGTACCAGGTAGATTTTGTGTGGCTTACTGGCATTGTTTTCCAGTTATTTGCAAACTTATCCACTGGGAACAGACTAAAATAACATTTCACATCTGGGCCAGAACAATCCAAATAACCTTTTTGGCTAGTGCCCAATGCCTAACTGATAGCATTCTTTTCCTGTCCTCTTCAGTATTCTGTCTCTCTATACAAACAAAGTTCAGTTCTGCAGCACTGCTCTTTCTTGGGTGGGGGAGAATCAAGAGCTCCAGTTCTATATGAAATGTCCAAGCATTGCTTCTGTGAAACTGGGATCACCTGTAGGAGTCCATATATTATAACATCACGATTCCTCAGACTGGCATCAGTGGTGTAAACATTCATGGCTGCCTGTGTGACAGACTGGGGAGCACAGATAGCCCACACAAACCTATTAGGGGAAATGGTCTGCCCCAGAAAGGAGGATGAAAGTGATCTGGGAGTTACCTGGGAAAACAGTATCTTTGGTTAAACTAATTGAAAACTCAAAAGGGTGAGACAGTTGGACAACAATAGTCTACATAAATTGAGGTTGAGGAAGGGTACTCGAAGTACAGATCTTGAAACAAAAACTCTCTCTCTGAAAATGGGCTGAACAACGGACGTTCTTGGTAAACTGTAAATTCTTTGGGTAAAGACTGTGTTTTGTACAGTATCTAGCACACTGGGGCTCTGATTTTGATTGAAACTTCTGAGCACCATTGTAATACAAATTAAATAATAGCTGCTTACATGTAGGGCAAACTCAACATTTCAGTCCAGTGGCAGTCAACCATGCGTTTTCTCTTAAGAGTGGGAAGAGAATCAGCAAATGAGCACAGATCAATTTGCCTCAATCAACAATGAACAACCAGATATTTACATGTCAGATTATGGGAAAAGAAAGCATGGAAAATGTACATTATCATTTAAATGTTGTGACCACTTAGTGCATTCCTTCCCCCTCCCTGATCAGGTAGCCTAAAAAATCAAGCTGGATGGGATCAAAATATTTCTGGGATAATGCCTTGTAAGTTTTTTGTTCGTCTGACTCTTAAAGATGTCAGCTTGCTTCCTTGGATTCTACATTCTTGACAGTATTCTGACTCAAGATCCAATCAGATGCAGGAATCCTATGAAATTCAGACTAGAATCAAAGATCCTTAACTTTCCAAAATTCAGAATTTGTAGACTTCTCATTCCATAAGAATACGGCATACCTTCAGAAATGGTGCTGCAAGCATGGGCTAATTTCTCAAATTATGCTGCAACTTCTTTGACAGTTTTTTATTAAAGACTTCTGTATAAGCTCCTTGCATGGTTACAGAACAGCTCATAGGATTCCTAAGCTCCCTGGAAAGAAGGGTACCCTAGCATCACACCCTCATGTCATCAGCTTCACATAAGCTATGTCTATACTAGCTCTTTTGCTGTTAAAACTTTTGTCGGTCAGAGTTGTGGGGAGTGGTTTAATTATGCTGATGGGAGAGCTCTCTCCCATCATCATAAAGGGGCTATATGGGAGACCTTTCAGTGGCATAGTTGTGTTGCTGTAAGGTCTCTAATGTAGACATAGCCTAAAGCAGTGGTCAAACTCCATCTGCAAACTAAAGTCCCAGTTAGCAGCTAGAACTTGACTTTAGTGTATGTCATATGGAACCAACCTTTGAACCAATATCTACCATTTTCCTGTTATGTTTTTGGCCATCATATGTTAAGAGTAGTTTGTTATACACTGTCCATCAAAGAACCATTATGTGGCTTTTTGTTTCCTCACAAAGTGGTCAGACTGTACCAGAACTCTTCAGGTTTTCTTCCCTTATCACATTAACAAAGACATCTCCTTAACACCTTTATTTCTGAAATGCTCTGCCCCTAGTGTTCAAAATACATTGCCTGAATGTGAGAGGAATGATCAGTAGGGGTGTCAAGCAATTAAAAAAATAATTGCAATTGCATGATTAAAAAAATTAATTGCATTTAATCGCACTGTTAAACAGTAATAAATACCAATATTTAAATATTTTTGATGTTTTCTATCTTTTCAAATATATTGATTTCAATTACAACACAGAATACAAAGTGTATAGTGCTCACTTTATATTTATTTTTAATTACAAGTACTTGCACTGTAAAAAAAAAAATAGTATTTTTCAATTTACCTAATACAAGTACTGTAGTGCAATCTCTTTATCATGAAAGTTGAACTTACAAATGTAGACTTGTTTAAAAAAAACTGCATTCAAAAATAAAACTATCTAAAATTTTAGTCTACAAGTCCACTCAGTCCTACTTCTTGTTCAGCCAGTCACTCAGAAAAACAAGTTTTTTTTACATTTACAGGAAATAATGCTGCTCACTTATTTACAGTGTCCCCTGGAAGTGAGGACAGGTATTTGCATGGCACTTTTGTAGCCCGCATCGCAAGATATTTACGTGCGAGATGCGCTAAAGATTCAGATGTCCATTCATGCTTCAACCACCATTCCAGGGGACAAGCATCCATGCTGATGATGGGTTCTGCTCAATAACCGTCCAAAGCAGTGCAGATTGACGGATGAAATACATGGCAGAATGCAAGTAAAACAGCAAGAAGACATGCAGTTCTCCCCTAAGGAGTTCAGTGACTAATGTAATTAAAAAAAAAAAAAAAAGCATTAAATGAGCATCATCAGTATGGAAGCATGTCCTCTGGAATGGTGACTGAAGCATGAAGGGGAATACGAATGTTTAGCATATCTGGCACATAAATACCTTGCAATGCCTGCTACAGAAGTGCCATGCAAATGCCTGTTCTCACTTTCAGGGAACATTGTAAATATGTGGGCAGCATTATCTCCCCTAAAGCGCGAGCGCACACAGACACACACACAATATTTAATATTGTACACAGCGATGATGACTGTGAAGCTTGGTTGAGGTGGTGAAGTCAGAGGGTGGGATATTTCCCAGGGAATGCGTTGCTTCTAAATGATCCAGCTTTTGGCTGAGCCCATAAGGGTAATCCATTGTTGTTAATGTAGCCTCATACTCTACAAGGCAGCACAAAGGGAGAGAGGGGAGACAGCATGGCAGACAGAGACACATACTCTGTGTGAGAGAGAGAGATGCACATTGCCACTTTAAATATGCTGACCCCACTCTAAGTACACTGCTTTGTTAAGTAGATCAGCAAGCTGAGACAGTAGCTGCTCCCAGGAAGCTCCCTCCGTCCTGAACCCTGTTGTGTCCCATCCCCCCCATGGAGATGGGATAAGTAAGGTGCAGGAGCTGGGGGGGAACACCCTGACATTAGCCACTCACTCTCAGAGAACTTAAAGGAGTGGGGAGCTGTTGGTCCACCCAAGTTCCAAGCCCCCACCAGCTAGTTCCAACGGGCTGCTCTTCCTGCAAGCAGTGAACAAAGCAGGCAGCTGCCAAACATCGTTATAGGAGAGCACTGCACAACTTTAAATGAGTATGTTCCCTAATTGATCAGCAACATAACGAAACAGCGTTAACCGGGGCAACTTTAAGTGAGGAGTTACTGTACACTTTGATTTCAGTTACAACACAGAATATAATATATATGAAAATGTAAAAAAAAATCCAAAAATATTTAATTTCAATTGGTATTCTATTAACAGTGTGATTAAAACTGCAATTAATGGCGATTAATTTTTTTGAGTTAATCGTGTGGGTTAACTGCGATTAATTGACTGCCCTAATTATCAGACGTTACTTGGAAGAACAAAAGCATTTAGAAGCATATATTTGCAGCATATGCACAAAAGTAAAAAGACAAGACACAAAATGCTATCCTATTAAGATTGGTCTGAGCCATTGTTATTGGAGCATACAGGAAATCAGGTAAAATTTACTACTGCAATCTTACTCAAGATCAATTTCTGCTTCATGGGCAAAGAAAATAGAGCACTGTTTGGTAAATGGGCAGAGAATTTGGATAATGACCTTTTTGTTTGTTTTTCACCAAAAAAGTTTATAGAAATTGTATCTAACATAGTGAATGCCAGTGAAAATGAGGTATAGGATCAGAGGCTAAAACAGAGCAAGAACAAGTTAAAAATTGTTTAGACAAGTTAGATGTCTTCAAGTAAATAGGGTCTGATGAAATGCATCCTAGGATGCTCAAGGAGTTTACTGAGGAGATAGCTGAGCCATTAGCAATTATCTTTGAAAAGTCATGGAAGACTGGAGAGATTCCAGAGGACTGGAAAAGGGCAAATATAGTGCCAAGCTATTAAAAAAGGGTATAAGAACAACCTGGGGAAATACTAACCAGTCAGCTTAACTTCAGTACCTGGAAAGATAATGGAGCAAATAATTAAGCAATCAGTTTGCAAACACTTAGAAGATAATAAGGGGATAAGTACCAGTCAGCATGGATTTGTCAAGAACAAATCATGTCAACCCAACCTAATGGCTTTATTTGACAGGGTAACAAGCCTGATGGATGGGGGCTAAATGGGAGATGTGGTATACCTTAACCTTAGTACGTTTTTTGATACTATGTCACATGACCTTCTCGTAAATAAACTAGGGAAATGCAACTAAGGCTATGGCTACACTGCCGCATTATAGTGCGACAACTTTCTTGCTCAGGGGGGTGGAAAAACAGCCCCCCTGAGTGCAGCAAGTTACAGCGCTGTAAAGCGCCAGTGTAAACAGTGCCTCAGCGCTGGGAACCGGGCTCCCAGTGCTGTAAGCTAATCCCCTCGTGGAGGAGGAGTACCTGCAGCGCTGGGACAGCTCACTTGCACTTCAGTGGGCTGCTGCGGGAGCGCTCCGTGGCAATGCTTTCAAGTTTTGAGTATAGTCACACTCCTAGATGGAGCTAATATAAGGTAGGTGCATAACTGGTTGGGAAAACGTTTCCAGAAAGTACTTTCCAGCTTGACTGAGAACCCCTGGTAAGACATATTGAGTGGGACTTGGTCTGGTTCTTTTCAGTATCTTTATGCCATTATCTAAATCATTGATGGAGAGTACACTTATAAAGTTTGTGGGCAATATCAAGCTGGGCTGGGTTGCATGTGCTTTGGAGGATAGAATTAAAATTCAAAATGATCTAGACAAACTGGAGAAATAAGTATATAGGATGAAATTCAGTAAGGACAAATACAGAGTGCTCCACTTACGAAGGAAGAATCACTTGCGCACATACAAAATGGGAAATGACTGCCTAGGAAAGAATACTGCAGAAAGATATCTGAAGGTCATAGTGGATCACAAGCTAAATATGAACCAAGAGTAACACTGTTGCAAAAAAAAATAGGAACATCATTCTGGAATGTATTAGCCAAAGTGTTGTAAGCAAGCCATGAGAAGTTCTTCCACTCTACACTGCCCTGATTAGGCTTCAACTGGAGCATAGTATCCATTTAAGGGCACCACATTTCAGGAAAGATGTGGACGATTGGAGAAAGTCTAGAGGAGAGCAGCCAAAGATGATTAAAGGTCTAGAAAACCTGACATATGAAGGAAGATTGAACCATTATTTTCAATCTGGAGAAAAGAAGATTGGGATGGGGGCCATGATAAGTTTTCAAGTACACAGAATGTTGCTTCAAGGAGAAGGGAGGAAAAATTGTTCTCTGTTGCTTCTGAGTATAGGACAAGAAACAGTGGGCTTAAATTGCAGCAAGGGCGGTTTACATGGGACATTAGGAAAAACTTCCCAACTGTCAGGGTGGTTACACATGGCAATAAATTGCCTAAGGAGGTTATGGAATCTCCATCATTGCAGATTTTTAAGAGCAACTTAAACAACCACTGATCAGGGGTGATATAAATAATACTTACCCCTGCCTTGAGTGCAGGGGACTGAACTACATGACTTCTAGAGGTCCCTTCCAGTCCTACAATTCTGTGATTCCTCCACTTCTTTTCTAAGGCATTTTTAACTCTGTGTCTTGTTTGTGCATGTAGGTTCTCGTCACTAGATTCTGCATTCTCTTCATTTCTTCTCATTCTCTTCTCTGTCCCCACAACTCTGTGTCCTAGAAGTTATATTTCTGGTTTGATGGATTCTCTGTGTGTATGTGTGTGTGTGACAATTCCTTGCTATAATACATTTGTCAGTCGGGAGAACCATTTCTTTGTTAGCATTAATGGTCAGTCTTGCTTGATTATTTAAATCAGTCAATCTTGGCTTGGTACAGTTTCTTGCTCTCATAGGAAGATTCATTTAATGCCAAAAGCTTCTGGTAGAGCTGCTTCCATGACTGCTAATAGGTGTGGCTGCATGAAGTCGTCTTTGATTTTTGATCTAATGGATTTACTATTATGAAAACTTTAATTTACTAGAACAAAATTATCCTATGTGAGATGTTTCAGCTACAGGCAGCACTCCACATTCATTCAACTTTTCAGAAACCCACCCCTGCACTTCACACTTCTGTCCTCTATGTTGCAGGCAGCAGTTGTATTCTTATAAAAATCACTTTGTAGTACTTGCAGCACCAAAAGAATGATATGGGCTTGAGGGGAAAGTGTCACCTAAGAATGGAATCAAACAGGACTCTTTTGACCGTTATGCTTCAAAGTGATAGAGAGAATCAAGAGAGCATGATGAATAGACAAATCTTAAAACAAGTATACTACTTCCCAAAAGTGTTTTGGCAAATTCAAAAATATATTTAGCATGCCTAATGATTAAAATAAATTAAAATAGGAGATTAGGGCTTCTCAGTTCTTGTGGTCAGTATCTGATCTCAGTGCTGTGTGAAGACAAGCTTTGTGTTACCTGGTGATGAGAGTGCAGCATCAGGAAGAGGAGAGGAGAAATGTATCACTATGCAAACTCATAGGCCAGCCAAGTAGAAATGTGTGTGTGCACGTGCAGGGTTGAACTGATGAGAAGCAAAATAATCTTGGAGGGGGGAAAAAGGGGGAATGTTCCATGGAAAATTTTAAAATGCCCTATGTAACTTCCCGTATGCCAGAGATTTTAAAGTATGGTGTTATCCTGAAAAGTGACCTGTTTTTACAAATATAAAGAAAACAAAACCAAAGTGGTTCCATGTTCATTCTTACTGATTAAAAACTTGTAAGTGAAATTGTCATCTTCTCACTGTCAACACTGTAGCCTCAAGCTGGGCTTTTTCCATCTTGTACATCACCAAACATAATAAAGGTTTGCAGACTCAATTATGTCCTTTAATGACACCTTAGCTTACAACCTTGCTGTCTTCAGATTATGCCTTTTTTATGATGCTTTCCATGGAACCATCATACTGTAATTACTGATGGACTGTTGCATACAAAATAACAGTAATATCCCTTTGTCCCATATATTTGCTTTTTAAAGGAAGGAATTGAGACACAGAGAAAGTGATTTGCCTAAGCTACATATGAGTGAGTCAGTGACAGAGGGCTCCTGGATCCCAAGAGATCAAGGTTCTGTTACCTATTGTATGCATTAATAAATGGACTGTGTTTATTACTAACAATTGGGTTAATCCTTTGCTGATGGAAGAGGTTATAAACTAGAGTCAGATAACTGACAAGGTTTGGGGGAGATCATTTAAATTTAGGTATTGAGGAACCTGATAGGTTAACAGTTCATAGTTAGACAAGGATCATTTCTCAATGTCTAATACAAAGAGTCTCTCCCTCTAGTAAAGGATAAAGGAGAAATTGCAGCTGAGCTAGATGGGAAGATTCAGATCATGGAAAAACTCCAGAAGAATAACATGGTTTTAGAGTAGAGCTAAACAAAAATAGGAACACATCCAAGAAAACTGACAATTCAACCAAACCAATTCAAGATGTTCAAGCAAAAATAGTTGAAATAGATTGGCAGTGGACGAATTTAACGTAATAGGTATTTCTGAAACAAGGTAGAATTTCAAAAATCAATGAGATACTGTAACAGCTGGCTGCAAACTACCCAGAAGGGAAGATTAACAAATAAGACTAGTGCAGGAGTCCACAACGCAGTGCCCGCAGGCGCCATGGCCGAGGCATCTCTGTGCGCCCGCATACTGGCTGTCAGACAAGCATCTGCTGAAAAGCGGCATCATCAAGAGGCATCGCGTTCCGGCGGTGATGCCTCTTGACGTTGCCACTTCTTGGGGCATTTTGGTGGATGCTTATTTGCCGGCCACAGTCCTCGGTGGTTTGTCGTTCGGTGTCCGCCACCCGGAAAAGATTGGGGACCACTGGACTAGTGAGGTGAAAACTTGAGATCCCTACAGTTGGAGTGGTATGGATTCAAATTCCAAAGCATAAAGATACCAATATGTTTACATTACTGAACTGATCAGGAAAAAAGATACTGAAAGTAAAGGAGATCAGAAGCACCTTAGTCTAACAATGCATTATTTCAGCTACTCATTTCTAAACAGAAAGAATGTTGCAACACCATCAGGTTTACGGAAGCAGGTTCTTAACGCTTTAAAAAATTGATGCTTAGAACAGTTAATTCTTGAGGGTGCAGAAAATTTTTTGTCCTACTTCATGCAAGATTAGAGTTACTTCTTGAATCTAAACTGGATCATCTAAGTAGTAATAGTGCAATATGACTCTGTTCAACAATGTCTGAGATGAATGGTACAAAAAACAAGTACTGTGACACTCAAGTTCAGAAAGGGGTATTTAACCAAAATTCCTGCCTTATATTCCTGACCAGCCTCAACCTAGACACTAGAAATTCTCTTAAACCCACCAACCTTCTGTATTACACATTTCTAGTAAGTGCTTTAAATTTACAAACCACCCACAATGTTTGGCTCAAAGAGCAGTTTCCCAGTTCACTTTCCCGTAAATGGGAAGATTTTAACATCTTGCCTCTTCCCTTCTGTGTACAGATCAAGAGACTCAATCCTCCCTCTCGTCATCTTTGTCTTTTACCATGATTCCCCCCAGTCCACATGCCTTGGTCTGGGAACGACAGCAGCCCTGATGCCAAAATTTTCTTCCACTTCTGCTTCCATACTATTTGAAATGCCCTTTCAAAACCGCAGTTCCTTGCTCTTCCACAGGTTCCATGTGACTATGGGCAAGTTTTTAGGGTGTTTCCACTGCAAACTAAATTGTAATTGTAATGCAGATAGGCATACCTGTGCTCATTTTAATCTAGCTGGCGAGGATAACCGTAGTAGTGAAACTGTGGCAGCGTGGGCTAGCAACCAGAGTCATATCCTGGTGGGCTTGTACTGCAGAGTCAGCTCATGCTGCTAGGTCTTTATTGCTATATTTACCTGTGCTAGCTATGTTAAAACTAGTGCAGTGAGCCTACTTGTGCTACTGTGGCACTTTAATTTGAGGTGTAGACATACCTTTAGTCTCCCTGTACCTTAGTTCCCCATCTGAAAAATGAGGATAATAGTAACACCATAAAGAGATGATGTGAGGATAAACATGTTAATGGTTGTGGGATGCTCTCTTACATAACTACATAAGACACATGAACATGAATGAGACTCTTCCCCCTGCTTCAGGTTGAGCTGTGTATAAGCATTTGTAGGATCAGAGCCTTAGTGTTTCCAGTGTAGTCTTTTGTATGGAATTTAAAACTTTAGCTGTGAGTTGTTTAATAACAGTCATGAGCATTAATCGTTTTCTTGAGCCAGGTGGTTGGTTGCACAGCATCTGCACAAACATCCTTATGCCGCTGTCTGTTACGCAGTCATGACATGGAACATATCTACCATAGCAATCTTGGGTCTCTTCTGCGGAGATAATTTATTTTGTGACTGATTTAAGTAGTTGCCAGGCATCAAAGTGAGATCACCAAATCCTTAGAATTATAATTCCTTTTTTGAGATGTTTGAAGTTAGACCATTAGTCTGCTGTTATATCTCCTGGAACTATTGAAATGAAAATCTAGCTAGTGAATATGCACAGTAACTAGGGCAGGTGGACAGATTTATGAGGATTACCATCAAACAAAGCTAGAGAACTGCTATTCTTTATTTTCTGGAAAGAGCCAGGAGAGAGGAGTTAATGATTACTGTCATTGACTTTGCTTCCCTGTCTTTACCTGTAGTTTCTTGCACAAATCTTAAGTGTTCTGTGAGTTTTATGAAAGACACTATGAAAAATAAAACTCTGTCATAGCTCCTAACATGAAATTGACAAGATCCAACAGCCATTGTAAGTAAACAGTGTCTACACAGACAGTGTGTGGTCCTAACTACACCAAGATAATTTTTATGCCTCTCATGGAGGTGGAGTTGTTGGTAT
Source organism: Chelonoidis abingdonii (assembly GCF_003597395.2). Taxonomy (NCBI): domain Eukaryota; kingdom Metazoa; phylum Chordata; order Testudines; family Testudinidae; genus Chelonoidis; species Chelonoidis abingdonii. The sequence goes on from NC_133771.1 coordinate 69,966,478, forward strand.
AGTAGGGCACTACCATGGCAGGAGGAAGGCTGTAGTGTAAACAGTGACATAATTAGGTCAGTGTAAGCTGTCTGTGATGTGGACCAGCCCTGAGAAAACAAATTGTATTGGTTGCAAAATGTTGAAACACATTTTAACTCCAGTAAAAAAGGATCTTTATTCAAAAGTAGATAAATAAGCTGTACTGTTTCTTTTTAGTGTTAAAAGACCTAATAATTTCATCTATTTGAAACTGCACCAGCAGGTATGTGTGTGTGTTTGTTTGTTGTTTGGTTTTTTTTGGGGGGGGGTGGAGGTTTACTACTGTATGAGTTAAAGGTGGAGCGTCAGCTTTTTTTTAATATAGTTTATGGTTTTTATCCATTTCCATTTTTTATTTTTGGGGGAAGGGTTTCCCTGGGATTGTTCCTTGCTTACCACTAACACTTTTAAAACCTTTATCATGGCAGACATCCCTGCAGCTAAAAGGGTTCTGTGTAAAGGGTAATTTTCTCCAGAGATCACAATGCTGCCAGTCAATCAAATTACAAGGTATTCTTCTTTCTTCCCAATATCAGGCTTCTTGTGCTGCTTCCACAAAACCGCTTCCTGCTGGATAGTGGACAGTGAGAATATAAGCACAGAACCTGGTTTCTTCTGGCCCAGTCCTTTGGATTTTTGCCATGGGAAATTGTAACAGACTTTAGTTAAAGCGGTGCAGTTTTTGTGTCGACCAGGCCTAATTAGCCTTATGCAGCCTATCCCTAGCAAGGATTGCAGGGGCAGTGGATTTATGAGTGCTGTCTTACTCTGTTTAATGGAGGCTGTTGCGGCAGGACAGAGAGAGAATAGAAATTTTAAATATCTTTGCTGCTGCTTTCTTCCTTCTACTTTTCATCTCTTCCTGGCATCAAATGATTACCATCGCACATAGTGTGGCTGCAGTAGAAGTAACGGAATGAAACTGGTCCATTTCACATTTGGGCTACAGTATAGTACTGTGGGAGATGAGGGTAAAAAGGGAAATAAGATTAAAGGGGATTCAGTTGAAGTAGTAGAGAGAAACATACTGTTCAAGTGTAAGGTTGAGATGTGTACCCCAGAAAGAGAAGTAGAAATACACCTCCTTTCCATGCTCTTTAAAGTGAACTGGGTGCACTGATAGTGGAGAGGTAGCAACATTATAGTTAAAGTTGAGATGAAAATTGCTGTTCCTCATGGGTCTGGGTCCAAAGTAGTGGTCCAAATTTGAGGTCATTCGAGCAAGCAGTTCCCAAGATACAACCCTATTTAAAAAACAAACAAGACAACAAAAAAAACTGTCAAAATTTTACAGATGTACACTTGGGAGTTTTTTTGCACAGGTCTGAGGTTTGATCTATTGTTCTTATCCTCCTCAAACTGCTGTCTGCCCCCACAGGATTGGTCTCTGCTAATGTCCATCATCCACTGCCTTCAGGAAAGCAATATTTTAAAAGTTGTCCATGGTAAAATTTGGGTCTACAGTATTGATCCAACCAAATTGACAAGGCAGAGTGTCATTTATTTGTGTATGTGCAGCATGACTGGGGCCTTGTTGTGTGCCAGAATGTTTGCAGGCAGCCTTACATCAAAGTGAGTGGTTCAAAGTAACATGCTGTGGTTATTGAAACCAAGCAGCACCCAGGTACTGTGAGCTTGAGTCCTTTTCCTTGGCAGCTTTCTGAGAATGTGTATTGTATACATTTAGTTGCTGTCTGCTGCATTCTGTGGGAACTTCTTCTGGAAGTTTTACCATGAGAGAATTTCTGGTTTTAACAGCTGATATATTTCAGAGCGCTCTAAAATCCACATACATATTCAGATTTTTACTTTAAAACCATTATCAAGGACAATAACAATAATTAATAGAGGGAAGATTAAAGACAGCTTTTGGGTATTGTAATCATGCTCTTATTGAATAGTGGTACCAAGTGTGATCAAAAAAACAAAACAAAACAAGTTGTTGTGACTCTCAGAAAGTTGAAGAGATTGCTGAGCATCAGGAAACATACCAATAGAGAGGCCCATTCTAAGCGCTGGCATAAGGTTGACAGTGGCAGGTGGTTCCAGGGTATTGTCATCAGTCAAAAGAGCAAGTTACGTTTATCAAGGAAAAATAAGCACAGAAAACAAATTACAACTTCCTACAGTAATTCTTCCAGTCTACACAAACCAAGGGTTCACACCTGTCAGTTTCACCTTTTGAAGTGCTATAATTTCAGGTGTGTGAACAAAATGTCAGAGTTGTAACAATTTTAGTTACATGGCTGACAATACTTCTGAAGTAAATATCTCACTGCTATTTTGGAGATAGCTTACACTTCTCCAAAGATGATGTCTCTTCCTCTATGGTGTAAGCACATTATCAGTACTAATTTTTCTCCCTGGTCAGCCTCCTTTTCAGATAGCATTGACAGGGCAGTTATACTGATTAGTCGCAGTGCTCAGCTGTGATGTTTGACTAATTTGATCACTTTCTACAGTGACCAGAACAATAATTACTTTCATACAGTCATGGCTTTTGTGTTTATTTCAGGTCTGGTTCACATTATAGCGTATTAGTACATGTGTTTGCAATATAAAGAATTGCACAGTGATCACCATTGTAGCCACGGACACAAAGCTAAAAGTGGGTGTGTGCTGAACCCAAAACTCCAGAGGAGGAGAATCAAACTCATGGACCTTGTGTTCAAGGGGCAATGCTTAGTCCTCTAAGCCAAAGTCTGAGTGCATTACTTGCCAAGAAGTTCCTGAAGAAACAATAACTCTTAACCATTGCAAATTGTCTATAAGTTGAGGTCCTAAAGCTTTTAGAGTGCAATAACTTTTGAAATGCTTCTAAACTGATCCTTGGCACTATTCAGTGGCTGATCATGGGAACAGTCCATATTTTACATTTCATCAGGGTCAGAGTCTTAGATTTTCTGTAGATTTGCACCAAAAACATTTAATCTGATACTTATAAGCAGCTCACTTTAAATGGCTGCATATCTGAGAACCCCTTGACCAAATAATCTCAATTTTTCACCACAAGCTAGCTCCTCTTGTGGCGTACCAGTTTTCAAGACTGTTTCTCTATTCAGATGGATATTAGAGCACTTTGATTATTTAAATCAGCTCCTCATTGGAGAGGCTGTGTCAGAGGGACCCTTTGACCAAATAACCCCAATTTACAGTACCCTTGGCCCTGATGTGATACAGTGAGGCAAAAGCACCACCACAGGTAAGGTTACATCAGGATTTATATTTAACAGGGATGAAAAGGTCTACAAAACCATCGTGAATTAAGTTTTAAAATGTTTGTTGTAGCTTGTACACTGCTTAAATTGATTTTCTCTCTCTCTCTCTCTCTAGCAGTTGGGGAAGGGGAACTATAACTTGAAGTTTGCTGTGACTTATGAAAAGGTTCATTTGAAATTTTCTGTAGTCTCTGCTGTAGAAAACTCATACTTCTATGCGATTTTGACAAATAATGGTTCTTTAAACAGTTTTTGTTAGAGTAGAAAAGCATGGAGAGATTTTAGTTGTCTGTTTGCATTAATTTATAACATTTTAAAGCTGACCCTTCCAAAACAAAAGTCTTCTCCGAAAGCCTGAGGCATATAAGAGTGATTCCTTGTTCTTTAAGAGTTAGTCCCCAGAAACCTATGAGGAAATCTTCAATACGCTAGCCTTAAGCATTTAAATTTAGCAAAGGGTAATAGGTATACCACATTTTTCTACTGACCATTTTTATCTCCATTCTCTAGGTCCTGCACTTTTGAAAATAATCAATTATGGACCAGTTCCACCTGTCGCTTCCCTAGAACAGTGGTTCTCAGCCTTTCCAGACTACTGTACCTCTTTCAGTAGTCTGATTTGTCTCGCATACCTGCAGTTTCATCTCACTTAAAAACTACTTTCTTAGAAAATCAAACATAAAAATACAAAAGTGTCACAGCACATTATTACTGAAAAATTGCTTTCTCGTTTTTGCCATATAATTATAAAATCGATTGGAATATATTGTGCTTACATTTCAGTGTGATACTTGAGCCTGTTTTTCACTTGTGAACTTTGTCTGAAGCCCAAGCTTTACCACCCAGGACTGAAGCATGTCCCTTAGCGTCACGGGGAACCCTTGTGGCATAGGGCCCAGGCAGTTGCCATGCTTACTACGTCCTAATGCCAGCCCTCCGGTTGTCACCACCTAAACCCGTCTCCCAACCTCCGTGGGAGACCCAACCCCCAGATTGAGAAACACTCATCTAAATGAGTTGAGTATCCCCAGAAGATCTCTGCGTACTCCCCTGATTGAGAACTACTGCCCCAGAAGAAGTAGGGTGAAAGTTACATTTTTTGATATATTTCAGTTTGCTAGGGCAGCAGTAGCAATACAAGATTGTATGGAGAGTATAGAAATACTGAGGGAGCAGATATACAGAAAAGAGAGTATAAATGTTTTTTGGTCTAGTGATGCAATGGTAACGCTGCAGAGTTAAGTGCCTGGAGGAGGAGTTGAGGCAGTACACACATGGTCTCTGGGAGGAGAAGCAGCAGCCTGTTTTCCTTAGCTAGAGAAGGGAATCGGAAACCAAGACATTAGAGCAGTGGTCCCCAAACTTTTTCTGACGCTTCCCCCCCTTACCATCATGGAACAAGAGCCGGGGCCGGTGTCCAGGGCCTGGGAGTGGAGCAAGGTTAGGTACTGCACCCTCCCTGTCTCCCGGGCAGAGGCTGGCCCAGGTCCTGCCACATATCCCTAGAGTGGCACATGCCCCACAGTTTGGGGACCACTGCCTTAGAGGAGAGTGGGAGTGAAGAGAAAGTGACATCTCAGCAGACCCTTGGAAAAAGAAACGAAGGGGAAGAGAGAGGATTAATTTTAGGATGCATGAAACTGTTTCTGGTTTTCATCAGCCAATCTAAGTTTTGATTCAGAAATAGCTGTAAATGTAATATGTATGGACAATAATTCATTTTTGTTACTGTTTTGGAACAAACATCAAGTGCCGATCTCCAGAACTGTATTAAATACAGACAGCTTTGGAGATGCACACAGTGCATGTTGAAGAAGATAAATTGTTTTTTCTGCATAGCCAGTATGTAGTTTTCAATAATTTGTAACAGTATGAATTAAAATTGTTTCAAGTTTTTGAAGGCATTATTCCTTAATGAGTATTCACATTTGTTTGTGTGTTGAGAGATGGTAAAGAACAAAAATTGGAAAAATAAAAAAGCCGACAAGGAAAATATAAATAAAGCTAAAAGCCACCTCTCTGAATTCCAACCAATAAGTGTAAAAGGCTAACCAGTTCCATAAACTTGAAACAAAGTGAGGGTGGAGGAGGGGAGATAATTTTGAATTCCAAATCAGAGCTTTTATGCAGACTCATCCTTCACCAAGGAGAGGAGGAATCATTCTCCAAAGCTGTCACCGCTCAACAGGATGGTATAAATCAAAAGAGAAGCCTCTATCAGTATCTTCTTCAGCTTCCTAACTGGAAACACACCAGAAAAATCACGTACTAAAAAAATCAAAAACAAAGAGTTATTTCATTACCAGAAGAAGAGGAACTGTGTAACCTGGACAAAGAGGAGGAGAAGAGACTGGATAGCCTGTTCCTTCTCCATTTATTTAAACTGTGATAAACTATTTCTGTATTAGAAATACTTGTGGGACAGATAGAAGAATATAGTGAAGGATAAGAATTGAGGGCATAAGTACTTCCATTTCAAAGTCTAGAAAAGTTCTGTGCCTGTTCCTCCATTTAACATTTAAGGACTTTATAAAGACAAAATAGGAAGAAAACACAAGTAGAACAGGAAGTCCAAATGGAGAGCTTAAAAATTTGTATTCAGACCCAAGGAGAAAAAAAGCCCTTTACCTTGAAAATGTGGATGCAGCTAGTCCTTTCATTACTAAAATCAGAAGCAACTGTTCTTTCATAGTGATTTGGTGGTGCAAAGTGTCTTTGTACCAAAATTGGTAATTATACACCTTTTCTATACCACCATATGTGTAGGATGTTTTTGATCAGTGCATCCAGGCTTTTGTTTTACATTACTATCGTACTTGAATTACCTCCTGTTACTCTGCTACAGAAAACTCCTTCAATGTCATGGACAGGCTGTGGAAGTGGAAGATGACTTTAAAATCTCTTTAACAAGCGATCACAGTTAGGACAGACATTTTGGATAATTTTCCAAAGTATATGGGGTTTAAATTGTCAAAGTGCTCTGATGGTATGAAGCTGGATTAAGGTGTATTATTATTTGTGCCACTGTAATCCCTAGGAGCCCTAGTCATGGACTAAGACACTATTGTGCATAGGTGCTACACAGAACAAAAAAAACTGTCTCTAATCCTGAAAGTTTGCAATCTAAGAAAAGACACAACAGATAAATAGAGATGGAGGAGTACAGTGAAACAATGAGACAGTGTTGCTCAGCATGATAGGCAGTGATCTCGACAGCCTAACCACTGTCAAGCCCCATACACATTATGACATCAGGCTCTGTCTCCACCTCTGCCCCTGTATCATGGCCTTGTCCCTAATGTAGAGGTGGCAAAGAAGCAGGGGCAGTAACATAGGGCTGCTTTCTCCACTCATGAATGGTGGCATGGTGTCTGTCATGTCTTCCCCTCCACCCCCAAATGGGAGCAAGCAGGAGCGTTCTCCCACCTAGAGAGGTAGGGCTGGTGGTGGGGGCAGAGGAGGAACAAGCACAGTATTTACCCCAGAAGCCAGGATGTTATCTGTCTGAGACGATGGGCTGTCCCCGCTGCATTCCTTCCCTATCTGCTACATCCAGAGTCCCCTTCTTGGGGTAGGGTAGGTGGTGCCTCCTGGAGCAGTGGGGCTTGGAATTTAATACTTAGCTGCATGAGGTAGTTGAAACTATTGTTTCTAGGCTATCTACTATAGCAGACACCACTGCATCATTTAGATGTGGATCATGGTTTTGGGTTTTACTTTGCAACCATGAGGGATAGACACTTTTTAAATGGAAGCTGAGTTTCCAAAGTTATGTGACTTAAGACCTGGTGATCTTGGCACAGTCATGTAATGCCTTATCTTAATGCGGCCCTGCATACTATTAGTAGATATATGTGTATGACCCTCTTAAGAACTGAATCAAAAATAGTAGCTTTTACACAGCAGCAAAGGGTGATGAAAAATCACGTGCGTGTGGAAAAATTATAACCAAATACCTGTTTCCTATAGTTACTTGACTCCACAGGCAATAAAGGCAAATAAAGTGAATTTAGCCAGAGACTGACAACTTCTTAGAGTCCTGATAAAAACATAACTATCTTAAACACAGATAAGAGGCAGGTAGATGTTGTGAGAGTTTGGGAATGCATCAGAACATAGTTATGATTTGTGGGGTGACCTTAATTGTTCAATTCTATACTTCCTATTTTTCTTAAGTGTATAATAGATACAGAAATATTAAGTAAAGAAAATACAACCTTAACCTTAAATTTCCAAGCACAGGTGGGTGGGTGAGGTGTAGTTTTCTTAAGAACTACTGTACTAGCAAGGAGTTTTTAAAGCCTTAGAGTCATAGTTTGAAATCTGGACAATGTTTAAGCGTGAGCTAAATATTCTTTCAGGTACTACATGTCCCCTGCCAATTTGTGACTTTTATGACTGCGTTCTTGTCTTGAAAATGTTTTCTTTCCTCTTTTGCTTTGTGAAAGACCCATGGAAGAGGAGGAAACTAACTGAAATAAAAATAAGTGGAGAGCTCAAATTTACCACTAACTCTTTTTTGTGTTACTGAATAACAGACTTAAGCTTTAAGTTTGGGATTTTAAATAGACATTAGTTATCTCCTTTAGCGTCACTGGTCTTGTCTGTTGTAATTGACTCTTCCTTCAGTATTATTATCCAAAAGATTTGCAATATAAAGATTAGAGTGCATTACAAGACTTAGAACATAAGAGCCAATCATACTGGGTCAGACCAAAAGTCCATCTAGCCCAGTATCCTGTGTTCTGACAGGTTTCAGAGTAACAGCCTTGTTAGTCTGTATCCACAAAAAAGAACAGGAGGAGTACTTGTGACACCTTAGAGACTAACAAATTTATTTAAGCATAAGCTTTCGTGGGCTTGTCTTCTGACAGTGGTTAATGCCAGGTGCCCCACAGGGAATGAATAGAACAGGTAATCTCAAGTGATCCATCCCTGTTGCTCATTCCTAGCTTCTGGCAAACGTAGGCTAGGGACACCATCCCCCCTCATCCTGGCTAATAGCCATTGATGGACCTCTATCCTCCATGAAAGTATCTAGTTCTTTTTTGAAACTTGTTACAGTCTTGGCCTTCACAACATCCTCTGGCAAACAGTTTCTTGGACAGACTGTGATTGTGTGGAAAAAAATACTTCCTTTTGTTTGTTTCAGACCTGCTGCCTATTTTCATTTGGTGACCCTAATTCTTGTGTTATGTATTCCTTCTCATAACACTTCCTTATTTACTTGCCCCACACCAGTTATTTTATAGATCCCAATCTTATCCATCCATAGTTGTTTCTTTTCCATGCTGAATAGTCCCAGTCTTATTAATCTCTCTTTATATGGAAGCCATTCCGTACCCCTAATAATTTTTTCGGAACATTTTCCGATTCCAATATCTTTTTTTATAATATTATTTTTGAGATGCGTGCAGATGTGGTCGCCCCAGTATTCAGGATGTGGGTGTATCATGGATTTATATAAAGGCAATATAATATTTACTGTCTTATTATCTATCCCTTTCTTAATGAGTCCCAACATTCTATTTTGCTTTTTTGACTGCCTCTGCACATTGAGTGGATGTTTTCAGAGAACTATACACAATAACTCCAAGATCGCTTTGAGTGGTAACAGCTAATTTAGACCCTATCATTTTATATGTATAGTTGGGATTATGTTTTCCAACTTACATTACTTTGCGTTTATCAACATTGACTCAATTTGTGATCCACTATAACCCCTAGGTTCTTTTCAGCGGTACTGCTTTCTAGCCAGTTACTCCCCATTTTGTAGTTGTACATTTGATTTTTTTTTTTCCGCCTCCTAACTAAAGTGAAGTACTTTGCACTTTTGTTTATTGAATTTCATCTTGTTCAACTCAGCCCAATTCTCCAATTTGCCAGGGTTGTTTAGGATCTAATCCTGTCCTTCAGAGTGCTAGCAATCCTCCCAGCTTGATGTCATCTGCAAATTTTATATGCATATCCTCCACTCTATTATCCAAGTCATTAATTAAATTATTGAACGGCACTGGACCCAGGACTACTCTGCAGGATCCATTAGATACGCCTTCCCAGTTTGGCACTTGGTAATCTGATTTCAGTGTACAAAAGTGGGGAGTGGGGGAAGGCTGATGGATATGGAGGATCTCTGCTTGAATTGTTGCAGAAAATTAGATATTCCGTATTCAGTCCAGTTTCTGATTTTCACATCTGAAAAGTATAGTGATTATGTTTCTTAAATATAACATATATACCACGTTTATAGTTACAAAACGGTTTTGTTTCGTCTGAATTCACAAAAGTCATTAACTATTAAAGTATAATACATGTTTGTCGTTTCTTTATAGTTTATTAACTCAAGTGGCCAAATTAATCTGTTTTGTTTTTGCAGCCAACAAACATCTTCACATCTTCTGGACTGAGGCAAAGCATAAGAAATTCCAGCCCCAAAGGAAGGGAAGGGGGAAAATAACTGAAAAGAGGGTTTTAGTATGGAACGGTGCTTTTGACCTTAACTACAACTTCACTACTGCAGCACTGTAATTTTGAGCAAATAATGTTGATCTGTATTCTGTGCTTTCTGATAAACAATTTTGAAAGTGGAAAAGAGCTACAGATCTCATGAGCCTAATCCTCTTCCAGCTATGCATCCTACAATTGATCTTGTGTATCCCTTCAAGCCTTCATGTAAACATTCTGATTTACTCAAAGCCTGCAGTGGATAAATGCAGAGAATGTTCAGGAATATCTGTTTAAAGATACATTTTCCGTAGTTAAGTTCATATATGCAACACTTGTCAGTTAGTTACACAACATAAATCTACTTGCTGTATCCTAGTATTTTTCCTTTCACAAGTAGTATAGCTGAAATAAAATGCTGTTTAATCCCACATTCAGCAGAATTGATTGTACCTGTGCTCTGACCATGATACGTTGGCTGGTGAAAAGCCTATCCTTCTTAGGGAAAGGAGGGTATCTGCATGAGACTTGATGGGTGGAAACAAAAGCTCATCTCTTCATTGTCATACATGCAAGGTAGACATCAGTCATTTAGACGGGCTTTACCAAGCATATCTAGATTTCAAAAGTGTGGCTGTAAGGTCAAAGAAATATTGCTAATATATTTGGCATGCAGTTTTTGATAGCTTGAGACTGATGCATGGAAAGCATTGCAGTGTGTTAACTTGGGCAGTACTAGACATAAATAATGCTGGACACTTTTAGCAGGTTGGTAAACGTAATGATAGTTTCACAGTGGGTGAGGGAGAAGAGAGAGGTGTGCATCACTGAGCAAACCACAGTGAATTTACCAGATCTACATTTTTCTCTCATACTTATTTTGAGAATTAGGGAAACTTAGGGCTTGTCTTCATGTACAGTGCTACAGCAGCAAAGCTGTACCATTGTAGCACTTTAATGAAGACGCTACTAAGGGCTTGTCTATACTACCTCGTGAGGTCTATCTAAGATACACAACTTCAGCTACGTGACTAGCGTAGCTGAAGTGGGCATACTTAGACCTCCTTACCACGATGTCTTTGCTGAGGTAAATTGACAGCTGATGCTCTCCTGTTGACTCTGCTTACTCTTCTTCTGGTGGAGTACCAGAGTCGACAGGAGAGCGCCCAGCGATATATCAGCCCCCGCTGGATCAATCGCTGCCTGCCGATCCAGTGGGTAGTGTAGACAAGCCCCAAGTCAATGGGATAGTTTCTCACATCAAAAGAGCTAGCACCTCTCAGGGAGATGAATTTTGTCAATGGGAGATGCTCTCCTGGTGACATATCGCAGTCTACGTGGGAAGGTTATGTCAACATAACCCATGTGGCTTGGGTGTGGATTTTTCACACCGAGTGACAAAGTTATACCGATATAGATCTGTAGTTTATACCTGACCTCAGTTTATTGATGAATAACATTTTTATTCTTGTTTCCATTTTGTACCAAGAAAAGGGAGCTAGGTTGATCAACTTCTACTAAACCTCTGTATAGCATCTGAAATTTAATTCCACAACCCCAGTTTGTGCTTGTTTTATTAATCAGTGATAATATATCATTGTCAATACAGTTAGGTTTTTTTTACTCAAAAGATATGCAGGCATTTTCAATAATGCCTGTTTTCCCCCTCACACACACATTTTCCAACATAATATTGTAAAACACTCAGTTGAAACTTCATGTTTTTTTTAATTTGAATAAAAATAAACGTTAGTCTTGACATTTCTCAGTTTTTGAATCTATCATTTTTTCATTTGTGTGTTTTCACTTGATGAATTAGATCTTAAAGGGGGAGCGAGGAAGGGGTGAATTAGGTCTATAAAATACTGTTTTGAAAAACTAATTCAAATTAAAGGTCCAGGATAAATATAGGTCTAGATTTAAATGTCAACTACGCTGTATGAGTAACTTTATCCATGAAGTTTCATAAGTAGGCATAGCCATGTTGGTCATAAAACTATCCAAAGACTAAATTCAGACCCCCAAATGGATGTTAATTACAATTGTATCATCTTGCCTGGCTCCTCCCTCCTGCTTAGTTAGCCTTTCTCTCTTCCCTTCTGCTTTTTTACTCTCCACTTCTCTTGTTGTGCCTATCATACTGTGTCCAATAGCGCTTCCACAACAGTACAGCTCTCCAAAATAGCAGCAGTAGAGTGGAAGATACAATTCAATTCAGTTTCACTCTTCTAGTGGGGAAATGCCACATCCTGGAGCAATGAATCTCTACTACTGCAGGCAGAGTAGAAATTACATTTTTCATTCCCTTTTAAATAAAGTGTGGAAGAACGCTAAGACTTAGTCTTTACAGGTCTTTATTGCCAGTGTTAGGGAACCTACATTTAAAACACTGTTCTAGCTCGAACCGTTCTTAACAGTTTAGGTCCCCTAGCATGGTAGGGCTCTAGGTTAAGAGGCATAGTTTAGCCCTGTTCACGCAAATGCTTCAAACCATTAAATTGTTCTAGGCCCATTTTATGCTACACTTGAAATAGCCAAGGTAACAAATTTCAGTGCAATTATTCCCATCACCTTTTAAAAAAAGAAAAAAAAGACACTGCAGTTTATAGTATAGATGTGACGATGGGAATGTTAAAAATCACTGGTTATAACTTATTTAGGAAAGATCGAGTAGGAAAAAGGGGAGGTGGAGTGACATTCTATCAAAAATGGCATTGCTTTTTTTCTGAGTCACTGATAACTCAGAAGAAAATGATCTTGTATTCTTATGGATTAATGTTCTGCACATAACATGAGGTACTAGATGATGTCTGCTTTGTATCACTAAAACACGCTATACATCAGGATGGACAGCTCCCTGAACATCTATCTTTATGCGTAGGAAAACTATCTGTTATAATGGAGAACTTCAGTCTGAATGATGTATATACTGGAGGTTTCATGCTGCAAGTACACAAATATCCTTGGAATTTCTAGAAATGGCAGTTGACTCTTTCATATCTCCATCATCCACTATGAGGAAGTCTATTTCAGACCAAACATTGACAAATAGACTAACTGATCTCATGAACTAAAAATCAGGTTAGATTAAATTTATTTGCAAGTGAAATAAAGTCAAAACAGTAATATACTTACTTGGTGCTTTAAAAGCACTAAATGATTATGAGCTGAGAGAGAGAATTTAAGCAGTAAATCGCAAATGATAATTAGGAGCTCTTTAAGAACATTTTACTAGATGCCCAAAAAGCCAGTAAAGAGAAAAAAAAGGCTGCACTGGTTTAAAATAACAGCATGGTGTGAAGGGGAGATAAGTTTGTGTGTGTGTAAATATAAAACAAATAGGAAAAAGGGAAATTGATAGTATAGGTTAGATGCTAGGAAGCATAGAAAATTGGTAAGAAAAATTGGTAAAGGACTAAAAGGGAAATCTGTGACCAGCGGAGTTGAAGACAATAAAAAGGAGTTTTTAAAAGTATTCCTTTCATTTTTTTATACAAACAATGGAATTGGCCCATTGCTGTACGGGCATTGTAGAATTGTTAACAATAATGCTGAAAAAGCAGAAGTGTTCATTAATTATTTCTTTTCTGTGTGCAGGGGGAGGAAGCAGATGAGGTTTTCCTATCATATAATTATGATGATATATTCCCCACACCAACAGAACTAAGGGTGGTGATAGACATTTTTAAATATCCAGTCCACGTCACTTGCATCTAGGAGTTCTAAAAGAGCTGACCTCGGAGGTCTTGTGGCTAGTAATGTTGATTTTCAATATGTCCTGAAACATGGGAGAAGTTCCAGAGCACTGGAAGAGAGCTAATATTGTGCCAGTATTTTTAAAATGGTAAATGGGATGACCTGGATAATTATACGCCTGTCGGCCTGACTTTAATCCTGAGCAAAATAATGGAATGGCTGATACGAGACCTGACTGGTAAAGAATTAAAGGAGGGTAATAGAATTAATGCCAGTTAACATGGGTTTATAGAAATAAGTCTTATCAAACTAATTTGATCTCATAGACTTTAAGGTCAAAAGGGGCCATTATGATCATCTAGTCTGACCTGCACAAAACAGGCCACAGAATCCTACCCATCCACTTCTATAACAAACCCCTAACCTATGTCTGAATTATTGAAGTCTTCAAATTGTGGTTTGAAGACCTCAAGCTGCAGAGAATCCTCCAGCAAGTGACCCATGCCCCACGCTGCAGAGGAAGGCGAAAAACCTCCAGGGCCTCTGCTAGTCTGCTCCGGAGGAAAATTCCTTCCCGACCCCAAATATGGCGATCAGCTAAACCCTGAGCATGTGGGCAAGACTCACCAGCCAGCACTCGGGAAAGAATCTCTGCAGTAACTCCGATCCCATCCCATATAACATCCCATCACAGCCCACTGGGCATACTTACCTGCTGATAATCAAAGATCAATTGCCAAAATTATTTGCCACAATTAGGCTATCCCATCATACTATCCCTTCCATAAACTTATCAAGCTTAGTCTTAAAGTCAGATATGTCTTTTGCCCCCACTACTCCCCTTGGAAGGCTGTTCCAGAGCTTCACTCCTTTAATGGTTAGAAACCTTCGTCTAATTTCGAGTCTAAACTTCCTAGTGTCCAGTTTATACCCTGTTTTAGTGAGACTACATAGTTGATGTTTAATGTAATATTGAGATTTCTATAAGGGGTTTGACTTGTTCTTGCATGACACTTTAATCGATAAACTAGAACGATACAAAATCAACATAGCACATTAAATAGATTCAGAATTGGTTAAATTATAGTTTCTCGGAATGTAATTATAAATACAGAATCATTGTTGAGTGGCTGAGTTTCTAATGGGGTCCCCCGGGGACAGGGTTTTGCCCTTGTGCTATCCAATATTTTTATCATTTGACTTGGAAAAACACAAAATCATTAAAGATAAAGTTCTCGGATGACACAAAGATAGGTACAATAGTAAGTAGGGTAGAGAACAAGTCACAGATGCAGAGCAATCTGGACTGATTGATAAGATTGGCACTGGCAAACTCTGCTTCAGTAAAGTCAAATGTGTAAGGACAGGAACGGGGATTCTATCCTGAGAAGTGATGCTGAAGAAGACTTGTGGGTCTTGGTGAATAATCCACTGACAAAGAGCTTCCAATGCAACACTGTAACCAAAATGGCCAATGCAATTCTTGGATATATATATAAAAACAGGGAAATACTGAGTAGGAGCAGAGTGGTTATATTACCTCTTTTTTGGTACTGGTGCTACTACTACTGGAATATTGTGTCCAGTTCTGGTGTCTATAGTTCAAGAAGCATGTTGAAAAATTGGAGAACGTTCAAAGAGCTAGAAGAATGACTAATAGGTTGGAAAACGCACCTTATAATGAGAGACTGATTTCCCAGAGTCTGTTTAGCTTATCCAAGAGAAGGTTAAGAGATGGCTTGATCATAGTCTAGAAGTACCTCCTTGGGGAACAGAAATCTAATATAGCGGACTGTTCAGTCTAGTACACCCATAACAAGAACCAGTTGCTGGAGGTAGAAGCTAGACAAATTGACTACAAATAAGGTGCAATATTTTAACAGAGTAAGTTATCGTTAAAAGAATTTACTAGTGTTTGTGGAGGAGAAACTTTGAATCAAGATACAAGCACAGTTAGTGGACTTGAAGCAGGCATTAATTCGGAGAAGTCTCTCATAGCCTGTGTTTACAGGTCAGACTAGACCAGTAGTTCTCAAACTTTTGTACTGGTGACCCCTTTCACATAGCAAGCCCCTGAGTGCGAACCCCCACCCCAACAGACATATACAAAAGACACTTTTTTAATATATTTACCACTATTATAAATGCTGGCAGCAAAGCAGGGTTTGGGGTGGAGGTTGACAGCTCGTGAGCCCCCCATGTAATAACCTTGTGGAGAACCCTGGACTAGACAATCACAACAGTCTCTTCTGGCATTAAAGTCTGTGAATCTAATGTTAATGAAATTCTGGTGGTTTCATTACAAATGTTTGATTGAATAGACAACTTTTTAAATGTTCAAACGGTAATTGCTGTTAAGCTTTTGCCATCTCAGAAACACTCAGTGGATATAGCGAGCCATTAAATCACATGTAAATAACCTTTAAAATAAAAATCCGTGTGCTAAAATTTTTCAAGCTTTCTTCTGAATCCTTTAATTATAGAGGGAGATGGTAGCAGCCTCTATGTTTTAGCTGCCTGCATTTTCCATAATAAGAATTTTTGTGTACTTTTGTTTGAGAAACTCTTATCAATTGCGTACAACAGACCTTTGATATTCTGCAGGGCGAATCCTCTGATGCCATAGAAGTACCTTTGTCACATGAAATTCCATTGAGGTTTAGTTTAGTTGGAGAATGTTAAAAAGTAAATAAATCACGTATGTGTCAGGAAACTTCTAGCAGCTTGCCCAAATCAGATGGTGCACTTAGGCTTGGCTAATGCTGCACAGCTCCCAAAGCAGCAGCTTCAACACTGAGAACACCTAGAAAGCTGCCAGAGCATTTGTAACAGTATAGGGTTAAGACAGATCCAAGCTTGGTTCCCCCTGAACTTAGAGCCCAGTTTCCTACCACAACCTCCAGTCTCCAGTGGGCACCAGATGAGGCAGGAGCTACTCCGTTTCTGGGGGTTGGGAAGAGATACACGAATCTGGTTCCACCCATAAACCCCCCAGATTCAGCACAGACCCCCCCGTCCCCCCCAGCAGCCTATTTTTGCACCTGTAGGGGGCCATGTGGGATAGGAGCTCCTCCTCTCCGCAACCATTCTGTGGAACCAGCACATGGTGCTAGCAACCCATCTGCTTTCTGGAATAACAGCCTTCTTTTGCTGCTAGCTAATGTGGTTAGTCCTGTAGTTCAAGTGGTAGCAGTCTGTGTGTTTGCAGTGCTAAAAGGCTCAGGTTTCAAACCCTGTTGATGGTCCATGATAGGGAAGTCATTACAATTGTATTTAATAAAAATACTCTATTAAAATGTTGTTTCGGTTATAAAGTCAGGCACATGGAAGTTAGGAAAGCCAGATTTTCAATTGCACATGAAATCATAATGGTCCCCTTGTGCAAATGCATTATGATGCAATCTTTAATTACAGGATCATATATTATTTTTTCCAGAGCCATTGCACAGGTTCGATGCCCAGAGGTAACAGTGCATTGTAATCCAATGATTTTCTGCCTTCTGTGGAAAGCTACAGCTGCCTGTGGCTCTCTAAGCAGATCTTGGCAGGATACAGAATTATAAAACAAAAGTTTGAGTGCCTGGCTGCAGCAAAATGACAAATTCAGCTACAAAAATTCTGAATTCCGTAGCGTCTTGGGAAAATGCCAAATGCTGCAGCTGTAGAATCGCAGAGGCCACAAATCCTAACTGATATGAAAGGGGCAGTTATGCCTCTTCTGTTGTTTCACCCTCTCGTCAGACTTGGGTGGCCATCACTTCAATAGATCCTGTTTAGAACATATTGTAAGTATTCCTGTGTCAAATAGGAAGTGAATTTAAATCCTGGTTGGCTAATGTCATGGGATTCATGCATTATATCTTTAGAATCCATGTTGTCAAGTCAGCTTTCCTTCTAGGACAGACAGTGTTTCTGTTAAATGGCACAGGTAAATAGGCAGAAGAGAGGATGCAGATTCCTGAGAAACAGTTCCCTCAGGGTATGGAAAGTAAGGAAATGGCTAAAATTTCCAGACTTAGTTGCCTTAGATACCTACCCCATCTAGGCTTCTGAATAAGTGAACTTCCAAACCCATAGTTTTGCACCCCGAAAAAATCTGGCTGCCCATATACATTCCCTATTCTGGATTTGTTGTTTAGCTTTAGACATGTACATTTAAAAATGTTGGCCTTGAATAGTCAAGTTTTAAAATGTTGCTAAGCTGTAGTATATGGATTGAGGAGAAGGAGAAGGTCAAAGTCGAATCAATTTTTATTTCTTCAGATAAGCATAATTTTGAGTTCCAAATAAGTTTTCATAAAATCCTCTTGCTGAAGGCCTAAAGAAAGCATTATTTAATTGGAACGTACCTTATCATGCCAAGAACATACAGATGGACTAGTTAAGGAGGAAGAAGGTATAAATCTGGGAATCACTATTGTTGAATATATTTTGTGATCACTTTATGTCCTGCCTTTTAAACAGACACTCCTAGAATATGCAGAAAAGTGGAAGACCTCGGAAGATCCCTTGCCGTTGTTGCAGGTGTACACAGTGGCAATCCGAAGCTACGTGAAAGCACGACCTTACCTTACCTCTGAGTGTGAAAAAGTAGCCTTTGTGCTTGAACGCTTAGCACTGTGAGTATATTTTCAATGATTTGGATACTGTGTGTAGATAACTTATTTTTAAGCCATTTGCACTGGCTACCTGATCATTTCTGGCCTGAATTTAAGAGTTGGGTTTGATCCATAGGACTTGGGACCTTGCTAGTTGGGAGACTGCTTCTCTCCCACTGCTACTCTCTCTCAGCTGTGATTGACAGAAGCACCCATTCTTAGTTTGAAATAGGCAGAGTCTGTTGACCTCCAGGGCACACTGCAAGGTACATCTATTTATCTGGACTGGTTGGACTTCTGAGGGAAATCTGATTTGTGTTTAGGTGGGGCGTTTGATGTTCTACAATAGTTATTTGCTATAATTTCTGCCAAAGCACCTACACCCTTGAATAGATGCCCCTTTTTATTTTGATGTAGATTTAATAAACTATATTTTTGTGGATTTTAAGCAGAATAATAGATAATGGCTCTTTGTTAGACACTTGAAAGACAAGTTGGGTGTAGTGGTTTTTTTAATGCAGTCTCAAAGCCATGTGAATTAATAATCGTATTTGACTTTCAGAAGCTGTGTTGAACTTTTACTTTGTCTGCCTCTTGAATTACCAGAAAATCAATGGGAAGAGTTTCAAGCCTTTGTACAGGTAAGTTTTTCTTATATAAAGAAAAATAGTGAGAAAAGATGGGATCACCAGCTTTTAAAAAACAGTTTAGGAACCTGGGGAACATTGAGTCACATGAATTAAAATTAACTCTATGCTTGTTTCCTGTGGGAGAAAATCATTCAGCTGGAAGTTATTTGTGCTATTAGGTAATTAAGTTGTCGATCACATCATATGAAATAGTTGATATGCCAGTTTTGTAGACAGAGTTTGTTAGGGTGAAAACAAAATGAACCTCTAGTCCCATCTGTTGAGAAATACTTTAAGGGATGCTCAAAGAAGGATGTGTGTTCCTCTTAATAAGCCCAGTGTTCTGTGACCTGCTGAAATAGCTAGTGTGACAAAGTTCCTCCTCTACCTTGGTGAGTCCTGTGCTTATTTGGCAGATTTGCTCACCTCAGTGATCTTCCCCACAGTCTGGGTCAACTTCACCTGTGTCTGATCAGGAGTTGGGAGATTTGGGGGGAACCCGGGCCCACCTTCTACTCCGAGTTCCAGGCTAGGGCCCTGTGGATTGCAGCTGTCTATAGTGCCTCCTGTAACAGCTGCATGACAGCTACAACTCCCTGGGCTACTTCCCCATGGCCTCCTCCAAATACCTTCTTTATCCTGACCACAGGGCCTTCCTCCTGGTGTCTGATAATGCTTGTTCTCCTTAGTCCTCCAGCAGCACACCCTCTCTCTCTCTCAGCTTCTTGCGCCTTCTTGCTCCCAGCTCCCTCCACTTGCACTGCCATCTCCTCTTTGAGCCCTCCCCCCCCCCTCGCTCCTGACCTGGATAGTGAGCTCTTTTTTTTTTTAGCTCCTTTTTAAACCCAGGTGCCCTGATTAGCCTGCCTTGATTGGCTGCAGGTGTTCTAATCAGCCTGTCTGCCTTAATTGGTTCTAGCAGGTTCCTGATTACTCTAGTGCAGCCCCTGCTCTGGTCACTCAGGAAAAAGAAAACTACTCATCCAGTGACCTGTATATTTGCCGTCTGCCAGACTCCTGTACCCCACTGGTTTGGATCTGTCACACTAGCCTTTTCTAATTGAATTTTTGTAACTATTTAACGATATTACAAAAGACTGTCATCTGTCAATATGTATTTTTACCAGTGAATTTAAGAGTATTTTGTTATTCAAAAAGGTTACTTCGTGGTGGAATGATGATAATCTTGATTATTTTAAAGACCGCATCCCAGTTGTTCAATAGGTATAGTAGTGCTAGAATCCCAATACAAAAAAAAAATTCTATTTTGAAGCCTATTAAAATTATACTAATGTACAAGGTGGACATTATAACACTTACTGTACTTAAACTGAAACTTTAAATAGTCTATATATAGGGTTTAGAAATTACTTACTGTATTAAGTCTTTTAGAATTGATGTTTTACAAAAAGGGACAAGTTTTACTTTTGAAGTTTTCCTCTGAAGTTTAAAAAAAAAGTCTGAGTGCATATGGTTTTCCGTCATTTGTCATTGCCATCGTCGTGAAATATGTAACACTTTTCTTTAGGTGGCTCATGAAAAGTTGATGGAGAACGGTAGCTGTGAATTACATTTTTTAGCTACACTTACTCAAGAGAAGGGTGTGTGGAAGAATCCAGTGCTGTGCAGTATTCTTTCCCAGGAACCACTGGATGAGGATAAAGGTAAATTTACAATGGCATAAGAAAAAATAAGCCTCTCCAATTTAATGAATTCACTTTCTTAACATATACAAATAGTGCTACAACATTACTGCTTTGTATATAGTGTTGCGGTATTGAAGATCTTTTGCCATTTCCTTTATAAAGTCCGTTGTGTGGGCTTTATAACCAGGCTTTTTTCTGATAGGGTAAAAGTAGGTACTCAGGTGGCCAAGCTGGATGTACTTAAATAAATTATCCATATGTAAGTAAATCAAAGACACAACTATAATTTTTTACTGCCATATGTTTAATAGAAAACTGAAACCATTACCTCGCTTAAAAAACCACATTTAAGAAACCACTACTAACGGACTACAGATTTAAGTGATTGCAGTGATTTGAATCTTTCCTGAGAACTAGGACTCTATTTGAAATACAAATATATTATTTATTAAAAAAAAAAAAAAAAAAGTAAACATTAGTATGGCATTTGAGAACCCTGAGCAGGTTTAAGGTGAATGGATTTTTCTGGCTGCTTCTTCAATACCTATTTTAGCTATGGTTATGCAGTAAAGTTTTTTCCTTTTTTGAAGTTCAGACACCGGGAGAGAGAAACTCAACTTCTGTTACCTGTAAATATGCGCTGTAGCGCCATTAGATAGAGTTTTGGATTTCACATTTATTGGTACAGTAATAGGTTACAACTATGTTATAGGTAGCACTGTGAATCAGATTTATTGAAAAATGAATTTTATGATGATTTTCATCTTTTAAATGTTAAATGACAGGTATAACATTGGAAACATCCACTGATGAATTCACGTGGTCTCTTTAAAATTAAACATACTTTGTGGCAGGAATTCGTATTTTGTTCCCGTGATACACCTGCTAATAACACGTAGTGTTTGTATTGTTTGCATGTTCTCTCTGACTCTCTCTCTCCCCATTATAAAGTCAAAACTAGTCTATTATGTTCACTTGTAGACTTTCTGTAGTTAAGACTGAGACTCACTTTCTATTTAAGCAATTTTGTCCCCCCTCTAAAATCCTATAAGGTTCTTTACGTTTTGGATTTGCATGTGTGCTCGATGGCATTAGGAGAATTGTTGCTAAATTTGATAATATTCATGGAAGTTCTAGAGAGATCTGAACTTTTGAAAAAAAAATGAGATTATTGTATTTTGAAAATTCTTCTAATACTTTTTTGCCACGTGTCTCACAAATCGTTTGTCTTAGAAACTTCATATAAGGTTTAATTGAAAGATCTTGGTTAAATATAATGCTGATACCAATTTTGAGATTGAGAGGCACATTTGCCAAATGACTTAGGGTACGTCTACACTACGGGATAATTCTGATTTAACGTAAACCAGTTTTATAAAATAGATAGTATAAAGTCGATTGCACGCGGCCACACTAGGCACATTAATTCGGCGGTGTGTGTCCATGGTTCGAGGCTAGCGTCGATTTCTGGAGCGTTGCACTGTAGGTAGCTATCCTGTAGCTATCCCATAGTTCCCGCAGTCTCCCCCGCCCCTTGGAATTCTGGGTTGAGAGCCCAGTGCCTGATGGTCAAAAATCATTGTCGTGGGTGGTTCTCGGTACAGCCTCACCCCTCCCTAAGTGAAAGCAGCAGACAACCGTTTCACGCCTTTTTTCCTGGGTGAATTGTGCAGACGGCATAGCACAGCAAGCATGAACCCCGCTCAGATCAACACTGTGATCATGAATGTTGTAAACACCTCGCGCATTCTCGTGCAGTCTATGGTGAACCATGAACTGCAAGGCAGGCGAGGAGGCGGCGGCTACGGCAGCGCGGCAGACGAGAGTGATGAGGACATGGACACTGAATTCTCCCTAACCGTGGGCCCCTGCGCTTTGGAGCTCCTGCTGGTAATGGGGCAGGTTCTACCCATTGAACGCCAATTTTGGGCCCGGGAAACAAGCACAGACTGGTGGGACCGCATAGTTTTGCAGGTGTGGGACGATTCGCAGTGGCTGCGAAACTTTCGCATGCGTAAGAGCACTTTCATGGAACTTTGTGACTTGCTTTCCCCTGCCCTGAAATGCCATAATACCAAGATGAGAGCAGCCCTCACAGTGGAGAAGCGAGTGGCAATAGCCCTCTGGAAGCTTGCAACGCCAGACAGCTACCGGTCAGTCGGGAATCAATTTGGAGTGGGAAAATCTACTGTGGGGGCTGCTGTGATGCAAGTAGCCAAAGCAATCACTAAGCTGCTGCTACAAAAGGTTGTGACTCTAGGAAACGTGCAGGCCATAGTGGATGGCTTTGCTGCAATGGGATTCCCTAACTGTGGGGGGGCGATAGATGGAACCCATATCCCTATCTTGGCACCGGCGCACCAGGCCACCCAGTATAAACCGCAAGGGGTACTTTTCAATGGTGCTGCAAGCACTGGTGGATCACAAGGGACGTTTCACCAACATCCACGTGGGATGGCCAGGAAGGGTTCATGACGCTCGCGTCTTCAGAAGCACTGCTCTGTTTAAAATGCTGCAGCAAGGAATTTACTTCCCAGACCAGAAAATAACAGTTGGGGATGTTGAAATGCCTGTAGTTATCCTGGGGGACCCAGCCTACCCCTTGATGCCATGGCTCATGAAGCCATACACAGGCAGCCTGGACAGTGGTCAGGAGCTGTTCAACTACAGGCTGAGCAAGTGCAGAATGGTGGTAGAATGTGCATTTGGCCGTTTAAAGGCACGCTGGCGCACATTACTGACTCGCTCAGACCTCAGCCAAACCAATGTCCCCTTTGTTATTGCTGCTTGCTGTGTGCTCCACAATCTCTGTGAGAGTAAGGGGGAGACCTTTATGGCGGGGTGGGAGGCTGAGGCAAATCACCTGGCCGCTGATTACGCGCAGCCAGACACCAGGGCGATTAGAAGAGAACACCGGGAAGCGGTGCGCATCAGAGAAGCTTTGAAAACGAGTTTTCATCACGGGCCAGGGTACGGTGTGACTGCTGTGTTTGTTTCCCCTTGATGAACCCCACCCCCCTTGATTGACTCATTCCCTGTAAGCAACCCACCCTCCCCCTTCGATTACAGCTTGCTTAAGGAAATAAAGTCACTATCGTTAAAAATCATGTATTCTTTATTAAAAAGGTCATTATAAAAAGAGGGAGAGAACTGACAAGGTAGCCCGGGTGCGGTTTGGGAGGAGGATAGGAGGGAAGGAAAAGGCCAAAATCATTTCAATGTAATGACAGCCTTTTGGTTGGGCTGTCCACGGGGGTGGAGTGGGCGGGTGCAAAAAGCCTTCCCCCACGCGTTCTTACACGTCTGGGTGAGGAAGATATGGAACATGGTGAGTACTGAGGGTGGTGACACAGGGGCTGCACCACAGGCACTCTGGTGACCTGCCTGCGTTCCGAAGTCCACCAGACGTCGAGGATGTCAGTTTGATGCAAGCAGCAGCCCAGCGTTTCATCCCGCCCACTGCTGATCTTCCTGCCTACACTCTATCTCGGAGCGTCCTCCTGCTTCCGTCACTGGATCTTCCTGACTAATACCACGTCCCTCCACTGGATTCAGATGAGCTCTCTATGCGAGTTACTTCATGCATGTCCGAGAACATTTCATTCCGCGTCTCTTCTTCCTCGCCTTATGTGAGTAGCCTTTCGGGATGCGATAGGAGGTTGAAAAATGTGCAGCTGCATTAGGAGGAAAACAGGGAGAGAAGTATTTAAAAGATACATTTTACAGAACATGGTTACTCTTCATAGTGAACAACACTATCACCTTACACAGCCACATGTGATTCTCTACAGGTCGCTTTGCATCTTATTTTGAGTGCCTGGGCTCTGGTGTTTACAGATCTCACAGACCAGGCTGATGTCAGAATTCGCTTGCATGCGGCCATGGTAAGCATTGTCTTCAGCTTCTGCAGCCTTCACTTCATTCGCAGAAGCCACCCCACCCCCTGCAATTCTCTAAGATGACGCTCTCTTCCACCGCATGGTGATACCATGGAAGATCACTGCTATCACCCCCCGCGTGGCTAGTAGCTGGAAGATTCCTGGCTAGCCAAACGCGAAAAGCTCAAGCGCTATCCTTCCTCACTTCTCCCTGCTTGGCTACATGCAAGAAGGATTTCTTGTAAGCAACAGTCAATACACCCCTATAGGAAAAGGCATGTCTCTCCCTTAATTAAATTCCTGAATTTCAACCAGGTTACGATGAACGATATCACTCTGCTGAGAAATAACAGAGCGAGATAAAGAACGGATGTTTCTTGAATGCCAGCAATCACTGGGGCCATACGCAGCTGCATGTGTCATGCATGACATGATTACTTGTTACATCATGACGTGACGGTAAAGTGTCCTGCCATGGTGGAACCGCAAGGCTGCCTTGCCAGAAACCTTCTGCAAAGGCTTTTGGAGTACCTCCAGGAGCGCTTCATGGAGATGTCCCGCATGGATTTCCGCTCCATCCCCAGACATGTTAACAAACTTTTGTTCCAGTAACTTTACTGCCGTGAATGCACCCAAGCCCTCAGGGCAAATCAATCATTAAAAAAAGCTTGCTTTTAAAACATTTTTATTATTTACAAAGGTACACTCACCAGAGGTCGCTTCCATGGCTTCACTGTCTGGGCTAGTGGTTGGGAGGCTGGATGGTAATCTGTCTGGGTCAGAAAAAAGATCCTGGCTGTTTGGGCTGACGGAGTGCTTGTGCACTCTCTGCAACTCGTCCTCCTTTCCTCCTCCTCACCTTCCCATCCGCATAATCCTCAGCATGGCTGAGATTACAACCCCACATGGAATCCAAGACGGGGTGGGTAGTGATGGCGCAGCCCCCTAAAATTGCATGCAGCTCAGCGTAGAAGTGCATGTTTCGGCGCTGCCCCAGACCTTCCATTTGTTCTTCGGTTTTCTGGTAGGCTTGTCTGAGCTCCTTCATTTCACTCTGCACTGCACTGAGTCCCCGGTGTGGCCTTTCCCATCATGGCCTTGGAAACTTTTCAAATATTTTCACTCGTCTTTGGAAGTTCTGTTAGAACAGAATTCTCTCCATATAGCGACCAGATCCAGTACCTCCTGTGTGGTCCATGCTGGAGCTCTTTTTCTATTCTCAGGAGACTGCATTGCTACCTGTGCTGATGAGCTCTGTGTGGTCACCTGTGCTGATCAGAGCTCCACGCTGGCCAAACAGGAAATGAGATTCAAAAGTTCGTGGGGCTTTTCCTTCCTACCTGGCCAGTGCATCCGAGTTCAGATAGCTGTCCAGAGCAGTCAGTGGTGCACTGTGGGATATGGCCCGGAGGCCAATGCCATCGATTTGCGGCCACACTAACCCTAATTCGATATGATAATACTGATTTTAGCGCTACTCCTCTCGTTGAGGAGGAGTACAGAAACCGATTTAAAGAGCCCTTTATATCGATTTAAAGGGCCTTGCAGTGTGGACGGGTGCGGCGTTAAATCGGTTTAACACTGCTGAAATCGGTATAAACAAGTAGTGTAGACCAGGCCTTAGATATGACAGAATGGTGAGCCTGGCTCCAGTTAATTTTTAAAAGGCTGGAGTCCTGAGCTTGCTTTAAAGAAAGCCTCTTGCATTGTTTCTTCAAATGTGTAAACTAAGTTTTTCTTCGATTGCTTGCTCATATCGATTCCAATTAGTTGTGTGCGTGCTGCATGCATGCTCGTTGGAAGATTTTTACCCTAGCAACACTCGGTGGGTCGGCTGGGCGCCCCCTGGAGTGGCACCGCTATGGCGATGGATATATACCCCTGCCGACCCAACGGCCCTTCAGTCCTTCTTACCCCCTGTGTCGGTCATTGGAACAGTGGAGCGTGGCTTAGCTGATCTCCACCTCCCTAGCTACTCGTATTTCTTTTATTAATTCTCATGTATGTAGTTATAAATTCTATAGTTATAGTTAGTTTTATTCATTCTTCGTTATAGTTAGCATATACAGTTGAGAGGGGTTTGGGGATTAGCCCCTTCCCCGCACCCGGTACCAGGCCCCATGCCCGGTTCGCCAGGCTTCAAACTGTACTTGACATGCCACAGGCTGATGCCAATGGAAGATCCCCACGACTCTTGCCTTAAGTGCCTCGGGGAATCCCACCTCTCCGATAAGTGCCGGATCTGTAAGGTCTTTAAGCCCAAGACGAAGAAGGAGCAGGACTTTCGTCTGAAGCAGCTCCTGATGGAGGCAGCTCTTACACCTCCTCCCTCGGCCCCGAGTGCTGGACAGTCCGCATCAAGCAGAAGCTTCTCTTCGGCACCGGCTCGAGCCAGTACCGCTAAGGCCCCTCGGCACCGAACGTCGCTGGCACCGTCGTCTGCTCGGCACCGTTTCCTCTCTCCGCGGGTTAAAAAACATAAGACCTCTGTGGCTTCCATGCCACCTGCACCGCAGTTGGAGCACCTGCCTAAGTCAGACCACCCGGCACCGCCACCTGCCCCGGCACCGATGGCTTCGGCACCGTCGATTGTGGTTCCACAAGGGCCATCGAGTCCGATGCCTGAAAGCTCCCCGGCACACTCCGTGGTTGAGCTCACAATTCCCTCCACGCCAGAGACCTTTCCTACGGCAAGGGAGCTGATCGCGCTGACAGAATCCGCGCTGCCTCAACCCCCAGCACCGCCGGTGAGGGTCATTCAATCAATAGGTAAGCCTGCCCTGCTGAGGCCACCCTCTGTCGGCACCATCGAGAGGCACCTATCACAGTCCCACCGGCGCTCTCGGTCCTGTTGCCGATCTCGGTCTCGAAGCCACTCGCAGTCCCGGCACTGTTCTCTATCTCGGTACCGGTCGCACCCGCGGCACCGCTCAGCGTCCCGTTTGCCAGCCCCATACTCTCGGCACCGATCCAGCTCCCGGTACCATTCCCAGCTCCACACCTCTTGCAGCCGCTCCAGATGTCGAGCCTCCAGATCCCGGTCGACCTCCCGGCACTGCTCCGGTCGCAGGTCCCGGTCTCATTCCCGGTACCGCTCTCCGGTGCCACACAGAGAGAGTCCGTTTAGAGATGGAAACCCTTCCCATGGTTTTTCAGTGCCTCCTTGGCCATCTCGTCACGCATCTGTGTCATCTCACGCGGGCAGTGCTTCCTAGGCACAGGACCGTGACTCAGATGTGCCCGGATGTGTCTTCCAGGAGACCCAGGCCCAGGAACAGTAGTCATTCTGGACACCCATCAGTGGTCATTCTGGGCACCTTGGGCATACCATCAAGCGCAAGGTGCACCTCCAATGCCATCCCACTCCACACCATCGGAACACCGGGTGCCGGAGGCAACGGTCAGCCGCCCCCCTCCCGCAGGTACAGAGGAGACTCTCATTCAGCCGGCAGTGTCTCAAGTTCCACCTGAGACTGACGTTACTCAAGAACAGGAGCCCACGCAGGACCCTCTTGTCCCTGGCCTTTTCTCTTCCTCCTCTCCAGATGAAGTGGTGGTGGGGACATCCTCCTCGCGCCCTCCTCCAGTTGACCTGTGGGCACATCAGGACCTCTTGAGGCGGGTGGCCCTGAATATGAATCTTCAGGTGGAGGAGGTCCTGGAGATAGAGGACCCAGTGGTGGATATCCTGTCAGCTGACACCCCCACAAGAGTGGCCTTGCCGTTTATCCATACGATACAAGCAAACGTCGATACCATCTTCCAGCATCTGTTACGCCCACGGCCAGGGGAGTTGAGCGGAAGTACATGGTACCTTCTAGGGGGTATGAGAACCTGTACGTGCACCCTCCTCCCTTGTCGTGGAATCAGTCAGTGAAAGGGAACGCCATGGCCAGCAAGCTTCTGCTCCAAAATCAAAGGAGGCTAGGGACATGGACTTATTGGGCCGCAAGGTATACTCTACTGGGGCCTCCAACTCAGGGTGGCAAACCAGCAAGCCCTGCTCAGCCGGTACAATTATAACATCCGGACGGCGGTTGAGAAATTCAAGGAGTTCATTTCCCAAGAATCCCGCACAGAGCTTGCTGCCCTTTTGGAGGAAGGGAATAAGGTGGCGAGAACTTCTTTCCAGGCCTCCATGGACGCAGCTGACTCCGCAGCCAGGACCCTGGCTTCAGGTATCGCCATGAGGTGGATATCATGGCTTCAGGTATCAGGCCTTCCACGTGAGTTACAAACCACCATACAGGACCTGCCTTTTGACAGTCAAGGCCTATTCTCTGAAAAGACGGACCCCAGGCTGCAGAGCCTTAAGGAAAACAGGGTGGTCATGCGCTCCCTCGGGATGCACACCCCGGTGACTCAGCGCAGGTCCTTCCGTCCCCAGCCTCACCGCCCTTATCCCCCGCCTAGATCAAGACAGGACTTCGGCAGAGGGCGCAGCCGAGGGAATCGTAGACGGCAGTCTGGAACCCAAGGGGACCAGAATCAGGGTCGGGCCAAAGCCAAACTTTTGAAGGTGCATCCGAGGACAGCGTATCAGTTCCTTTCCAGGATCCTTTCCCCCCTCTTTCCAACCGCCTCTCCTGTTTTTTCCCTGCGTGGTCCCAGCTAACTTCAGATCGTTGTTTCCTACACACGGTGGAACTTGGGTACCACCTCCAATTTATTCCCCCCCCCTTCCATCCCTCACCCTCGTCCCTCTTCAAGGACCTCTCTCACAAGCAGTTCCTCTTACAAGAGGTGCGCACGCTCCTTACCATGGGAGCCATAGAGGAAGTACCAGAAGATGAAAGGGATAAGGAGTTTTACTCCCGCTATTTCCTAATCCCCAAGGCGAAGGGAGGTCTCAGACCTATCCTAGACCTGCGAGAACTCAACAAATTCATGATAAAAGTTGAAGTTTCGCATGGTATCCCTGGGGACCATCATCCCATCCTTGGATCCGGGAGAGTGGTATGCTGCCCTCAACATGAAGGACACGTATTTTCACATAGCCATTTATCCTCCCCACACGCGGTACCTCCGGTTTGTAGCCAGTCGTCAGCATTTCCAATTACGGTCCTACCGTTTGGCCTCTCTGCAGCACCGAGAGTATTCACAAAGTGCATGGCTGTAGTCACCGCCGCCGGATACACGTCTTTCCGTATCTGGACGATTGGCTCATCCAAGGGACCGCCATGTAGGCATCGTCAAGGCCCTATTCACACGTCTAGGCCTGATGATCAATACAGAGAAATCCACTCTGGTTCCCACACAGAGGATAGACATCATTGGGGCATCCTGGACTCCAATCTGATCAGAGCCTGCTTACACTGACTCGGTTTCAGGTGATGGTAACAATTATACAAAGCCTACATAATTTCCCAACGACTTTGGCTCGCACTTGTCTCAGTGTCTTGGGTCACATGGCTACCTGCACGTTCGTGACCAAACACGCCAGGCTATGCCTCCGTCCCCTCCAATCTTGGCTCAACTCGGTATACCACCCGGGCAGAGACGCCATGGACATGATAGTCACCATTCCCCTGAGCATCCTAGGCTCCCTCAACTGGTGGCAGGGATGCCATTCCATCCACCTCAGCCTTCTGTGTCCCTGACGATGGACGCGTCGTCTCTCGGCTGGGGTGCTCACCTCGTACATCTTCGCACCCAAGGCCTTTGGTCATCTCAGGAGCTGGCCTTGCTCATCAGTGTGCGAGAGCTGAGAGCAATCCTTCTTGTGTGCCAGGCGTTTCAACAGCACTTACAAGGCCGTTGTGTCTCAGTGTTGACAGACAACACAATGGCCATGTATTACATAAACAAGCAGGGAGGGACACGGTCCTCCCCCCTTTGTCAGGAGGCCATCCAACTCTGGGTCTTTTGTATAGCCCACTTGATAGACCTGGTAGCGTCCTTTCTCCCAGGGGTTCGGAACACTCTGGCGGATTGACTCAGCAGATCCTTTCTGTCTCACAAGTGGTCGATTCGTCTGGGCGTTACTTTTTCTGTTTTCCGGAAGTGGGGATTTCCCCGCATAGACCTCTTCACTTCCTGCGAGAACAGGAAATGCCAGATGTTCTGCTCCTTCCAAGGTCTCTCCCAGGGCTTGATCTCGAACGCTTTCCTGATGCCTTGGACGAGCCAACTGCTTTATGCCTTCCCACCGTTCCCGCTGGTTCACAGGGTCCTGCTAAAGCTCCGCAGGGATGGAGCTTGCTTGATCGTGGTCACTCCAGTGTGGCCCAGGCAGCACTGGTACACCATGTTGCTCGACCTCTCGATAGACAACCCAATTACCCTTCCTCTTCACCCAGACCTCATAACTCAGGACCACTGCAGACTTCACCACCCAGATCTGCAGTCCCTTCACCTCCATGGCATGGCTGCTGCGTGGTTAAGCCAGTCAGAGTTACGTTGCTCTGCCTCAGTACAAGTACTCCTGGGTAGCAGGAAACCTTCCAGTCGGTCAACATATCTGGCCAAGGGAAAGCGTTTCTCCTGCTGGTGTGAAACGCAGAATGTCGCTGCTACCGAGGTCTCGATCTACACCATCTTGGACTACCTCTGGTATCTCAAACAGCAGGGCCTAGAAGTATCATCACTGAGGGCGCACTTGGCGGCCATCTCTACCTTCCACCCAGAGGAGAGTGGCCGCTCCGTGTTCTCGCACTCTATGGTTTCTAGGTTCCTCAAGGGCTTGGAGCGCCTATACCCCCAAGTACAATGCCCCGCCCCAACCTGGGAGTTCAGTCTGGTTCTAACCAGACTCTTGTCTGCCCCATTCGAGCCGTTAGCAACCTGCTCGCTTCTATACCTGTCCTGGAAGACAGCTTTCCTCATAGCCATTACATTGGCCAGACGAGTCTCCGAGCTTCGGGCTCTCATGGTGGACCCACCGTATACTGTGTTTCACAAGGACAAGGTATAGTTGTGACCACACCCGGCGTTCCTTCCTAATGTGGTTTCAGCCTTTCGTGTCAACCAGCGTATCTTCCTTCCAGTCTTCTTCCCAAAGCCACACTCCTCACGACGGAAGCAACAATTGCACTCCCTAGGCGTCCGTAGAGCACTCACATTTTATATCGAGCGGACAAAACCCTTTCGTAAAACGCTCCAACTCTTCGTCGCGGTGGCAGACCGAATGAAGGGCCTGCCTGTCTCTTCCCAGAGGATCTCATCTTGGGTGACGGCGTGCATCAAGTCTTGTTATGACTTGGCTCATGTTCCCTCGAGGCACCTCATCGCTCATTCTACCAGAGCTCAGGCTTCATCTGCCGACTTCCTGGCTCATGTACCCATCCAGGAGATATGTCGCGCAGCTACCTGGTCCTTGGTCCACACCTTTGCCTCTCATTATGCTCTGGTTCAACAGTCCAGAGATGATGCAGCATTTGGCTCAGCAGTTTTGCATTCTGCAACATCTCACTCTGACCCCAGCACCTAGGTAAGGCTTGGGAATCATCTAATTGGAATCAATATGAGCAAACACTCGAAGAAGAAAAGACGGTTACTCACCTTTGTAACTGTTGTTCTTCGAGATGTGTTGCTCATATCCATTCCAAACCTGCCCTCCTTCCCCTCCGTCGGAGTAGCCGGCAAGAAGGAACTGAAGGGCCGTTGGATCGACAGGGGTATATATCCAGCGCCATAGTGGCGCCACTCCAAGGGGTGTCCAGCTGACCTACCGAGTGTTGCTAGGGTAAAAATCTTCCGACAAGCGTTCACGCGGCGCGCGCACCTCTAATTGGAATGGATGTGAGCAACATATCTCGAAGAACAACAGTTAGAAAGGTGAGTAACCGTCTTTTGTAATGAGGCTTACCATATTAATTGTTTTTCACAAAATAAAATACCATTCAGCTGTTCTCACCATGAGGTGTGATGGCTAAGCGTTTACGGTGCTCAGCTACAAATCTGAAGGCTGTGGGTTCAAGTCTCATTTAATCTCCTACTGAAATGCCACATCCAGTTCACCCAGTTGCAAAATGTAGGTATCTGATCCATCAGATTAGGACGTCAAAGACGGCCACATCATTCTCTTATGTACTGTTGGGTATGAAACTGATAAGGCTATGAATGATGCCTTAACTATTCACTGTAGTTGTTTCCCAGACCTGAAGAAGAGCTCTGTGTGGCTTGAAAACTTGTGTCTCTCATCAATGGAAGTTGGTCCAATAAAAGATATGACCTCACCAACCTTGTCTGTTGTGTCTTAACCATGTCAGCCTGATGAGCCCTTGGCTCAAGGGGACTTTGACTACTCTCAGTAGCTGTGCTCTGGCCTAATAATGCAAGAAGCTAATGCAAATAAATCAGACTTCAACATTTTCTTTGGCTTTATTTGCAACCTTTTCTTCACGTGTTTACATGATCAGATCTTGCCAAATATTTGCAGAAAGCAAATTTCAAAGTCACATATGCAGATATATAAGGAAATAGACGTTTGTGTTTTATCTGGATGTATTTCCTGTGTCCATCTAGTCAGGAAACAGAAATGCCCACATACAACATACTTGACTAATCAAAACAGTTCAAATACTGGATATGAACTAAAAGAAACTACTTATGATCAGTCCACAAAGTTGAGTGCAAAAATATTGATTCAGTAGTTTAATAACAGACC
The DNA here is from genome assembly GCF_003597395.2 of Chelonoidis abingdonii. NCBI lineage: Eukaryota > Metazoa > Chordata > Testudines > Testudinidae > Chelonoidis > Chelonoidis abingdonii. Next base: position 69,999,216 of record NC_133771.1, read on the forward strand.
TTCTATTAGGTTGCGCGTACTCAGCAAGCAGTAAAAAGCTAAATTGGCAAAATAAATTACTTATGATTATGAATTATTCACTTGGCTCTGTCACTCCCTCAGCTACCAGTAGCAAGATCTGCGATACTTACTTCTAGGTTGCTCTTTTTTCACCCAGAAAGGATCTGTGTCAGTGCAATGTTCACTCCCCTCATATATCTGTTCTTGGCTTCAGGAGAAGCTATCACTAGAGGAACTCTCTTATACGTGGCATGGGGGGTTATATGTGGCAACGTTTTTCTCCATAGCAGTGGCACAACTTTGATGTCAGGAAGAAGTTATGGGGATCAAGGAAAAATAATGAGAATTGAATCCATTATTTCTGTAAGCAATACTACAGAATTACTTTATTTAAAGGACACTACAGTGCTTTAGTATTTACAGTCTTCTACCATATTTTACAAATGAATAGTGGGGAGGTGACAGCTCAGTGCTTCATCAGAATGCAGCATAGTTAGCTGGGCTACAACAGAAGCTCCAATAGCCTACCAGAAATCTGCTTCTTCACCCTGGCATGAGTGCCTACAAAATTCTCAAGCCCACAGCCTTCATCCTGGACATTGTTAAATTCTGCAGCCTTTTTGACTTCCCAAATGGCTTCTCCATGTCACCTGACTCATACTCTCCAGCTTCATTTGCTCTCATAGGTTTCATACCTTGATTTCTGTTACTAATCCAAGATTTGCCTCGTGGCATTTTTTTAAATCCACAAGTACTGCTGTGGACCCTAGTAAAAGTTCACTTTGGCTCTTGCTGACTTACTACCATCTGCATTAGGTCCAGTGATCTGATCAGCAGGAGGGAGCAATGGGAAGCTGACTCTTGAAGCCTACTGAATAAGGGACTATGGAAAACTCCTAAATTCTGTAAGGTTCCATAGGTTCCCTGGTTCCCAGAACCCCACAGAATTCCCTGGTCCCTCAGTCCCAGTGACCTTGGTATAGTCCACATTAGGCCCAGGGCTTCTGCTCACTTTCCCTTACCCCCCGTGTGAATGCTATAATGTCATGATCTGGACTTCATATGCTAGATTTTGTATGCAGTGGTGTTGTAGCCATGTTGGTCCCAGGATATTAGAGACAGGGTTGGTGAGGTTAATATCTTTTATTGGAGCAACTTCTGTTGGTAACAGAGATGAGCTTTCAAGCTTACTCAGAGCTCTTCTTCAGGTCTGGGTCAGATCCTTCAAGCTTTGGTAGTTTGTGAACCTTAATGAACAGTGGAGAGTAATTATACTTAATATTTTTCAATAAATCAAGATATTGGTAAACTATTTCTCATTCTGCTAAGGTATACTAGTTTTTGTGGACGAAGAGATGAACGTTGAAATTGGGCATTTAGGATTTTTCTAACTTTTCTTGAGGCATTGGTCCTGGGGCAGAGTTAAGGTTGTTATGGTACCTTAGCTAATAACTTCCGTGCATTCATATTTTTTTTTATTTTAACCTCTGAATTGAATACATCTGTGATGTTTGGTTTTTTTGATAACTACTGTGTTCTTAAGATTTCTCCCTTCCACCCCATAAATTACTGACGTGTATTCTCACCTTTAACTCCATCTTTACTGAGTTTTTGTCTTGGAATATACTGATTTAATACAGGTTCAGATCCTGATCACAGAATAAGCAAAATTGAAATGAAATTACTGTATTTGGAAGTGCAAAATAAAGCTTAATATTAAAATTTTAACTGTAGTAATATCAATATCACTTGAGGAGGGTGTAGATATCACATGAGTTAGAAGTGTAGTCTTAAGTCTGAGACCTTCCTATATCTTATTTCAGTGATAACAGAAAATATTCTAATAGTTATGCCTGGTAGACTGGCTGAAACAGTAAACACGGCAATTTAAAGGATTATTGGGGCCTGTAAGTGGAAGAGCAAGGCCAAAAACTTGGCATTAAAATATTAAATGTAGTAATTTTAATATCATATGGATTAGAGGGAAGACTCATGAGTTAGAAGTGTAGTTTTAAGTCCGAGGTCATCTTATATCATATTTCAGAGATAACAGAACATGTTCCAATGTTTATGCAAGGCAGACTAGCTGAAACAGTAAACACGGCAGTTTAAAGGATTATTGGGACCTGTGGGTGAAAAAGCAAGGATAAAAATGAACAAATGCAATTAGTCACTGGGTCATTTGTGGGTTAGGAAGAACATGAATGTCTTTGATAAGATACTTGAAAAATGGACATTGAAGGAGCATTTCTTCTGTTTTAAAAAGGAAATGTCCCACTATAAGATTTATGTTAACTCTTTAAATGTATATAATATATATTCAATTCTACGTTATCATCTACAAGACATAATTCAATGCACTTTGTTTTGATTCTACATAAAGTGAGATTGGCTTCACCCTTAAATGACAAAATTGTATCTATTTAACTAAATTGGTTTTGAAACTAATTTAGTGAAACTGATACAACCCCCTTAGATGGACACACTGTGTATTATAGACTGTGAATTGAAGGGTAGCGTACCTATATTTAATGAAGGCTCTTGGAGGAGATCCAGGGAATTATAAACCAGTAAGGCTTGCTTATTTATTTAGTTAGTTGTATTACTGTAGTGCCTAGGAGCCGTGGCCATGGATCAATATCTGGCAAATTGGTTAAAATTATAATTAAAAAAAAATAACAAAACACATGGAAGATTATGATATGGGAGGGTCTAACCAGCAAGGTTTCTTCAAAGGAAAATAGTGAGTAAAGGAAAATTGGTTGACATAATTTAAACTTCCAAAAGGCCTTGACAAGGTTCCACACGAGGCTACTAAAGAAGTCAAGTGACCATAGAGTGGGAGGCAAATTATTGCAATGGACTAGAAACTGGCTAGGGGAGACAAAGCAAAGAGTAGGATTAAATGGTCAGTATTCATTGTGACAAAAGATTAACAGTGTGATGCCCCAAGGTTCCATACTAGGTCATGTGTTGTTTATTATATTTATTAATGACCTAGAAACTAGGGCGAGTAAGTAGGTAGTAAAATTTGCAGATGATAAAGTACATTTCCCACTTTTACATCTCCTGTAAACCATTCACACTCTATCTCTCCTCTGCCCCTTTTCTCTTCTACTCACACCTTCCACCCACCTTCCCATTTCCCTCTCTTTCTCTCTAATGTCAGAAGACTTTGATAATGTTCCAGAATTTTAGAACAATAGGTAGCTGTCAAGACCATTCCTGTGAAACTGGCGTGTCAAGCTTGAACCCTTCCTATTCTTAAATAACTTGCTGGAGTATGCCTGTAAACTAAAACTGAATGCTTAAAGAACTGCATCTCTGAAATGTGATTTTGTGAAAACATACTATTGCCAAGAACATTTGCACCAAAAAATTACAAGACTGGGGAAAATCTAATTTTGTTTATTTAAGAAGTATATGCATACGATTAATACTACACTTTCCTAATTGTCAACTTCATACTTTAAAATACACATCCCATTTTGGAAATAAAGTAGAATGATTAAAAATTAGAGATGGGTAGAAAATAGGAAATCTAGATTCATCCTTAACTATGAACACTCAACCAACATTTTCATTTCCTTGAGCAAGTCATTAGAGGGTGTTTTAGCAAGATGACTAAGCATGTTATTGGTGGCAGAAATGCTAATAGAAAATGCAATCTTTTAGTTCCAGACACGTATCAGTTTATTAATTTTGAGAAATTCTTTAGCATCTTTGAGAACATTTTAGATTTCCAGCCTGAAATGTAGTGTGACCAGTGGCAGGTTAAATGAACAGTACAAAAGCAAGGTATTAGAAAAAACATTTTTTCCGGTGCTCCCTATCTTTTGTGCCCTTTTACTCTGTTTAAATGTTGTATATGAATATGATTAAATTCCATCTGTTAACTGCATAACACTTCATGAAATATTTATATGTAACATTTTGTCTTGTTTTTCTTTAAGTGAATGAATTTTTAGTGTTTGAAGGCCCCATTTTGCTGGATATGCGAATTAAACATCTAATGAAAGCAAAGCAGTTGACTCAAGCAACTTCCCTGGCAAAGTTGTGCTCTGACCACCCAGAAATCAGCACCAAAGGCAATTTTAAGCAAACCTACCTGGTCTGTCTTTGTTCAGGATCACCAAATGAAAAGCTAATGGAGGAGGTGAGTAAACGTTACTTTTAGTTTGTGATTTTTTTTGTATAGGAACTGCAGTATTTATGATGATGTTGGCTTTCCTATAGAGAAGAAATGCCTTGCTTAAAAACAGAATATAAAACGTATTATGGAATTTGTTGGGTTTGGGGGTTTTTTTTCCGCAAAATTGCTCATTTTAAGGCTCTCTGTAAAACTGTAATTGGAAATCTTTTTTCCTTTTTTTAAATAAAACAAGTCTTACGGCTAGCATACAGATTCAGTTCCGGGCTCTGCCACAGCTTTCCTGTGTGTGAATGCACAAGATACTTGAACTCTCTGTGTTTCAGTTCCCATCTGTAAAATGGGGAAAATAATACTCACTTTCTTCCATCCTTTTTCTTCTTGTCTGTTTTAATTGTAAGCCCTTCAGAGATGAGACCGTTTCTTATTATGTTTCTGTATGCTGCTTAGTACAGTGGGGCTTTGATCTCAGGCCCCTCTGTTTATCAGTTATAAATTATGATAATAAAGAGGCCATGTTCATTTTTGTAATGTGTGACAGGAATATGTACTTTATTAATTAGAATACCTGCAGTTACTTAACTTGTATTTTCCATCCTGCTGGCCAATTTTGGTAATGGTTCTGCAGTTCTGAGTATATATGTATTTTAGTAGTAGTGTTCACTAGGCTTTCACTCACCTTATTGAAGTATCCATTCACAAGTAAAGTCACTTGTGGAACAGTTTTACCTGGTACATAAAAAGATTACAGTAAAATGATTATAGATACATCTGGCCCCTTTTTAAAATATTTTTTTCAATTATCTTTGATTATGTGTCATGTTAGTCTTCTGTTTCAAAATCTTTACAATTGTCTTGCAGCTCTTCACATTTTCTACTAGTCACTTACTATGGGTTTTAAATTCCCTTTTAAAGAAAAAACTTACAAATTTATGGAAAATTCATTATAACAAGAATAAGTTGTAAATCTTCAGAGAAACAATTTATATTATGACTTAGTTACTGTAAATTTCTGTCGGATAAATATTTCATAGTCGTGTTCCTTTAAAACCTTATTCCAAGTTTAACACTGGGTTATTTACAAGTTATCAAAAGTTCTTTCAGTGACCTGTCCTTTATTATAGGCATGGCTGGTGGCACCGCCTATTATTAAGGTTGTCTATCAGACCCTGCTGTCTGTTACTTATATGCCAAAGCTTAACCATTTGGGCTGAATTTTTCTATGCTGGGTGTGTGTCTGAGGCTGACATTTTTTGGAAGATGTTAGCCAAAACTATTGAGCCATTTTCAGGAAAGAGGTTAGAAAAAATATGTTCTGCGTGTGTTTAAAAATTTTGGAAGCCTCTAGTGCCCCCATGTTTTAGAACAAAGACATGAAATTTGGCAGAAGGGTGGCCTGTGTGTCAGGGATTCTTAGATTTTAAGGACATAAAGGACCATTAGATCATCTATCTGACCTCTTTTATAACACAAGTCAGACAGTTTCATCATTACCCATATACTGAACTCCATAAATTGTGTTTGGCTAGAGCATATCTTCCAGAAAGGCATCTAGTCTTGATTTGATGACATCAATAGATGGAGAATCCGCCCCTACTATGTTCTGTTGTTAATCACCCTCATTGTTAAAAAGGTGTGATTTATTTCTAATTAGAATTTGTCAAGCTTCAGCTTCTCACCATTGGTTCTTGTTATGCCTTTCTCAGATAGATTAGAGACTCTTTCTACCTGATATTTTCTCCTCTTAATCAAGTTAGTGACTCAGAGAGTCAGTTCTCCTTGAAACTGAGGAAGCGTGTTATTCTTCAATAATTAGAGTGGAAAAATCAGCAAATATTGATGAGCTTTGTAGCAGTATTTGATACTGATCAGAGAGAAAATAAGGAAAATCTGAGATTTACATAACTTGACTATTTATATAGGAAAAAGACAGTCTGAGGGGGTTTATAGTAATAGTTGGTATGTAGAGAAACAAACAATATTTTGCAGATAATATGTTAAACTATAAAGAGAGAAATGGATCAGAATCAGAGGGGATTGTGTATTGAGATCTGGTAAGTGAGGAAAGAGGGAAAAGGAAAAAAATATGAGGGATGGTACAGTCATTGTTACCTTATTGGAGAAAGAAAAAGTACCAAGATCAGAGGGGATTATATTGCTCTATTACACTAGTTTACAACCTTTTTTCATTTGTGGACTTCTACAAAATTTCGAAGTGAGGTGCAGACCCCTTTAGAAATTCGACCTGTAGTCTGTGGACCCCTACCATAGGAGTCGTAGGCTGAAAACGGACTCAGCAGAATTCAGCTATAAATGTTGAACATGCTATCATAAGCATAATTCCTAATTCTGAACCTTAGAGTCCAAAATGTGGGTGCCTGCATGAAATCTCCAAGCTTAATTACCAGCTTGGATCTGATAGCGCTGCCACCAGCCAAAAATTTCCAGTGTTTGGCTCACTCTGGTCTCCCCAAAACCTTCCCTGGGGGGACCCCAAGACTCAGATGCCCTGAGTCTTACCACAAAGGGAAATAACCCCCCTCCCCTTGTCTTCTCTTTACTTCCTCCCCAGGCTTCCCCTCCGTGGGTTATCCTGGAAGATTACTGATACTTAAACTCCTAATACAAAACAGAGAGGGCAATTTATCTTCCCCCCTCCTTCTTTTCCCCTCCCAGTCTTTCCCTAGGAGACCGTAACCTGGCCACAGGGATTCTACCTAGAGCCTCACTTAGAAAAGAAAAATCCAACAGGTTTTAAGAAGAAAAGCTTATATAAAAAGAAGAAAAGAACAAAAATGCTCTCTGTTATCAAGATAAACAAATACAGTCAATTCTATAAAGAAAAATGAATAAACAGCCTCATCAAAAAGACATCCAATTTAAAACATTCCAGCAACTGCACACAGGTAAATACAAAAAACATAAAAAACTATTGTCTTTTCCTTTAGTACTTACACTTGGAACGAAGATTAGAAGCTTGAAGATAGAACAGATCCCTCTCATAGCAGAGACAGACAAAGACACAGACCCAAACATTCCCTCCCTGAGCTTTAAAAATCTGGTTTCCTGATTGGTCCTCTGGTCAGGGTTTGGTTCCCTTTGTTAACCTTTACAGGTGAAAGAACATTAATCTAGCTATCTGTTTAGACACATGCTCAGCATGCATTGACGCAGGCGTAAGAAAGAGCACTAAACTGGGCTTGTGTGTAACGACAACACTTCCAGAGTTTGACCGTAAGAGCGAGGGGTTCACATACTGTTGATGATCAAGAAAAACAGAATGCCTCTTCTGGATGCAAACTTATTTTCATAATCAACTTTCGTAGACCCCTTAGACTGAGGCCTTGGCCACGGCGCTTTTACCGTGCTGCAACTTTCTCGTTCAGGGGTGTGAAAAAACACACCCCTGAGCGCAGCAAGATACAGCGCTGTAAAGCGCCAGTGTAAACAGTGCCGCAGCGCTGGGAGCGCGGCTCCTAGCACTGTAAGCTAATCCCCATGAGGAGGTGGAGTACGTGCAGCGCTGGGAGAGCTCTCTCCCAGCACTGGCACTGCGACCACACTCACACGTCAACGCGCTGCCGTGGCAGCGCTCCCGCGGCAGCGCTTTGAAGTTTCAAGTGTAGCCAAGCCTGTAGTTGGGTCCACAGACCACAGGTTGAAAACCACTGCCTTGTTAGGTTAGGATATAATCACTGTTCAGTAATAGAGAACCCTGCCTCATTCAGTAAATTTTCCACTCTTAATAAAAGTTACACATTTAATAATATTATTACAAATGATTCTTAAAGCTTGCTTGGGGTTTGGTTTACTTGACAGTAGGCCTTTACTTATCAGTAGGCCCTTGGCCTAATGGTGAACACCAACCATAGTACAGATGGCAGGATGTGTTTCCCATCAAAATCTAGGAGATAAACATTACTAGTCTATAACCCCCAGCTTTAAATAATAAAAATACCAAAAAGAATGTAACACATCTGCTAGGAAAACATTCAATTAATCTACCTTTAGTAAACAGGTTATTTTGCCCCCTTTATCTTTGATTTTGTGGAAGACACAGTGATACTCCTATATTAACCTTCGCATCCTTTCATTATTGAGCAGCAATAACATCACTGATTTTAGTAAGTTGAGTTGGATGGGGAATTTGAGTTAACAGTAAGTAAATCTTTTTGTATAGAAGTCAGGCTGTAATATAAAGTTTATTAAAACTACTCATTAATTATACTGATATGTAAGGAGAGAGAGAGAGAGAGATACACATTACTGTTAGTATGTGTAGTTTTACATATAATATGAATAATGGGCTTTAAGAACTTTGGATGAATTTACTATAGACACATAAACATTAAGTCTTACGATATCTTTCAGATACATGCTTATATCCGTTTTACCTGTGTACAACTTTCCTTTTACTTTTGGCAGATCCAGTATTTTGACATGCATGTTCTGTCCAGAAGCTCTTGAATTGCTTTAAGCAATTAATTGAAAAATAAGATGTTTGAAAATGTTCATTAAATTCCTTATTCCTGGTTTTCCGCAGAGCACCATATTACCACATGCTTGAAAACCATCTAGTCAGTGGTCTTGTATTTTTCCTCTCCAGATCGCAGCAGTAGATTGCAAAGATGCCCTGGAAATGATCTGTAACCTAGAGTCTGATGGAGATGAAAAAAGTGCTCTAATTTTATGTGCAGCGTTTTTATCTCGTCAGCTACAGCAAGGAGAGATGTACTGTGCCTGGTGAGTTAGAATCTCTTTTTGCTTGTTTCTAAGAGTAAAACTGGATCATTTGACACTTCAAAATCTATTGGAAGGAGTAGGGCCTGTCAACTTTTTTGAAAAAACAAAAGAAAAAGCTTAATATAAAATTAATGCTTTTGTAATAACCCATAATAATTACCATCATTACCTTACAATTTTTTGATTGTTTCAAAGGCCATAATGTGGATCAGGCATCAGCAGATGATGTGAGTGCTGAGTCACTTAACTTAACAATAAATTAACTGTATTACGTTGCGGAAACAAATAATTTTACATCTGTTAGGCAGATGGTCAACACTGTAATGAAAACTGTCTCAATTTTAGACAACAATTCTCTTGTCTGGAAGAGCACTTTTCACATAAGTTACCTACTTCTTTTTGCCTGCATTAAAAAATGTGCACGTTTTCATGTGAAATCTTCTTCTAGCAAGATCTCTCCACATTGAAGCCACATGCTAGTTTAGCAGTATTTGGTAGTTAAAACAAGCTTTCACTGGGCATCCAGGGCAACTGGCAGGTCTTGTTGGCAGGCAGCTGACCCACTGGAACTTTAACTTCAGTTTGGTAAAGTTGGTAATTTGCTGGTTTGGTCCCAGTCCTGCTCTGGGATTTGCTAATGCTGATTCCTGTACCTATGTGAAGTATAACTTGAAGATAATGGGACATGGAAGAGCGCAGGGCTTTGCAGTAATGGATCCTGCTGTAGGCTTGGGGCCAATCTTTGCGTATCATTCCACTGGTTATCTAAAACATTTTTGTCATTTACACCTTCAGTTTTGGTGTTTTCTAATTTATTTTGTTATGAAGAAGCAGTCTGGCCTCCATATTTTTACTTGAATAAAAGTATGAGTGTAACAATCTAACTTTATAATGCTAGATTTCAGAGTATATATATAATAAAGAAATAATGTGTACATAAAGTCTATCATTAACATAGAATCATAAATATGTAGGACTGGAAGGGACTGCAAGAGGTCACGTAGTCCATCCACTCATGCTGAGGCAGGATTAGGTATACCTAAACCATCCCTGACAGGTATTCTTCTAACTTGTTCTTAAAAACCTCCTTTGGCAACCTGTTCCACTACTTAACTACTGTTATAGTTAGAAAGTTTTTCCTAATATCTAACCAAAATCTCCCTTGCTGCAGATTAGGCCCATTATTTCTTGTCCGACGTTCAGTAGACATGGAGAACAATTGATCACCTGTTTCTTTATAACAGCCCTTAACATATTTGAAGACTTAACCAGGTTCCCTCTGTCATCTTTTCTCAAGACTCAACATAGGTTAAAAAAACAGGGTTTCTTCATAGTTCAGGTTTTCTAAACTTTTCATCATGTTGGTTGTTCTTCTCTGGACTCTCTCCAGTTTGTCAACATCTTTCTTAAAATGTGGCATCCAAAATTGGACACAGTGTTCCTGCTGAGGCCTCACCGGTGTCAAGTAGAGCAGAACAATTACCTCCTGTGTCTTACTCCTATTAATAAACCCCAGAACAGATGAACCCTGATTTTTTATAAAAGAAAGTATGAATTGTTAGGTATTTTAGAGAGGCAGCATAAATCCTGTTTTCATCCTTCATATTTTTTTTTTAAAGAACTGCAAATTGATCAAATATAGTGGTTGTGTTAGTGCTGCCATTTATTCTGTCTTTTAAAACTCTCTGTTTCCAGGGAATTGACTCTCTTCTGGAGCAAACTGCAGCAAAGGGTAGAGCCTTCTGTACAAGTGTATCTAGAGAGGTGTCGTCAACTTTCGGTGTTAACTAAGACGGTTTATCATATATTCTTCCTGATTAAAGTAATTAATTCAGAGGTAAGGATACTCTGGAAGTTGTATTTTTTCACGGCCTTTTGAATGGAACATCAGATCAGGATTTGAAAATTTTCTGGATGTCAGCTAGCAAGTACATTAAACCTTCAAGCCCTAAGCCTTGCCTGCTTATGCAAGTTGTACCGATTTAAGTAAATCGGTATATAAACTGATGTATTTACATCACTGCATCCCCCTTTTGGTAGACTTTCTTAAATCAGTTTGTCTTTCATAGCCATTTGGTTTAAGTTGATACATTGATTCATCTTAAGTTAATTAATTAAGACACCCTTAAATTGACTTAAGAATTTCCACACAAAGGGTTGCAGTAGCTAAACTGATTTAATTTATTACAACTTTTCACTGTAGACATGAGGGGGAATAGATTTTGCAGCTCAGCAGCGGGGAGACAGGAGAGCTATAGCTGAGGATACACCCTCCTGTAACATGAGTCCTACGCTCCAAATAGCTTGACAGGTTACTTTAGTGAAGAGAGGAATGTAAGGACCTGATACTCTTTATGCTTCAAATATTAATGAAAATAAAATGGGAAAGTAAAAGATTTGAGGGGGGGAATTTGAGACTCTCAACGTTTTTAACAAACTGTAAAAGACAAAAAACAACTTGATTGTTGCTTTATGATTCACCATTAAGGGTATGATTTTGCTTTGAGGAGTTAAGTTACAACTTAACCCTGAAGTATTTTGCTTTTTATGGATTTAGAACTGATTCTGTATCCTAAACTCAATCCGTGTATCTCAGTTAACCTTGTATGTAGGGTCACCCATTGTTCTAAGTCTCCTCTGCATCGTGGTTGTATTATTTAATGTTAATCACTTTGTCTTGTCCTCCCTTGAGTTTTTTGTTCTATAGACTTTGGATCCATAGATAATTGTTTTAAGAGGAAAAACAAGTTGTTTTCAGTTAGTATATCCTGTGGGACTATATTCCTCTTACTACTTCCTTCATTTAAGGTTAATTTACTTTTTAAATTTGGATTGGGTAGAAACAACTGGTTGCATGAAGAGTTGTGGTCCAGACCTTGAGCCATGTGCATTATATGCCTAATATTTTTTCCTAAAAACAGGAAGTCTTCACTGAATGAGCTATGAATCATTCTCCCTGATAGTAGAAATTTAAGACATAGGAATAGGACTGTTTATTCATAAGTACAATCACCTTACTTCTCATTTACACTCTTCAGCAGTTTAGCGGGACCTTAAAGTGAATATAAATGTAACAGAATTATACAAATGTAGGGCTGGAAGAGACCTCGAGAAATCAAGTCCCTGCCCCTGTGCTGAGGAAAGAGTAAGTAAACCTAAACCATCCCTGACAAGTGTTTGTCCAGCCTGTTCTTAAAAACCTCAAATGATGGGGATTCCATAGTGTCTCTTGGAAGCCTGTTCCAGAGCTTAACTAGCCTGATGGTTAGAAAGTTTTTCTAGTAGCTAACCTAAATCTCCCTTGCTGCAAATTAAGCCTATTACTACTTGTCCTACCTTCAGTGGGTATGGAGAACAATTGATCATTGTCCTCTTTATAACAGCCCTTAACATGTTTGAAGACTATTAGGTGTCTTTCTCCCCCACAGTCTTCTTTTTTCAAGACTAAACATGCCTTTTTTTTAAACATTTCCTCATAAGTCAGATTTTCTAAACCTTTTGTCATTTTTGTTGCTCTCCTTTGGACTCTCTCCAGTTAGTCCACATCTTTAGTAAAGTTTGGCACCCAGAACTGGACACAGTACTCCAGCTAAGGCCTCGCCGGTGCCATGATGTGCAGGACAGTTACGTCTTGTATCTTACATATAACACTGCCGTTGATGCACCCTAGAACGATATTAGCCTTTTTTGCAACTACATCATATTGTTGACTCATATTCAATTTTTGATCCACTATAACCTCCAAATTCTTTTCAGCAGTACAACTACCTAGCCAGTTATTCCCCATTTTGTAGTTGTGCATGGGATTTTTCCTTCAAGTGAAGTACTTTGCCCCACGCTATTGAATTTCTTCTTGTTGAATGCAGACCAATTCTTCAATTTGTCAGTTTTGTTTTTAATTCTAATCTTTTCCTCCAAAGTGCTAGCATGCCTTCCTAGGTTGGTGTTATCTACACATTTCCATTCCATTATCCAAGTCATTAATGTAAATATGGAATAGTACCGGACACAAAACTGACGCCTGCGGGGCCCCACTATGTATGCCCTTCCATGTTGCATTCATTCTTAAAGATAATTGCTAATGCTTCCGATTGCTTCAGCTAGTTTCTTAAATTCCCTAGGATGAATTTCATGACTTGAATACCTCTAATTTACCTAAATATTCTGTAACTTGTTCTTTCCCACTTTTGGCTTGCATTCCTTTTCCCTTGTTAGTATTAATTGTGTTGAGAATGTGGTCAACAATAACCTTTTTAGTGAAGATTTGAAGAAAATAGGCATTAAACACCTAAGCCTTCTTGATGTTATCAGTTATTAGCTCTCCTTCCTTGCTAAATAGAAGACCTACACTTTCCTTTGTTTTTCTTTTCCTCATAATATATTTAAAGAACCTCTTATTGCCTTTTCTGTCCCTTGCTTGATGTAACTCACTTTGTTTGTTCGTTTTTTTGTTTTTGTCCCTACATGCTTGTTCTTTTCTTTGGCACTCCTTCATAGCAATTTGTCCATGTTTTGTAGGATTCCTTTTTGATTTAGCAGTCACTAAAGAGATCCTGATGGAGCCACGTTGGCCTCAGACAGTTTTTCCTTTGCATCAAGATAGTTTGCAGTTGTTCCTTTAATATAGTCTCCTTGAGAAACACCCAGCTCTCCTGAACTCCTTTATCCCTTAGATTTTCTTCCCATGGGACCTATGTACCAGTTCTCTTAGTTTAAGTCTGCTATTTTATTTTTGCCATTGTGCTCTCACTCCTTCCTTTCCTTAGAATGATGGTCACTTTCACTCAAATTGCCTTCCACCTTCACAATCAATTTTTCTCTGTTGGTCAGGATCAGATATAAAATGACTGTGCTCCAGTTAAATCCTTCACTTTCAGAAACAAAAAGTTGTCCCTAATACATTGCAATAACTTATTGGAAATGTCGTATTTGCTGTATTACTTTTCCAACAGCTGTCCAGGTAGTTAAAATCCTCCATTACTACTCAGTCTTCTGCTTTGGATATTTGTGGTGTTTGGTCTAGAAATGCCTCATGCACCTACTCTTTCTAATTTGATCGTTTATAGTAGATCCCTACCAGGATGTCAGCCTTAATTTTTACTGTTTTATCTTTACCCAGAGAGTTTCAACTGGTCTGCCGCTCACCTGATTCTTTATCTGCCAACAAGTGTACACATTCTTGATTATATAATGCAGCACCTCTTCCATTTTTATCCTGCCTGTCCTTGAATAAGCTATACCTCTCTATACCAGTGTTCTAGTCATGAGACTTATCCCACCAGGTCTCTGCCTGGGGGTGTAAAGTGGCCTTAGTGTAAATGAGAATCAGGGTGCTGTGTGTACTGCTATAATTAGTGTAACTAGGAAGGTTAGAAGACTTACTGATTACCACACTTACCTTCCACGTCTGTGACCAGAATTCAAGTCCTAAGTTGAAGGTCCTAAGTGAAATGAATCTGGTATCAGAGTCCCTCTCAAAACTATAACATACAATTTGGCATAATTGGTCGGTTTTGTTTGGGAAAGGCCCAGTACTTCATTAGTACAAAGACTGAACTACTGAACACACTCCTGAAATAAGTAATCCTAACAGGGCAATATGAGGGGGAGCCTACTGCATTTTTCACTTGTGTGTGAATTTTAAAAAGGCTGGTGTTTCAGATTCCTTTACCAGCTTGGAGACCAAGTAACCCAAGCGAAGTAGGGTTTTATTTCATTGTGGTGCATAGTTCTACAGTGTGAGCTACTAAGTTCTCATTTTTTTAACTTAATATGTGAATAATAAATGCCTTATTATGATTTGCCTTTACAGTTTCTTGAAATTCAGGATTTAACTCTGAAAATTATCTTGTAATAACAAATGCAGAAACAGTTGAAGTAAATTGACTTTTTAAAATTTGTGTCTTTGTACATTGCAGATTGAAGCTGCTGGACTTGCAACCTGTATTGAACTGTGTGTGAAAGCACTGCGCTTGGAATCCAGTGAAAACACAGATGTCAAGATATCCATTTGCAAGACTATCTCCTGTTTGTTGCCCGATGATTTGGAGGTTAAACGTGCTTGTCAATTAAGTGAATTTCTTCTTGAGCCCACTGTGGATGCATACTATGCTGTTGAAATGCTGTATAATCAGCCTGACCAGAAATATGATGAAGAGAATCTTCCAATACCAAATTCATTACGCTGCGAGCTCTTGCTTGTATTGAAAACTCAGTGGCCTTTTGATCCAGAATTCTGGGACTGGAAAACTCTAAAACGTCAGTGTCTTGCATTGATGGGAGAAGAGGCATCCATTGTATCTTCAATAGATGAGTTGAATGACAGTGAAGTATATGAGAAGGTCGAAGATTGCCAAGAGGAGAATAAAGAAACTTCTCTGAATGGTCTTGCTGGCAATTTTGATGAAGCTACAAGCCTGCTTAAAAGCATAAGAGATGAAAAGCAGAAAAAGAGAGAAATTAAAAAACTGAGAGAGAGGGGATTCATATCAGCTAGGTTTAGGAACTGGCAAGCCTACATGCAGTATTGCGTGTTATGTGACAAAGAATTCCTTGGTCATAGAATAGTTAGGCATGCACAGAAACACTATAAAGATGGAATTTACAGTTGTCCTATATGTGCACACAATTTTAATTCCAAAGAAACCTTTGTTCCTCATGTAACTCTGCATGTTAAGAAGTCCAGCAAAGAGAGACTGGCTGCTATGAAACCACTGAGAAGATTGGGAAGACCTCCTAAAATAGCAACCACCAGTGAGAATCAGAAGGCTGATGCCATATCCAAGCAGGAACAACGACCCATTAAAAAGAATAGTCTTTATTCAGCAGATTTCATAGTGTTCAACGATAACGATGGTTCAGATGATGAAAATGATGACAAAGATAAACCTTATGTACCAGAGATAATACCAGTTCAAAAACCATTGCCTGTTAATGAATTCACATGTCCAGTAACATTTTGTAAAAAAGGTTTTAAATACTTTAAAAATTTGATTGCACATGCAAAAGGGCATAAAGATAATGAAGAAGCAAAACGTTTTCTTGAAATGCAAAGCAAAAAAGTGATTTGCCAGTACTGTAGACGACATTTTGTAAGTGTTACTCACCTCAACGATCACTTACAAATGCACTGTGGCAGCAAGCCCTACATCTGCATACAGATGAAATGTAAGGCAGGTTTTAACAGTTACGCTGAGCTGTTAACTCATAGAAAAGAACATCAAGTCTTTAGAGCAAAGTGTATGTTTCCTAAATGTGGCAGAGTGTTTTCAGAAGCATATTTGCTCTATGATCATGAAGCACAACACTATAATACCTATACCTGCAAATTCACAGGCTGTGGAAAAGTTTACCGTTCTCAGAATGAACTAGAAAAACATGGTGAAGATCATAATAAGCAGCCTGAAAAAGTGCTAGAGATTGAAGGCCAGACTAATCGAACTGATCTCATTCAATCTTCAAAAGCTAATGAAAACCCTGAAGGGATCACTGTAAAAAAGGAATTGATCTCTCCTCTAGACGATAACACAAGTAACTTTACTGAAGCAGAAAGTAACTTGTGGGATCAAGTCAAAGTCAAATCAATTGGGACAGAGAGAGCAAATAAATCAGCCAGTGCACTGAGGCAAGCTGATTCCCTGTCTGTTGATGGTTTGGAGCATTCTGTCACTGGTCTGGTAAAGAAAGGAGCAACAATTAGAATCAGCAATATCAGGATGCCTATTCTTAGCCAGAAGGTCCAGGATAACTTTGTAAGACGAGGAAAATTAGCTTCTGCAGGCAGTAAAATAGATACCAGTAAATCTGTAGTCCAACAGTTGTGTTCAACAGCAGAATATTCTTGCAGTGATTGTCTTCCAGTTTTCCAGGAAAGAAAGGAGGAGGATTGTTTCAGTCAATCCCAGAATATTCAAAACATTTCTGTAAATTCAGACACACCAAAACCAGAAGCTCTTGCATCAAAAAGCCTAGACAGACAAGTAAGTAATATGATGCCCTTCAGCATGCAGAATCAGACAGGTTTTCGAAACAACTTACCCATTTCCAAACTTCAAGACGGTATTAAGAGTGCAACTAATCCGTTTAATTTGCCCCTGAAGACATTAGAGAGTATTATATTTCTTCCATCACAGTCCAGCCTAAGCAGTTCTTTAGTTCCAGCTGTACCACCGGTAGCACCAGTTCAAAAATTTAACTGTCAAGTTGAGGGATGTACTCGAACCTACAACTCCTCACAAAGTATTGGCAAGCATATGAAGGCAGCACACCCTGATCAATATGCTGCTTTTAAAATGCAGCGTAAGAATAAGAAAACCAAAAAACCCAGCAATTTGCAAAATATGCCTAGTGATGGAAAGATTGTGTATTTTTTGCCATCACAAGTAGACAACCCCAATAATGCTGCTTTTACATCACAAAACAAAACCAGTGTAAATTCTGCTTGTGCGAGTCAGTTGCAACATGTCTCAAATACACTTTTCCCAACCCACTTAGAAACTTTATCTAATCCAATGATACCAACAGTGGAAAGTGTCATAAATCCAGTCTGTATTAAAAGTGAACCTGAGAGTGTTTTATGTTCCCAAATGGAAAATCTATCTAGTACGACTTTACCTTCACAATTAGAAGATCTAGCAAAAACAGTTATGCCTTTGAATATTGACAGTGGTTCAGATCCCTTTCTTTCTTTACCTGCCGAAAGCAATTCCATTTCTCTCTTTCCTTCACCAGCAGAGCATGTCCCAAATTCAGTCTTCTCACAGCTGGAAAACAATACAAATCATTTTTCATCACAGCTAGAAGGAAACACTAGTTCTGTATTTCCAAAGGAGGAAAGTATTGATGAACCAATCTTTTCTTCTCGAGCAAATAGTGAAAATAACTTCAGTGAAACCACCTCCCAAGTTCCAGCTTCAGAAAAAGTGAAAAAGGATCGTGGACGGGGTCCAAATGGAAAAGAAAGGAAGCCAAAACATAACAAGCGAGCGAAATGGCCAGCAATAATTAGAGATGGCAAATTTATCTGTAGTAGGTGTTTCAGAGTTTTTACTAATCCCAGATCACTTGGTGGTCACTTGTCTAAACGGTCTGTTTGTAAACCCATTGAGGGATCAGAAATTTCTCCAGAAGCCCTGCAGACTAATGGACAATCATCTCTACTTGCCAGTATGATTCTTTCCTCAAATGTAGGAAACTTGCAGCAACCCCAGGAGTCTACATTCAATCCAGAAGCATGTTTTAAAGATCCGTCATTCTTACAGTTGCTTACAGCTGAAAATCGTTCAGCTGCTTTTTTGCAGACCATGTTTCCACGGGCTAGTGTGGCTAACTTTAATCCAAGTGGGAATGAGGAAGGAAATGAAATTATTAAACAAGCCTTGGAAACTGCAGGCATTCCAAGTACATTTGATAACACTGAAATGCTTCCACATATAGTTACAACTAGCTGTGTCACTGGTACAACTCAAATGAATGCAGCGGTTCTCTCCAATCCAACCGTATCCTCTCTCTTGCAGACAGTCTGCAACCCAAGTACCGTACTTCCAAACCAAAACCGTGCCCTAAACAACAAAATTCCTTCATCGGATGACTGCAACAATTTGCCTGTTTTTGCAACAGATGATTTAATGCTAAAGACTATTGAAAATGGCTTGTGCTCTGGCTCATTTTCTAATTCTGTTGCAGCAGCACAGAATTTTGCAGGTAATAGTTCACGAGTTTCTGTTATAAATAGTCCCAAGAATTCAGGATCAAATACTTTGAATAAGAAGGGGAGCAGTGCGTCAAAGAGAAAGAAAAAAGCAGCTACTCCATTGCTTGCACCTAACGCTTCACAAAAATTAGTAGTAAATGATTTAACAGCAATGGGACTTCTAGCCAAAAGCATTGAAGGGAGTGTGCAAGTACCAACAGATAGTTTTCAGTCAAACTTACTGGCAAACTGTGAGTCTCAGGTGTTGGTGGAAAATCTTACACAAAAACTAAATAATGTTGACAATCAGTTATTCGTGCCCAGTGTCAAAGAAAACTTCAAAACTAATCTTGAGTCTCATGCAGCATTAGCTCCTTTAACAATAAAAACTGAAAATGGTGACTCTCAAATGATGACTCTGAATGCCTGTGCTCAAGGAAATTCTGATTTACAGATTTCAGAGGACAATGTTATTCAAAACTTTGAGAAAACCCTTGAAATAATTAAGACTGCTATGAATTCCCAAATGCTTGAGGTAAAAAATGAAATCCAGGATGCTGTCATTGAGTCAACCAAGAATACACAAGTAAATACTACGAAACTCCCTCCAGCAAACTGTTCACAGAATATTAAGTTACCCAACCATACCCAGTTTGCAGTACGCACTAGAGATGTCATCACTGCAAAGAGTAACTCTTCTCAACCTGAAACTTCTCAAAAGGATGATGTTCAAGTGTTGGAGATTTTAGAGGGTTTGCAGAAACTGAGATTAGAAAATGATACATCCAGTCAGGTGTCTGATAGTGTGTCTCAGTGTCCTCCAACGGATACTCTAGCACCGCTTACTGCTGTTGCTGTTGTATCAACTGAGAATACATCCGTGGCCCAGCCATCTTCAGAGACCAGTAATATTCAATTTAGTGACAAAGTCCACAAGCCTTTCGTCTGCCAGGACCAAGGCTGTGATTATAGTGCTATGACAAAGGATGCATTATTTAAACACTATGGCAAGGTACATCAGTACACTGCAGAAATGATACTGGAAATCAAGAAGCATCAATTGAAATATGCCCCATTTAAATGTGTTGTAACTACCTGTCCAAAAACATTCACAAGAAATTCAAATCTCCGAGCACACTGTCAGCTGGTGCATCACTTCACAACGGAGGAAATGGTAAAATTAAAAATAAAAAGACCTTATGGAAGACGATCTCATAATGAAGCTATAAACATAACCCAACGGCCTATTGAAATAAAAAATCTGCAGACTCTAATAATGAAAAGTAAAAACGAACCTCGATTGGTTAAAGGACTTGAAGTAAAGAAGGAGGCTGTCGTACAACCTGTGAAAATCCCAGAAAAGCTAATCCCAGAAAAAAAAAATCCTGAAAAACTGGAAAAACCTCCACAGGTGCTTACTGTTCCTCCAGAGCCACATAATGCAGCGTCTTTCAGTAATACACAGATACAACCAAAAGTACGCAAAGTTAGGAGGCATCGGAAGGAGAAAGAAGAAAGAAAACGCAGGAAACCAGTAACCAAATCTCTTGAGTTTCCTACTAGATATAGTCCTTACAGACCATACCGATGTGTCCATCAAGGCTGTTTTGCAGCTTTTACAATACAGCAAAACCTGATTCTTCATTACCAGGCCGTTCACAAATCAGATTTGCCTGCCTTCTCTGTGGAGGTTGAAGAAGAAAGTGAGCCAAGTAAAGAAGAATGTGATGAAATTGAAACCAAACAGACTGTGAAAGAATTCAGGTGTGAAGTGAGTGACTGCTCGAGAATATTTCAGGAGGTTACTAGTCTGATACAGCATTATATGAAGCTTCATGAGATGACTCCTGAGGAAATCGGAAGCATGAAATCAGCCCTGGATGTTGGAAGATTTCCATGTGATCAGTCTCAGTGTAAATCTTCATTTACAGCCTATTTTAACTATATTCTACATCTTGAAACAGACCATGGAATTAAGATAAGGCCAAACAAAGTAGAAGAAGATGGCATATACAAGTGTGATTGTGAGGGCTGTGATCGTATGTACGCAACTAGATCAAACCTTCTAAGACACATTTTTAATAAACATAATGATAGGCATAAAGATCACTTAATAAGGCCCAGGCGATTAACACCAGGTCAGGAAAATATTTCCAGCAAGGCAAACCAAGAGAAGCCAATAAAGTCTAAACATAGAGGACTGAAACACAATAGGTCAGGAAAGGAAGGAAACAGATTGTCAAAGACCAAACGAAAGAAAAATGTTAACTTGGAAAGCAAGAATACAAAAGGTGGGCTGATTCAAGAAAACAAGGCTTATTCCCTGAAACGTGGAAAACATGTGTATTCGATAAAGGCTATGAATGATGCCTTATCTGAATGTACAAGCAGGTTTGTAACACAGTATCCTTGTATGATAAAAGGATGTTCCTCAGTTGTTACAAGTGAGAGTAATATAATTAGACATTATAAATGTCATAAGTTATCTAAGGCATTTACTTCACAACACAGAAATCTTCTTATTGTCTCAAAAAAACACTCTGTCTCTCAAGTAAAGGAAGCATCCTCTGAACAAGAGGAAGCTAATAAAAAAAGTGATGTGAAAGAGTCTGATCCATGTTTGCCAGAGAGCAATGATGACTTGAGTACCTCTGCATTACCACAGAGTGAAATTGAAAAAGGTGAGAAAGATGAAGTGGATGAACTGACAGAACTCTTCATTACTAAACTGATTAATGAGGATTGCACGTGTGCTGAAAATCCAGCTAAGACCTCTTCCAGTGTAAATAGTAACTTTCAGGAAACTGTCTCCTGCCACTCAGAAAAGCAAAAATCAAATAATTTAAAGAGAGCAAATAAAGAAAAAAACCTCTCTCAGAATAAAAAGAGAAGACTTGAGAAACCTGAAGAAGTACTGGCAGTTGAATTAAGTAGTATGCGTAGGGAGGAAGAAACTGCTGTTGCTATTCAGACGGCTGAAGAGCAACCCACAACTTTCGATTGGAGTTCATTTAAGCCTATGGGATTTGAAGTATCGTTTCTCAAGTTCCTTGAAGAGTCTGCTGTGAAGCAAAAGAAAAATGCTGAGAGAGACTACCATAGCAGTGGAACCAAAAAAGGGTCTCATTCAAACTCAAAAAAATCCAGTGAAAAGACCTCATTGGCAAGTAGTAACATTACATGGTCCTGTACTGAAAGCGAAACCCTTGTACAGTTTGCCAACCCATCACAACTTCAGTGTAGTGATAAAGTAAAAATAGTTTTAGACAAGACTCTTAAAGACTGCACTGAGCTTGTGTTGAAGCAACTTCAGGAAATGAAACCTACTGTCAGTCTGAAAAAACTTGAAGGACATTGGGAGGATGATCCAGCGGCTACAGTTGCAAAAGAAATTCTTGTGGGTAATGAGGAAGGGGAATCACATTACTGATAACTGTGTTTTAAACATGACCTGTAATACATTTTTATTTTGAATAGGAAGCCATCAAGCATGCTAGTAATTGTGAAGCTTTTTTATTTTGTTGAAGTGATTTAAGCTAGCAGAAACATGACATTAGTCATGTAAATTTCTTATTTGTTTTTATCCCTATGGGACTTGAGGAACAGAATCATTGCTTCAGTTTTGTAAATAGTTGATCAGAACTTCAACTTTCTATCAAATTGTCCTTTCCATTAACTAAATCTTTGTGAATTGTCTGTGATTGGTATCTTTCACCAGGTCACTTCTCATGTATAACAGTACTCTTTATTTGTAGATACATTTTTTGTATATATTTATTATTGTAAATCATTTGCTGCCACCAGCAGTCTGTAAGTCTAAACTATTAAATGACACATTTATATTCGGAATTTTAATTTGTAACTAAGCGATCAAGTTTTTAAAATTGTCCTTTAATTGTTTTAAATTAAGAACTTTTTGAACTAAACCTAGATAAGTCTGCCATATCCAGTTTATTTTGCTTAAAGCATTTATTTACAGGAAAGAAGCTGGATAGGATCACATTTCATATGTTCAACACATACTGACAGTTCTCATTTTTTGTAAATTTTAACATCCAGTATCTTTGGATGGTATTCATATGTAGTTAAGTCATAAATTTAAATAGTTTTCCTATAACTACATTTTTCATTGCTTTTAATTGGGTACAAAGCTATTATGATTCCATAATACAATGGAAATGTGAATAAAAATAGTTTGCTACATTGAAGATTTTAAACAGCATTTGGTATTGAAGAACCTATTGTGAATGTGATAGAAAATTAGTAGTGTGGAGCAGTATATATATTTGAGGTGGTGATTTGTGAAGTAGCCCAGTATTGCCTTAAATAAAATCACATTTCATTTCTTGTTTTATACATGTGATCTTATGAAGGTTATTTTTGTTTCTGTAACTTAAATTGATGTATAGTTTAATTTTTTTTGTTTAAAAAAATGCTACTTCGGAAACAGTGGGATCTGAGGGAGGGTTTTTTGTTTGTTTGTTTTTTATGATGGCTTTTTAAACATGTTTATTTTGACCATACCAAAGTGGTATCTATCTATAAATATGAGTCTTCATGCCATGACATTTAAAACTGAATAAATGGAGCACTTTCTAAAAAAGAAAGGTAGATATTGTGAACTCGGAGACAAAATATCTGTACTCTACAGGTGGCATAAGTTCCTTCTGCACTCACCTTTCCTCTTGCTGACTGGTTTTGGCAACGGTTTTGCCTACTCTGTATTTCCACACTGGAGTGAGTGTTGGAAGCAGTGCCACTTGTCCTAACTGGGATTTGTGAGATCTCTTTATGCTGCTAACTGCAGTGACAAGGATATAATTTGTTTAGTAATCCAAACCGTAAATACATTAGTGGGAGCTCTCATTATCCAAGAAAATTTAAAATGTTTTAAAACAATACATAAGATTATCCTTAATTTACAGTGAACCAGTCAGCTATATTGTTTGGCACCAAAAATCACTTTCCTTGGATTCTCTGTTATTGGACATAATCTACCTTCAGTGCTATAAAATGATCTTTATCTTGACTGCTGTTCGCTTGATTTTTCTACAAACTTGCCTAACTCCTATGTAATCCTCTTTGCATTAAATACTACATTTGATTGCTTTAAACTTCTCACCTATAATCTGACAGCTGACTTGAATATTGGTGTAAAAGACATTTTTATTCAGAGCAAAATGAAATCTATTTGAGGATGCAGATAATGTAAAAAATGTAGGAGGAGAGAGAGTAGTAATTAAACCTTGTGAATAGGCTGTCAGCGTCTGGTCTTAAACAGAGTACCATTTAACACAAAAACAAATGCTCTTGTGTGAAGTGAGCCCCATTAGCTGTCAGCAGTAACTTTCATCTGCTTTTGAGCCACTAAACCATTGCTGCCTCCAAATCAAGAAAGCAGCTATGTCTGCTAAACGTAAATGTGTTTTAAAATCAAAATATTCTTGGATTTTAAGGTCACAAGGGGCCATTGTGATAGTCTACTTTGACCTGCAGAACACAGTCCATAGAACTTCCTTGAATTAATTCTTGCTTCAGCTCCAATATATATATGGTTGAAATAGAGCATATCTTTTTAGAAAACCATCCAGTCTTGTAAAATTCTAATTGGGCATTTTCAAGTGAATGGTTATGTGATAATCAAAGGTATGCAGTCAGCAGACTTCACTTTTTTATAAAATTCCATACCCATATTAGCACCTTTCCTTGTTACATAAGAACTAAACATGTTGATGTTAAGTCTATATACACACACAGTTTATGATTGCATTTCAGACTTAGTGCATCT
This sequence comes from Chelonoidis abingdonii, assembly GCF_003597395.2. Taxonomy (NCBI): domain Eukaryota; kingdom Metazoa; phylum Chordata; order Testudines; family Testudinidae; genus Chelonoidis; species Chelonoidis abingdonii. The sequence continues at coordinate 70,023,588 of NC_133771.1, forward strand.
ATACTGTTCACAATCACTTGTGTTTCTAATTCGTTTGTTTCTCATATGTTAGTACCTGGGGACCAGATCCACAAACGGACTTTGGTGCTGCAGTGCTCAGCAACACAGTGCTTACAAAATCACAGGAATAACACTGCAATCCACAAAGCCTGAGTTAGGTGTCTAGGTTTCTTATCCAATGAATTGGGAGAATTAGCTGCCTTACAATGAGATGCACAAAAGTCAGCATGTCAGATCTTGTCGGAGATGCTGACCCAAAGGGGATGTGCTAAGCCTAGTCTCATTCTCAGAGAGCTGCCTTCTTGCAGGCTAGACTTTGGTGATTATTTTCTGCGTAGTGATCCATGAATGGGAACCTGTTTCCTAATGTCGTGCAGCTTAGATACCTCTGATGTTTTCTTGTGAGAATGAGTTAGGTGCCTGCCTTGCTCCTCTTTCCACACAAAATGGCTAGAGGAGTTGGCACCTGTATTATACCTTTTGTCCCAGTGTATAGAGCACTCACCTGAGATACAGGAGACCCAAGTTTGGTTCCCCTCTCCACCAGAGGGTGGAGCAGAAAGGATCTGAACAAGGGTCTCCTATATCTCAGGAGAGTGCTCTAGCCACTAAGCTATAGGGTATTATGATGAGAGGGTTCCCTTAGTCTCTCCTGCTGAAGTTGTGAGTAGATAATGAAAGAGTGATTTGAGCAAGTGGACTGGACCTTGGGTCTCCCCGCTCCTGAAAGGGGGAGAGGGTGCCCTAACTTCTGAACTACAGAGTCATTCTCTCCCTCCCTCTGACCCGATGACTAAGTATTTATCCATGGTCATTGAGTCAAAGAGAGAGTGGGAAGGATGCTGTAGTCCAGTGGTTAGGGCAACTCCTTGCAAGGAGAGAGACCTGGGTCCAGTCCCCCCTGCTCCAGTCACTTCATTATTTTATACACAGTGGAACTGCTTCAACAGGAGAGGCTGTGGGAGCCCCACATCAGAATATCCCATAGCTCAGTGGTTAAAGCCCTCTCCTGAGAGATAAGAATTGAACAGGAGTCTCCCATCTTCACCTCTGTCAGAGTGGGGGGAATAGAAGTCTCCCACATCCCAGCCAAGTGCTCTAACCACTATTCTGAGACTTCTAAGATGGGCACCAACACCACTACTACTTTGGCTGGATGTTGAATGGGGTCCACTTTGATAGGTGTGCTCTGAGCACCAGCTTGGGCCAGGCACACAACGCTGTCAAAAACCTATCTTCCTCAGGTTTGTGAATCACTCTGCAGCTTTGGTAGGAGATAGGCATCCAAGTGCCTAGAGGGAGGCAGCAGTATATGTGCCCAGAGGCTGAAACTTAGGCATCAAGGGAACTTTCATCCTGAAAACTTAGGTGCTGAATGAATTTAGGTAATTACAGAATTTGATGATAGTTTTGTGGTTTGTAATGGAGCCAAAACTGGGACTTAGATACCTAACTAACTGTGGATCTGGGCCTTGGTTTTTCATGCCTTTCTATGGAATGGAAATTCCATGAGAATATTGTGGGGCAGCATTCATTCTTAAATGTGCAATCACAGGTACTACATTGGCATGTTCTAAAATGCCCAAAATTTACCATTAATATCAATATTCAGGAAATATTTCTATTCATAGTCTGTTTAATAATATGGATCCTAACACTAGTTGACAATATCTCTGAGAAATTATTATTCCCCATCTTCCATCCTTCCCCACGTTCAGAAACAAAGTCAGACCTTTGGCGACAATACGAAAACGAAGTGGTCATTTAGTCCTCACTGAACAACTTGTTAAATGGGTAGCCTAATTAAAGTGTAGTCTGGTGCCACAGTGTAGTATTTTTCTTTCTAAATAAAACATTTTGAAAAGCAAGTTCTGTATTTTTAAGTAGTTTTGATTGAAAATATTACCAAGTGCAAAAGGATATTGAGCTTTGGCAAAAGTGTGGTTCTTCCAGGAAAAGTGAGTGCAAAAAGAGTACCTCATTATTTAATAGACCTGTTCCGTATGTGTATTCAGTCCTATCTGTTCTCTTTAGTGACAAAAAAAATGTTTCTCATATGATAACTGTGTTGGCTCAGTGGTGCTGAGAATGAGCTGAAGCATTTTCCTTTTTTTCCACCGATAATGCACATTGCTTCCTGAGTTCCATTTGGGTACTAAAAGAAATGGCAGTGTACATATCTGATGGCCTTTTTAATAACTTTTTCAAATACACTCAGTTTATAAGTATAAATATGTTTGATTCTGCCAGCTCTACAAACTTAACCCGTGAACTAAGTCAAGCTGGGCTTTTTTTCCTCGTACACTACTGACAATTGAGACAATAGTCATGGATAATGCCATTTTTAAACAAGGTCTGCACTTCAAACTTTATTATCCAATTTTCTTTAATTTTGCAACAGTCTTACAGAAAACATTTTCTAGTAATTATTGACCTCTGAATTTTCAAAGCATGCATCTGAAAATATAAGCTCACTGAAGTAAACAAGTAGATCCCAAATTCAGAATAGCAGAGTGAAAATATGAGATGCTTTGAGTAATTGATTCTAATGTTAGATTTATTTTGAAAACACTAGTTGACATCTTTGAGACATGGAAGCAGAGTTCATAAGATTCTGCCCCATAGATGAGGACTGATTATTTTAATTTTGTACAAAGGAGAATAGTGAGTTTGCAGGAAGTTCTACTGCTCAGCTCATTTTATTTCTGGGAAGTCTTTCCCTTGTTGCTTTCTTCTGTGGTGGTAAATGAAATTTGCTTGGGATTGATAGATTTCAGTGCCAGAGGAGAGCATTGTGATCATCTAGTCTGACCTGCATAACACAGGTTGTAGAACTTACCCAAAATAATTCCTAAAGGATATGTTTTAGAAAAACATCTGATGTTGATTTAAAAATTATCAGAGATGGAGAATCCACCACAACCCTTTGTATATTGTGCCAATGGTTAATTACTCTCATTGTTGAGTACGTAAACCTTATTTCCCATCTCAATTTGTCTCACTTCAACTTCCAGCCATTGGATCTTGTTGTACCTTTCTCTGCTAGATTGAAGAGCCCATTATTAAGTATTTGTTCCCCATCTTGCTGCTTATAGATTATGATCAAGTCATCCCTTTACCTTCTCTTTAAGCTAAATAGATTGAGTTCCTTGAATCTATCACTTTGAGGCAGTGGTTCTCAAACTTATTTGATTGTGCCCCCTTTCTTTGTGTCTGTAGCAGTTTATGCCACGACCGCCACCACCATACAAATACATGTATCAATTAAAAAAATTAACATGAAACTCTCACTAAATATTAAAAACAGGCATTGATTCAAACAGAGCCAATAGTCCATTGTAATAAGAGCAAAAGCAAAACTGCTACTGATCGATGCTTCGATTAAATTTGGTTGTACCAAATGGATTAACGTGCAGATAGATGGCAATGACTTTGTGTAATGCTATGCAAGCTTAATAGAAATCAGTCAAAATGAACAGTGCTGTCTAGTCATACACAGTGCTACCTGAGGACATGATTTGTCTGAAGGAATCAGCTTTGCTTGTTCATTGCTGTGGATAAAATGTGCACAGTACGTTTCTTCCCCCCTCCCAAAAAAAGCTGCTCATGCTCTCCCCAATATATACTCTTACCCCCACCCCAACCCAGTTTGAGAACCTCTGCAAGTATAAGGCTGTTTTCTATTTCTTTTATCATTCCCCTTGCTCTTCTCTAAACCCTCTAATTTATCAACAGTCCTCCTCAATTGTGGGCTCCAGAACTGGACATAGTATTTCAGCAGCAGTCGCCTAAGTCACTGCTTCCCAGGATAAAGTCCCCCATCTTGTAAGGTTGACCTAAATTCTTGGTTCCTAGATGTATATGTGACCAATTGGGAGTTCTGTCTGTACCACTTTTTTAAATTTTGGATCATTTTATGAAATTATGTCATTAAATTACTGTGTCACGGAAAGCCTATATGTATGTTGATCTCCCATGAATTGGCAGAGTTGTAACATCTCTGCCAGGCAAGAGAGGCAATGGTGAGTGAGCAGCAATTAACAATCATTCAGAATAAAGCTCCTTAGGACAATACATTTGATCTACCTGGGAGAAGACACTGCCTCCTCTTGACTGAAGAGCAGGGGGAAGAGAGACTTGGGGGAAAATGGAAAATTACCAAAAGGGGGAACAAAAGAAGCAGGTGACCCCAGCAGGAATCTATAAAGGGACCTTCAGGAGTGAACTGGACTCAAACGCCATCTTGCACCAGAATCAGGTGAGTGGGGACAGCTGCTGGGGCAGGGTAGGCAATCGTGTGAAAGATCGTGCCTGATGGAGCACAGATCTCCCACGAGAAGGGTGAGCTAGTGAGGGACACTTGCATTTAGAATGTTGTATTGTTTTGTGATCTGTACTTTTGTGTGCTTTATACATAAGTATAAAGAACATAAAGTTGTTAGACTGAACAAAGTGTGTGTATGTGTACTGATTCACAACTACTGTTTTCCCCTCACAGTTAAACTGGAAACTTCCCACACGTTTGGGTGGAGTTCTTGGAGAGGGGTGTGTTTTAAGCATTGGGAAGTCAGAGGGGGCAGGGCGTGCTCAGAGGCAGGTGGGCGATTGGAGCAGTGGGTTCAACACTTGAAAAGAGGGTGCCACATAAGAAAGGACGTCATGCCGAGCATGGGTCCCTGACACCAGGTCTGGCCTCCAGGCCCCCAGCTGAGAAAACTCGTGCTTGGGCAGCAGATTACTACAGGGCGCCATTCATGCCAACCTTAGGGCGGCAACAGCCACTTTTTTGTTTGCTGCTCTGGCCTGCCTTGTAGGTGGGGGCGGCGGCCGCGGGAGGAGGGAAGCGCCCTGCAGCAAACTCGGACAGGGCAGCCCCCGTCCTCCCTCCCAACCGACAGAGCGGAGTCACTCCGCCGCAGCGCAGTGGTCGGGGCCTTGTGGCGGAGCAACCCCACTGAAAGCGCTGGCCGCCGCCGGCTTCTCTCTCTCCCTCCCCCTCCGCTCAGCTACACCGGTGCGCGCACTGCAGCAACAGGGAGACCCCTGGCTCCAAGCCACTCTGTAAGGTTTTTTGTTTTTCTGGCGGTGCCGTTTTTTGTGTGCCCCGCCCCCCCCCGCTTTGCCACACCAGACGTGGCGGTGTTCCCTCCACACACTTTGCCACTCCAGCCGCGCTGTTTTTTGTTTTTTTTCCCACTGCTTTGGCTGCTCCGGTGCCCCACCCCTTTTTTTTTTTTGCTTTGGGGCAGCAAAGAGCCAGAGCTGGCCCTGCTGACACACCAAGATTGAGGCAGTGGCTGGACTCCATTCAGGCTAACACACCCCAGGGGATCCAGAGCACAGAGGGTTTGCTTCCCCTCTCAGCAGTCCTAGAGTATGGCCAGGAAGGGACACTCAGGAGGATCAGTGACAGTGTTTGGGATCTACAGGGTAGCCTGTGAAGATTTTTAAAAACTGTTGCCAGGGTTATACTTCTCCTCTTAAACTGAAAGTTGGTAGCAGGTCTCTTAATTTGTCTCAGGTAGAAGCTAGGTAGCAAGTCTGCATTACAAGCAGCTCATGAAAGAGCAGCTCCTGAGCCTGTGTGCACACTGAGGTCTGTCTGCTGCTGCTGTTCAGAAGAAATTAGAGCTGATGACCATGCTGCACTCATATCCCATGAGGCAGGATGGGACACCTGCTCCAAACCAGGGGCCAGAAGAGGTCCCTTTTTTCTCTTACAGGCCATGTAATGACTGAGCAGATGGAGCTAGAGAGGGCCGGAGCTGTGGAGGCTGGAGTGGAAAATGCTGCTCAAGGAGGAGAGGCAGATAGAGCTATGGATTTTAGAGTGAAGGTAGAACTGGAATGAGAAAAGCTTGCTGACCAGGACAAACATAGCTGGCTTGAACAGGAGGAGAGGGTCAAGTGACGCTAATGGGACCCCAGAGGAAGGATGTAGGTGTGCCTGACCCAGTACGGCAGTTCCTGTGTTCTTATGTTCAGAAATATTTATTGGGCTCTTCTGCTTTTGCTGGATTATTATTGATAATCCTACATTTTCTATCTAGTAATTGACCAATACCATTGTTAGGATTCTTTTTTGTTCCTAATATAATTTTTAAAGTTTCTCCTTATTTTCTTTAACTCAGCTGATCATAAATTTCTCTTTGTGTCCCTTTGCTTCCCTTATCAATTTTCTACAATTTCTAGCTTATGATTTATATTCATTGCTATCAACTTCCCCTTTCTTCCATTTGTGTGTGTGTATACATGTGTGTGTGCGCACACACACATCTTCCTTCACTTCCCTACTAAACCATGTATGTTTATTAACCAATATAGCCTTCTTCCATGATTGTGGCTTTTTGGACCTCTACTAAAGTGTCATTAAACAATTCCCAATTTTTATTCACAGTCTTCTGATTAATTCTTCCTCCTGACTGATTTTTGGCTCAATTATTTTCAGCTTTGTGAAACTGGACTTTTTAAAGTACAAAGTATATCAATCACTGGTTGGGACTTTATTCTGTTTGCATATTATAAATGTGCTCAAGTCATGATCACTCGTACCTATGTTACCATTAGTGTTTTAGTTCTGTGATTAGTTCTTTATCTGTCAAGAGTGGTATAATACAGAATTCCCCCATGTTGGATGCAACACTTTTTGAGTTAGGAAATTGTCTCTATAATGTTTAGAAATTCCAGGGATATTTTAGTACTGGCAGCATGAGAACTCCAGCATATGTCACTCCATGATCACACAGCTTTTTTCTTACACATTGTAGATAGGTGTACCAAGGAGCTCATCATCCTGTTTCCTAGTGTAATTTGGTGGTTTAGCAGATACCAGCTAATACCCTATCTTGTGCTTTATTTATTAAAACATTGATCCAAGTAGGGCCCTACCAAATTCATGGTCCATTTTGGTCAGTTTCAGTCATAAGATTTAAAAACTCATAAATTTCATGGTTTCAGATATTTAAATCTGAAATTTCATGGTGTTCTAACTGGGATTCCTGATCCAAAAGGGGATTGGGGGGGGTCCACAAGGCTATTGTTGGGGGATCGTGGTATTGTCACCCTTACTTCCGCATTCATGCTGGTGGCGGTGCTGCCTTCAGAGCTGGGCAGCCAGAGAGCAGTGCTGCTGCCCGAGAGCCTAGCTCTAAAGGCATTACCACCCCCGGCAGCAACACAGAAGTAAGACTAGTGTGGTATGGTATTGCCAGCCTCACTTCTGCACTACCACTGGTAGGGGGGAGGTATTTTTTATTACAAATATTTTCACTGTAAAAATGATGAAACATACTATTTCTTTTATTTAAATCACCTCAGGCAAGTACTGTAGTACAATCTCCTTATCGTGAAAGGGCAATTTACAAATATTGGGTTTTTTTGTTACATAACTGCACTCAAAAAATAAAACAATGTAAAACTTTAGAGCCTACAAGTCCACTCAGTCCTACTTCTTGTTCAGCCAATCACTCAGAAAAACAAGTTTGTTTACATTTACAGGAGATAATGCCAGGGCCGGCTCCAGGCTCCAGAGTGTCAAGTGTGTGCTTGGAGCAGCGTGCCACGGGGGGTGCTCTGCTGGTTGCCGGGAGGGCAGCAGGCAGCTCCGGTGGACCTCTCGCAGGCGTCCCTGCTGAGGGTCCACTGGTTCCACGGCTCCGGTGGAGCATCTGCAGGCATGCCTGCAGGAGGTCCACCAGAGTCATGGGACCGGCGAGCGGCAGAGCGCCCCCCGCTGCGTGCTGCCGTGCTTGGGGCAGTGAAATTGCTAGAGCTGGCCCTGGATAATGCTGCCCACTTATTATTTACAATATCTCCTGAAGATAAGAACAGGCATTCGCATGACACTGTTGTAGCTGGTGGAACATATTTACATGCCAGATGCACTAAAGATTCATGCTTCAACCACCATTCCAGAGGACATGTGTCCATGCTGATGATGAGTTTTGTTCGATAATGATCCAAAGCAGAGAGGACCAACATATGTTCATTTTCATCATCTGAGTCAGATACCATCAGCAGAAGATTGATTTCCTTTGTGGTGGTGGTGGTGGTGGTGGTTCAGGTTCTGTAGTTCCCTCATTGGAGTGTTGCTTTTTTAAGACTTCTGAAAGCATGTTCCATGCTCTGCCCCAATCAGATTTTGGAAGGCACTTCAGATTCTTAAACCTTGGGTCGAGTGCTGTAGCTATTTTTAGAAATCTCACATTGGTACCTTCTTTGTGTTTCGTCAAATCTGCTGTGAAAGTGTTCTTAAAATGAATAACGTGCTGGGTCATCATCCGAGACATGAAATATATGGCAGAATGTGGGTAAAACAGAACAGGAGACATACAATTCTCACCTTGAGTTCAATCACAAATTTAATTAATGCATTATTTTTTTAATGAGCATCATCAGCATGGAAGCATGTCATCTGGAATGGTGGCCGAAACATGAAGGGGCATACAAATGTTTAGCATATTGGGCAGATAAATAACTTGCAATGCTGGCTACAAAAGTGCCATGCAAATACCTGTTCTCATTTTCAGGTGACACTGTAAATAAGAAACAGGCAGCATTATCTCCTGAAAATGTAACAAACTTGTTTTTCTGAGTGATTGGCTGAACAAGAAGTAGGACTCAGTGGACTTGTTGTCTCTGAAGTTTTACATTGTTTTGTTTTTGAGTGCAGCTATGTAACAAAAAAAATCTACATTTGTAAATTGCACTTTCATGATAAAGAAATTGCACTGCAGAACTTGTCTGAGGTGAATTGAAACATACTATTTCTTTTATCATTTTTGCAGGGTAAATATTTGTAATAAAAAATAATATAAAGTGAGCACTGTACACTTTGTATTCTGTGTTGTAATTTAAATCAATATATTTGAAAATGTAGAAAAACATCCAAAAATATTTCATACATTTCAATTGGTATTCTATTGTTTAATAGTGTGATTAAAAGTGAGATTAATCATCATTAATTTTTTTAGTTGCAATTAATTTTTTTAGTTAATCGCCCGAGTTAACTGCAATTAATCAACAGCCCTATTAGTTTTGCTCATGTTTCAGTCTGGATGAGTTGCAGAGACAGAGGAACATGTTTCCTAATATTACTATTCCATGCAAGCAAATTACATAGATGCCTCATGGCTGTTATGTTGCAAATGGGTGATGAGGTATTCACAAGATATCCTCTATGAGGCAGTTTGAGCCCTGTCCTAGAATGCACAAATTTAACTGAAAGCCTACGTTGGTGTTTACAGTATGTGCTGCTCTCTGACTCTCAAGTAAACATTGTTAAAAAGTCCTCTTTCATTATTGTAATGGTTTTAGAAAATCCCACTCCCCTTCAACATAAAGTTTTTACCTTTAGTTGAAGCTGGTCTCTTTTTTCAAAGGAAGAGGATGTTGGTGCAGGGATCGGCAACCTTTGGCATGCAGCCAGCCAGGGTAAGCACCCTGGTGGGCTGGGCCAGTTTGTTTACCTGCCGCATCCGCGGGTTCAGCCGATCGCGGCTTCCACTGGCCGTGGTTTGCCACTCCGGGCCAATGGGGGCTGCGGGAAGTGGTGCGGGCTGAGGGATGTGCTGGCCGCTGTGTCCCACCACCCCAGTTGGCCTGGAACAGCAAACCACGTCCAGTGGGAGCCGCGATCGGCCAAACCTGCGGACGCGGCAGGTAAACAAACTGGCCCAGCCCGCCAGGGTGCTTACCTTAGCAAGCCGTGTGCCAAAGGATGCACTACACCAGGGAAGATGTATCTAATTGGGTCCCGCATGGGATCTGTTTAGGGTTCAGTACTTATCAGCATTTTCACTGACTGGATAATGGAGTGGAGAGTATGCTTCCAAAATGTGCACGTGACACCAAGCTGGGAGGGGTTTCTAGCACTTTGGAGGACAGGATTAGAATTAAAAATGATCTCGACAAATTAGAAAATTGATCTGTATTCAACAAGATGAAACTCAGTAAAGACAAATGCAAAGTGTGGCACTTAGAAAGGAACAACAAAATGGGGGTTAACTGGCTGGGCAATAGCACTTCAGAAAAGGATCTGGAGGTTATGTTGGATCACAAACTGAATTTGAGCCAACAACATGACACAGTTGTGAGAAAGACAATTCCAGAGTGTATTAACAGGATTGTCATATGTAAGACCCTGGAGCTAATTGTTGTCACTGTTGAGACCTCAGCTGGAGTATTTGCTCAGTTTTGGGCACCACACTTTAAGAAAGATGTGGACAAACTGAAGGAAGTCCAGAAGAGAGTAACAAAAATGATCAAAGGTTTAGAAAACCTAGCTTATCAAGAAATGTTTTAAAAAAAAACTGGGCATGTTTAAGCCTTGACAAAAAAGGACTAAGCAGGGAGCTGATAAGTCTTCAAATATGTTAAGAGTTGTTAGAAGGATAATTCAGTTATTCTCCATGTCCACTGAAGGACAAGAAGTAATGGCCTTAATCTGCAGTAGAAGAGATTTAGAATAGCTATTAGGAGAAACTTTCCAACTCTAAGGGTAGCTGGGTATCAGAACAGATTATCAAGGGAGGCTGGGAAATCCCCATAATCTGAGTTTTTTAAGAACAGATTAGTCAAACACCTGTCAGGGATGGCCTAGATATATTTAGTCTTGCTTCACCATGAAGGAGGATGGATTAGCTGACCTCTCAAGGTCCTTTTCAGCCTTATGTTTTTATGATTCTATGATCTTAGCAACAACGGATAAGTATGATTAGTCAAGCATTGTCCTATCTTTACTATTCAACACAGATGCTATGGTGCAGTTTTGTTAAAGATGCAAATCTGAAACTGGCCAGTAGCTGGCAGGCTGACATCTAAAATTCAGTTAGATTCTGCTGCCCTTGTAAATAGGAAAGCAACAGAAATCAATTCTTTCATATATTTTAAGAGGCTTCCTTTTAGAAACACGCAATGAGAATGCACACGCAGGCTTCAAAAACATGATAGTAGCTTAGTTTATTAGGTGCATTGATTTTTAGCAAAGCTAGCACTATAATGAAATAACACAATTTGCTTTTATACCAATAGGCTTGAGTGTCTTTCAAAAAAGTAAGGCTTTAATTAGTTGTTCCTTAAACTAGCTGCTGTTCTGAAGGAAAGGTTATTTAAATGATCAGCTAACATTTACTCTTTTCCCCCCCTGGATATTTTTTTATTGGAGAGACATAAACTACAGTCTGTGTTAGCCGGTGATGACACAGGCTAAGGTCCACTATATTCTCTTTTACAGAGTATCACCACAGGCTACCTTCCTTTCTCAGAGGACATTCTTTTCCTCTGTAAAAGAGAATAGAGTCGTCATGAATGTTTTTCCTAATGTAAGTGCCTTAACATGGGAATGCTTGGGGGATCCCAAGATGGAAAACAAAAACATTTTATGTTGAAAGCAATACATTTATTTCAAAAGCCAATTCAAAACAAATATTTTTATTATGAATTTTCTAGCTGAAACTTTTGTCAAAATCCACATTTTCCTATGGAAGATTTTTATTTCAGCACAAATATATTTTTAAATGGGAATTTTTTCAAACAATTTCAACCACTTCTAATCCCTAGCAAGTTGGACAGATGGATGGACCCATGAATCCACTTCTTAAAACACACAGTTTGATATCTACCATAAAATTTAAATTATTCTAAGCAATATTAATCTGTTATAGCAATGAAGGCTTAGTAAATCAGGAGTAGTTATCTTACTGCTGTAAAATGTGTATATATACTGTATTAAATCTCTTCAATTCAATGAAGATTGAAATGTCAGAAATTGGAACCGTGGAACCTAGGCAAAACCATAAATGCTTATCATAGAAATTAAAGTTGAAAAGACCAATTGTCATCTTTTCCCACTGATTTCAATAGCGAATGAATTTTTTCCTGTCCTAATTTCTCTCGCTTTCTACCTGTTAGCAGGAAAATAATAGGCTCCATGGAATACTCCTCTCCCCTCTAGTTTAACTCTATAATGTTAATTTTAGAAGACTATAATTTTGAAGCACATTCTGAAACCCTCTCACTGCCCAGCTAGTGTGCCTCAACCCAAACCTGAGAAGCAGGACTTTGATAGCTGACAAAGTTATTCAATCTCTATAGCTGTAGAGAGGAAGGAAGGTCCAGTGGTTACAGAGGTAGTCTAGGAATGAGAAATGTGGGATTAATTCCCTACTGTGCTGCAGACTTCCTGTGTGATCTTAGGCAAGCCATTTAGTATCCCCATGTCTGTTTCTGCTGCCTATATAAATGGCAGAAATACCCCTACAGGAGGTAAATACATTATAAATACATTTAAGATTGTGAGGTGCTCAACTACTACAGCAGTATGTGCTGTTGAAGTAGCTAAGAGACAGCTACCTAGGTCAGTCCTTGGTATCAGTCTGGCAGCAGGTGTGTTTAATTGTTGTTGTAAAATAGTACAAATATTAGTATATAAACAGATCTAGGCTCAGCCCATCACTCATATAGTGACCTAGTCACATAGGACAGTTAGCAGCCACAAGTTGTCAATCAACCCTTTTCAGTTACTCATATTGTCCTGGGCTGGACTGGAATTGGCAGAGTGACCTAATCTGTACAGCTTTATATCCCCTTTTCACTCCTCTATTCTAACCAGTCCCAGGGTCTTTTAGCTTTAAGACATAAAGATCTTCAAAAGCAACAAAAAACTGAACCAAAGCAGCCACATAAAATATACAAAACACAACTATTTGAGCAAATGTCCTTTCAAGATGATGTATCACAAGCTTCAGTATTTATATTACTTCTGAGTAGAAATATCAACCTTTTACATTGCCTTGACTGAGCCTGAACAAACCTGAATAATACGTAATACAGGTGAATGGGAAGGCAAAAGCCCAATAGCAGGGATCTGACAATTTTTTTAAGAGAAAAAGAGAATACACTATTTTCTAGATAGAAATAAAAGTTCCTCCTTATCTGTTCATGGATTTCTTTGAACTCATGTAAGAGGAATAATTCAAACAGTTTATTTAACATCAGGCAATATCATTTTTATCCTCTCAAGTCAGTAGATAAGTTACTTTCAGGTTTATCTAGCATATTGACAAGCACTGGTGAAGCATTGCTATGGAGCAGAGCTGTACATGCTGTTTCATCGGGAACAACGTATTTCAGCTTCTGGCACTCACTTTTCATGGTTTGAGTTTTCTTCTCATATCTCTCAAGGCAACATTTTATGGTGTATTTGAAAATCAGATAGCTCAGTTCACATACATTTAATACAATGCACAAGCACGAAGTCACCACCACAAAATAGAGGAAGACTTTCTTCTCTGTGGGTTTGGAGGTATAGCAATCTACAGTGTTAGGGCATGGCCTCATGTCACACTTCACAAGGCGTGGCACGTTGAATCCACCATACAACTTGTAAAACAAAACCAGGAAACCAATTTCAAATCCTGTTTTGAAAATGAGGCTGATGAGATAAGTACACAGCAATCCACCATCCATGCTCCCTGGGGTCTTGTAAAGTTTCTTTTTGTGTCGCTTTTCCCGGCTCTCTCGATAGGCAACATGGAGAACAACCAAAAGAGAAGGGGTGGAGACCATGATCAGTTGCAAGGCCCAAAGCCTGATCTGGGAAATAGGGAAGAAGTGGTCAAAGCAGACGTTTTCACAACCCGGTTGCCTGATGTTGCACTCAAATTCCTTCTGTTCATCCTTCCAGATATGTTCTGCTGCCACAACATAGACAAGCAAGCGGAATATAAACACAATAGCCAACCAGATCCTGCCAATCTCTGTTGAATATTTATTCACTCCACTTAGGATGTCTCGCAGGAATCCCCAGCTCATGGTTTTTTCTGAAGGAAGGACAAAATGGTGTAACAAAGAAACATAGGGTTAGAGATTTCCCTTCCTCTGGAGAAAGAACAAAAACCAAATACATCCACGCTGAACCATATTAGTATAACTAGTATCTAAACCAGCTTAAAATAATTAAGGTCAAAGTGCTGCTCCTAGATCCACATGACAGATTTTAGAGCTGATATTCGGTACCTCCTATGGTTGCTAATATTGAGAACAGTTTAACAGCAAGTGTAGGCAGGCCCAAACCATGTTGGGCACTGTATCAGATAGTGAGGTCCAGCCTGCTCCAAACATGCTATAAATACAAAGTGGGACTGTTCTTAGTAATATTAAGAGAAATCATAAATATTTCCCATGAAAGAATAGTTTGACTATTTTAGGACCCAGGGAGCTCCCAGGAATCAAGGCTAAAACTACCATGTGCTCACCATATGATATAAATTATATTTATAAATTATAAATAAGGAGTATGGTGTCCATAACTGCATCTTCCACTCAGGCTGCACAGGTGAATCTGTTCTATTATAGGATGTTGCTATTCCTCCCTCCCCTGCTCCAGAGATATTGTATTTAAGTGGAGAAGCAACTCCAATGACCATCATTAAAAGGTAATAATTTTGCTAGCAGATATCAATTAGTGGAACAATAAATAATAGAACAATATCTTAATAGAAGGAAAAGCTGATATCTTGGGTGTGTCTTGAATAATAGCAATTGCAGACATTTGGAGGGTGATTATTGCATATGAAAAAATTATGGGTCAAGAACATCCCAGGTGATGGATACATTTGGCTCCACAACTTGAAGCATAATGATAAAGATGATTATAATCTCTCTCCAATATAAATGGATGGAAAAATCTTATTTATAAAAGTTTTGGTTATTTTTGGTTTGGTTTCATTTTTTCCCTTCTTCTCACTCTTCTACTGACAGACTAATATGAAATGGGAGTTACTTCATTGTCCTTCATTACTTTTAGCTAAGCACGTTTGTAATCAAGCAAATGTATCTGAAATCCTCCTCAAAGGTTAATGTCTGTGTGAATGATTAAAATGAGCTACTTCTCCATAAAACAAGGATTAGTTTTCATCAGAGGGCATGTCACCTGCCACATCTGTAAATATTTGCCAACAGCAAATCCATATAATGTCACCCCACAGCCTTTGTGATCCCTTTAAGCAAAGCCAAAATAAGTTGCAGCTGGTAGGCCAAATGTATTGTCAAACGAACAATCAGGCCTATAAAACCATCAACGTAAGAGGTGTTCCAAACCCCAGGCTTCTTTCTGTCCTTTGAAAATGATAGATTTAGTGCTGACATTCATCTTCTCTGTGTTTGTGTTTAATTTATGTTATGCTACATTCAGACCCTCCCCTCTTTCCTGTGCTTTATGGGAGGAGGGGAGTGCAAATTTTTCCATGCAGTTCAGTTGCTGTAAAAGGACTATAGCTGTCTGCTTTTTATGGATGATGTGCATAAAATTAACAGATTCATACATTATAAGGCCAAAAGGGACATGATGATCATCTATTCTGATTTCCTGTATAACACATAGGACTTCCCTAAAGTCTTACTTGAACTAGGGCATATGTTTTAGAAAAACATCCACTCTGGATTTTAAAAAATTTCCAGTAGTGACAGAGAATCCAGCACAACCCTTGGTAAATTGTTCCAAAGTTCGGGGGAGGCACTATATGTGAAAGAAAGCATAGAGTCAAATGAAGTAAAACTCTTACATGAACCAAACTGTGCCATAGAATCTCTATGGATAGTAAGTCCATGCTTGAATAATAAGAATCTAGTGCTAGGGATATACTACCACCCACTTGACCAGGATGGTGATAGCGAGTGTGAAATGCTCTGGGAGATTAGAGAGGCTATAAAAATAAAAAACTCAATAATAATGGGGGCTTTCAGCTACCCCCATATTAACTGGACACATGTCAGCTCAGGATGGGATACAGAGATAAAGTTTCTTGACACCTTAAATGACTGCTGCTTGGAGCAGCTAGTCCTGGAGCCCACAAGAGGAGAGGCAATTCCTGATTTAGTCCTAAGTGGAGCAGAAGATCTGGGCCACGAGGTGAATATAGCTGAACCATGTGAAAATAGTGATCATAACATAAAATTTAATATCCCGGTGGGGGGGGAGACAACGCCAAAGTAGCCCACTATGGCAGCATTTAAATTTCAGAAAGGGGAACTACACAAAATTGAGGAAGTTAGTTAAACAGATATTAAAAGGTACAGTGTCAAAAATGAAATCCCTGCAAGCTGCATGGAAACTTTTTAAAGACACCATAATAGAGGTTCAATTTAAATATATACCCCAAATTAAAAAACATAGTAAGAGAACCAAAAAAGTGCCACTGTGGCTAAACAACAAAGTAAAAGAAGCAGTGAGAGACAAAAAAGCATCTTTTAAAAAATGGAAGTTAAATCGACTGAGGAAACAAAAGGAAGCATAAACCTGCAAAGTGAAATAAAAAAATACAATTAGGAAGGCCAAAAAAGAATTTGAAGAACAGCTAGCCAAAGACTCAAAAATAACAGCAAAATTTTTAAGTACATCAGAACAGGAAGCCGCAAATAACTGGGGCCACTGCAAGATCGAGATCTAAAGAACTTCAATAAGATAAGGTCATTGCGGAGAAACTAAGGAATATTGCATCAGTCTTCATGCTGTCGAGGTGAGGGATCCCAAACTGGAGCCAGTCTTTTAGGTGACAAATTTGAGGACGTCCCAGATGAGATGTCATTAAGAGGTTAAGAACAAATTGATCAATAAGCGAAAGATGTTACCAGACCAGGTGTATCAGCCAAAGTTCTGAAGAAACCCAAAATGAAATGCAGAACTACTAACTGTGTATTAACCTATCAGTTAAATCAGCCTATGTACAGATGACGGGATAGCTAATTGAGCCCAATTTTTAAATCCAGAGGATCCCGCAATTACAGGCTGTAAACCTAACTTCATACCAGCAAAGGTGAAACTATAGTAAAGAACATACTTGTCAGACACATAATGAACAGATTGGGGAGGAAGTCAACATGGTTTGTAAAGGTAATTAATGCCTTACCAATCACTAGTTCTTTGAGGGGTCAGCAACATCGTACAAGGATATCCATTAGACAGAGGTATCTTAGATTTCAGAAAGGCTTGACAAGGTCCGTAACAAGCTCTAAGCAAGTAAAATGTCAAGCGTAAGACGAAAGTCTCTCATGTCATAAACGCGTTAAAGATAGGAAACAAAGTAGGAAATAATGTCTGTTTTCAGAAAGAAAAGTAAACTGTGTCCCGGGCGGGGCATACTGTGCCAGTATGTTCAACATATCATAAAGATCTGGGAAAAGGTAAACATGGCAGATGCGAGATCAAGACTGACTCAAGAGATTAAGTCAAAGCGACTGCGAAGAGCTACAAAGTAATTCACACAAGGTGACAAGCAACAAATGGCACATATACCATGTTGTATAAACAAAGTAAGCACATTGGAAAACATATCCCAGCTATACATATAAAGGGTGGTCTATATAGCGTTACTACTCAAAGAAAATTGGAGCATTTCTGTAGTTCCTGAAAACACCACTTATTGTCAGTGACAATCAAAAAAACGCACAAGATTGGGAATCATTAGGAAGGATACAAAGGTAGAAATTACTGCTCTTATAATCATGGTAGTCCCACGTCTTAATACTGAGTGCAGATCGTCACCCCATCTCAAAAAGATAGTGATGGAAAAGTTCAGAAAAGCAACAAATAGGTTAGGGGTAGGAACGCTCCAATGAGGACATGTAATAAGATTGGACTTCTGCTATAAAAGAGACGTAAGGGAGATATGATAGAACTATAAATCAGACTGGTTGAGAAAGTAAATAAGGAAGTTATATTTACTCATAACACAAACACAAACACCAAATTGAAGTAAGCAGCAGGTTAAACAAAAAGCAAAGAAATATTTCTTCACACGCAACTCAGTCTGTGGAACTCTTTGCCAGACGATGTGTGAAGGCCAAGACTATAGAAGGTTCAAAAAAGAACAGATAAATTCATGAGGTTAGGTCCATCATGGTATTAGCCAGGATGGGCAGGATTCCAAACATGCTCTAAGTGTCCTAACCTCTGTTTGCCACAAGCGCGTGACAGGGAATGGATCATTGACGAATCCTGTTCTGTTCATCCCTGGCACTGGCATTGGCCACTGTCGGAAACAGGATACGGGTCGATGGACCATTGGTCGACCATAGGACCAATCTATTGCTTACTTTCAAAGGTTATTACCCTCGCTGTTAAATAAATTTGACTCTTATTCAGACTAATTTCTATAGCTGAACTTCAGCATGGATCTTGTTTAACCTTGTCGCTAGATTGAAGAGCTTACATTAATGTTCCCCATGTAGAACTTATTGATGTGACTTATGATGTCCCAAGATACTTATTGACTGTGAGCTATTTGATTCATCAGAGATTGCTGAGCTGAATCATGTTGGCAAAGTGCACCAGCCAGCCTCCCTACTAAGAGCTAATCACTGAGTCTGTGTAGCTAGTGGGGAACTTGAAGACCTATCGTAAATGGCTGAGAGTGGAGCAGTTATCACATTTGAGAGCCTATGGAACAGTGACGAATGAAGTGGTTTGCACAGGACGCTGGAGGAGCGGCACAGTCGGTGTGTGGAGCGGTCGTGGTGAGGTTGCAGCAGAACTCCATGGAAGGCGAGCAGTTGGCCCGGCCCAGTAAGGCCCCTTAACACTGTGTGGACTCCCCCACGCATTTCCACCAGGCGGGGCGGGGGGGTAAAACCGCGAATAAACTCTGAAATCTGGAGGCACGACCAGAGACTTTCGGGTTGGTTACTTGGGGATTGTGGCTAAGACCTGAAGGGAAAGGAACATGCCAAAAGTACTTGGAGGTGGGTTTTTGCTTATGGTTTGTGTTATAATCCTGTTTGTGGTGTTTCTCCAATGGGATCCCGCATTGTTTCCTTCCTTTATTAAAAAGATTTTGCTACACTCAGACTCCGTGCTTACGAGAGGGGAAGTATTGCCTCCTAGAGGTGTCCAGGGGTGTGTGGTATGTAAGTGTCCCAGGTCACTGGATGGGGGCTCGAGACGGTTATGCATTGTATTATTGAAAAGGAACCCCTGGATACTGAACCCAGCCCTTGTTGCTGCCAACTCAGAGGGGCAGAAGGGTTACATTTTATTAGTCTCTGGACCATGGCCAGGACCCCACGCAACCCAAAGGGCATTGTCTGGAAGTGAAAGATCCCAAAGAGAGGTTGGGAAACTGTCTTTTCCCTGGATTCTGGTGTGAGGGGGATCTGCCAACATCCCTTTGTTTGATCCAGAGTGATGATGTATTCTGCTCAGGGCCAGTGCTTCCATTTAGGCGACCTAGGCATTCGCCTAGGGCGCCAGGATTATTGGGAGGTGGCATTTTGCCGGGGGGGGCGGCAGGCAGCTCCGGTTGACCTGCCGCAGGCGTTCCTGCGGACGGTGCGCTGGTCCCGCGGACCCTCCGTAGGAACACCTGCAGCAGGTCCACTGGAGCCGCGGGAGCAGCACGCGGGGCGGCGAAATGGCTGCATGCCTAGGGCACCAAAAACACTGGCGCCGGTCCTGATTTTTCTTCCCCTAGCTTGTCAAATAGTTCATCAACGCGAGGGTTCGGCGACCAGGAGAGAAGGGAGTAACTGGTCCTGGTTTCAGACATCCATAAGGACAAACTTTCGAAGCATCATCTTTAGTGTTCTGTTTAATCTTTCTACCAGGCCATCTGTTTGCGGGTAGTGATCAGATGTCTTGAGAGTTGATTTTCAGCATTCGGCACAGTTGCTTGATCATCTATGATATAAAGTTTGTTACCTCATCAGTTAAGAGCCCCTGCAGCACCCCAATCTGAGCAAAGATTTTCATCAGTTCAGCTGCCACGATTTTGGCATTCATAGAATGTAATGGTACCACTTCCAGGAACCTGGTTATATAGTTTACTATAACTAAAATGAACTAGTATCCTGCAGTGCTCTTCTCCAAAGGGCCGACTATGTCCATTCCAAGCCTCTCAACTGGCATGCCTACTAGTGGGGGGGAATCAAGGGAGCTCTCTCTGTTGGCTGAGGGCTGTGAGCTGACACATGAGTAACAGAAATCCAGAACAAAAATATGGGCTAGAATCTGGGCTAACATCTTCTCCCTCCCTACACGTCCCTTGAAGGATATGGCGTGGGCAAGTTGCATCATCTCCCTCTGTGGGGATCGGGGTACCAGAAGCTGATTTCAAACTTCACCAGTCTGTTGGTCCTTCTCAAAGCAATATAGCTGATCCTCCTGAATTTCAAAGGGTGGGAACACTCCACTTGCTGGAGCTCAATGGTCTCCCCATTTACTACCGCCATTTAGGTGTATGCTCAGTTCAGCATGTTGTCCACCCATTGTTCCTCTACAAAGTGGGAGAACTGCTTCAGAATCTCTGACTCAGGGAATGGTGGGGCCTCTTCATTATGCTTTGATGGGGCCTTGTCTTGTTAGGTTGGCTCAGATGCATGGAATGTTCCCTCACAAGGATCAGGGATCTCCCCTACTACTCTGGTTAAGTATGGGGTCAGCACCACAGCGTATTGGGCTTGGAGCCAGAGGTCTACTATGGCCATCTGCTCAAAGTTTCAAGGATGGCCTCAGGATCATCATTGGCCCCATCTTGGTAAGTCTGACAGGGGTGGCAGCATGGGCGGTGCGTGAGTCTTCTGTTTGGGGAGGCTTACACATGAGCGCTGGGAGCTCCCTAGAAGTGGACGGGTCCACCATGGCTCTGCATCCCCAATGTCCTGCCCCCACTGACTCTTCCTCTGAGGTGCCCCTTGCCTACCCGCCTCTCATGTCTCCTCCCTGCCTCTTCTCCCAAGGCCCGCCCACTCATCACTCACTCCTTCCCCTCCATCTCTTCCTCTAAGGCCTGCCTGTCCACCCACCACTCGCTTGCTCTTTTCTGTGGTGGAGTCGAGTGAGCGGTGGGTGGGGTCTCAGGGAACAAGGCAGAGCAAGGGTGGGACCTTGGTCCAGGTGTCAGTGGCCCCTCCATTTTTAGGGAGCTTCATTTCCAGCACCCCAAAGGTGATGGGCCAGCACACCTCCAAAGGAAGGAGACCCATGCCACATGGCCAGCCTTTTCTGGGGAGGCTTAGCTTCCCCAAGCCTCTTATACATGTCGCCCATGGGTGGCAGTTGCAGCTGGGGCAGGGTTTGCTGGCTTTGTGGGAGTAGGTGGCCATAATGTTGTGACCACCTGCTGGACCAACTGTTGCTGCTGCTGGTTGGCCATTTGCAGAAGCAGTTTCGCTGATGATGATGGTGGGTGTTTTGTTCGGCCATTGGTTTTAGTAGCTGTTCCATTTCCATTTAGCTAGAGTGCTGGTTGCTTGAGGGTTTCTTTCTCTCTCTTTTTTCTTCAGTTCCCTAAGCTACCTGCATTCCTCACCAACCTGTAACAGGCAGCTTGAGGAGCTGGACAGTCTAGTGGTTACAGCACATGGCTCACAGCCCCCTGCTTGGTTGAGGAGCCTCAGTCTCAAAGGCCAGGGGAGTTAGGGGGACCTGGGCCCTCCCTCTCCACTGGGTCCCAGCTCAGGGCCCTGTGTACATCAGCCTTTGAAGGGGGGGGGCTCCCTACTTCCCACCAGTCTGTTCAGAATGGGGCATGGACCTTCTAGCTTGCTGCCCATAGGGTCCTCTCTTGTGTTGTGGGTTGTGCCTTACCGCAGTCCCAGACTTCTTTGGGGAGGGCAGCTGCAAGCTGGGTAAAGGCAAAACCCACAATGTCTATGGGGTTCGCTCACTCAGTTACCTCAGGTGTTGGAGGCTCCTAGGTCCTCTTTGCAGTCTCCCTTGGCTGGGGAGACAGTGCTTACTCCCAGGTGGCTGCCTTGGCTGGCAGGCTAGTGATCTTTCCCCTCAGGCAGGAGGCAGCTAGCTCCTGCCTCTTCCCCAGTCACCCCTGAACTGGGCCAGGATCCCTCCTTTTCTCCCCACTCCAGGCCTGGCATTGGCTGTAGCATGTGACTTTCCAGACACAAAGTCTCTCTTTAACCCTCCTGTGCTGGTGGGCAGTTTCTCTGCTTCATCACGGTTAGCATGCAATGTGACAGAGCAGAATTTTTTAACTTCTTTTTCTGGCGTAGGATATATACCGGTATATTACAAATGGAGTTTGAATTTATGGATATTGTATATACACCGCTACCCTGATATAACATGAATTCGGATATAACGCGGTAAAGCAGTGCTCCGGGGGGAGGGGGGACTGCGCACTCTGGTGGATCAAAGCAAGTTTGATATAACACAGTTTCACCTAAAACACGGTAAGATTTTTTGGCTCTCAAGGACAGTGTTATATTGGGCTAGAGGTGTATTAATATTTAAATGAGCATATTGTATACAAATGAATATTCTGTTAGCATACTTAGCCCGATACATTAAAGTGTCCAAATATAAAAAAAAGTTTAATTATAAACCTAAGTCTGAAATAATTAAAACAAACAGTAAAACAATAACTGCTATTGTCTAACGTGCAACTAAGCCACTATAACTGTATAACTATATCTCCCTGGGTATCCAAGTAAATATTTTCTAATAAAATCTAAAGCAGCCTTCAAATTTTAGACATAACTCCCTTTGTCATATGTAAACATTCTAACAGAGGATTACAATGTAATTGTGTTTTCTGATGAATTTTACACTTTTACTAAGTGCCATTAAGACACTAACTTAATATGAATGACATCAGAGGATGAGATGGTGTGAAATTTCAAGCATGTGGAGTGAGGTTGCCAAAAATTGTGGAAGCCTATTACAGAAAGAGGTGACATTGCATATGATATTTGCTCTGCTGGGCATAGATATTCCCAGTAACAACCAATATTGCACTTCCAATAACAATACAAATCAGACTTTAAAATATATGCCTTTTTATCCTCTCTAAAGCTTGCCATTGATTGGTAAAACACCCATAACTAAGTAGTTCTGTGAGATTTGATTTGACCTGCTCTATATAAGTGCGAACAATGGTTATTTTTATTATCAATTACACAATCAAAGGAGCACCACCAGATTTGTTCTCTGACATTAACCTTCTGGACATTACCTCAGCTAGACGTTACTGGATATTTGTTTTCATTGTTCTTTGATAAAAATGATTTTTTCTCTCACTAAATGGTGTAACACTTTCTTTATACCAGTCTCCATACACATTATCTTCCTGCTGATTCCAGAGGAAGCCATAAGAAGCATGTAAATTTTTAGCACTATGCCTGTGCACTGTGTGTTTGCATGCTCCAGTTTATGCAAATACTTGCTACATTCTGTCTAAGCAAATTCCATTTAACATTCAGACTTCTGCGTAGGAGCCAACTATCCCACAATATTAGACTGAATTATTTTTCCAACTTTATAGACATTTGCTGGGATGTTCTTTTACCTGTAGATCAATGTTGCATTTTAAATCCTCCACTTCTGTACTGAGTATACTTCATTTCATAGTTTAACACATGCCCTAACCTTTATTACAGAAACTTGCCTATGTTTCCTAAGTGTTTCCCCACCATCCTTGCTATAGAGGTCTTCTTTTGTGCATGTCCAGCATCACCAGCTGGACGGGGAGCCCTTGGCAGTGCAATTCCCATCAAAGCCAGAAGGTGGCTACAGGACAGATGGCTAGGGCAGACACACAGCCTTTATCTGGTGAGGCCAGGCCTCCATGTTCTACAGGGATCTTGGAGGATCTGCTGCTTTTGGAGCCCAAAATCCCTTGTTCTGCAAGAGGAGGAGCAAATGTGCCCTCCCAGGAAATGATGCCAGGGAAAAACTGAGAGAGGGACTTGCGGCGTTTTCCAGCCCCCTGTTCCTTTAATTTTTCTCCCTACTTTTTACTCGTTAGCTGTACAGTCAATACAACTGTGGGAGAGTGAGCTGGAGTCTTCTCTGTCCCCTGCATCTTCAGTCGGATTGTTTGCTCAGTTCCAGTCCAGAGCCTTGATTGCTTAGATTCATTCTGGCTCTGACAACACTAAGAGAAGTGTGTGCTCAGCATAAACTGCAAAATCTTAGGGCATATCTACACTGCCCCTCCGTTTGGACTATGGGAGTGTGAATAGCAGAGTGCACTGAAGTTTTGCACTTTATCTCTCCCACATGGGGGCTGAGGACCTGAACTAAAAGATTCCTACTTCACATTCATGTAATCCTGTTTGACAAGGGAAGCGAGCTAACAAAAAAATAAATATGGTCCCACTTAATAAAATAGAGACAAAAAGATTAGGGATGTGCCAAGTAGGTTTTCCTTTTCTAACATTAGGTAAATTACTCTCAGTTTCAGAAAACCAGGTTCTGCATTAACTGCTGTGAAAACAACTTATAGATCAAGTCATCATTCCTACCAAGTAACTTTTTTACTTAAGAAATCTAAATTTTAGAAGGTGTATTGGAACGGAGTAAAGAAAACCTACATTTCTTGCCCTATGAAAATCCATCCTGCAGCTCTTTGTTGGGGGTGAGGGTGGCTGGGGAATCTTCACTTTTGAAAATCAGGCCACTTATTGATTTAGGAATCTATCTTTAGGCACCTGCTTTCGAAAATCTCTGCCAGTGTTTTCATATCGGGGAGTGCCTAGCCTACATACAAACTGGGACTAGAAAAAATGTTCCTTACACCTGGCCCCACCAATCCTACACTGAGGACAGTCTGAAGAAAGCACAAAGGAAAGACCTGTCCAGGGAGAGGTGGGAATAAGAGCTTGGAGGGAATTCTCAGACAGCCCTTAGGCAATGTATAGGCCCCAATCTAGTGCAAGAGCAAAGAGGAGGAAGAGTTCAAATCATGTAGGGCTGATATAGAATAGATACAGAAAAGGATTTTGGTTATTGAAGACTTACTTACATAGTTACTTGATTAAATGCTCCTTTGGCTGAAATGAGACTTTTATAAAGTGATTGTGGAGCACACAGCTATGCTTTCTGGAGTCTCAATTCTCAATCAACAAGCTCTAGGCAACAAAATGCCAGTGTTTTTACATCTGTAGTCTTCCCTGTGACACTGGTTGAATGTCCATGGGACAAACTTCAGGCGAGCAGGTCTATAGAGTATCAGAGCTTGTTCTGTGGCATTCCTCAGGGTCACAGACAACACTTCTGCCAAAGGAGATGGAAATGTGTCCTTAAAAGGAAAAAATGTTTATTTTATGTGCGATTGTTGCTATATGGCAGTGTAGCTTTTAACTGATGCTCAGGTTGATACTGTACAATGCCATTCATTCTTCAAAGGCTTAGACGTTGCAGAAAGGGTTAGTCATTAGTTAAAGAATAAAGCACAAACACAGTGAAAGAGAGTGATTCAGTAGATGAAAGGGAGACAGTAGACTTCCTGATGGAGCAGCACATGTGAGAGTGACACGCAGCTATAGGGAGAGGGGAGGGGGAAGCCAAGCATGGTGAACAGATGGGCCTGAGACTAGAGAAGATGAAACCATTGTGTGAGCAGTCAAATCCAGAACAGTCTAGGGATTCAGAAAGACCATAAAGGAGGAATTGAAATAGTCAAGTTGGGTTGTGATTGTGACAAGAGGGAGATCACAATAAGGGGGAGTTTGGGCAATGTTCCAGAGGAGGGGAGATAAATGAGCAGAGCAAGTTAGAAGTGACTTCTAGTCTTAGCAACATTATATTCTGGGTTAATCAAAGGGAAAGTCTAAGATGCTTTATACCCAGAAGGAAGATTTCACTCTTTAGAGCATCCAAGAGTAGAATGATTGGTGCAGCATTAAATGAGCAGAAGGAAGAAAGACAGTTGAATGAGGAAGCAGAGGGACGAGAGAGTAAGTTGAGGGACATGTAAGACTGGTATCATCTGCATCAGCGTGATGTCCAGCACTGAAGCTAGCAATGAGAGGTCACAAAGGGTGTCAGGAAAAGAGAACAAGAAGAGGGCCAAAGATGGAGCCTCCAGAGTGGAAGGGATGAAGGAAAGAGATCATCTCTATCAGAAATGAAAAGGGAGTCATTAGAGAGTGTTCAAATCAGCAGAAAGGGAAAGAGTTTCTTGTTCAAAATACTCTAGAACAGACAGACTGAACAATATGATTGTATGGAAAGCTGTGCCACTAATTGCTAAGCTGCTGGAATATCATTTATTGGAAAATGTATTTGAATAATGCCACAGTAGAATGAATTATTCATTGAACAATTGTATCATTCAGTTAGGTCTACAGCAGCTTGAATAATATGTATTGAATAATTCATTCAATGAATAGCGTATTATTTAATTAATAATTTCCCCCAGATTTTGACCATCTTTGCTAACTATGTTAGCAGTAGAAAAAGTACCTTTGTACAGAGGAGAATGGGGCATTAAGAAAATGTGAGGGGGAAATGAGCCAATGGCAAATGGAGCTAATACATCAGGAGTTTGTGGGGCAGAGAAGAAGGGATACTTTCTGGAGGTATTGGTGAGGGAAGGACAGCGGGAGTCACCAGGGGAGCATGCAGGGAAAGACTGGGGAGTATTGTGTTGCTGTAGAATAAAAGCAGAGGAATGCAGAGGTGGAGCAGAGAGGGCAGGTTGTCAGCCTGGGAAGTGAGGGTGAGGCCCACGAGTTGTGTGTACAGGCTTGGAACTGGCCTCGCAAGCTGTGCAATGGTGACATTTTTTTTCTGTGTAACCATTGTTGATTTAAAATATCAATTCTGTTCACTACATGACATAGTCTTGCTTTATGGGTGGCTCTATGACAGAGGAGAGAAGTTGATGGAAACCATCGGGAAAGACACTAAGGGAATGAGGTGGGTGCTGAGAGTCACTGAGGAGGGCACAGGAAAACAGAATGTGGAAAATATGTTGAGACATCAACTTCACTGTGGGGACATTGAAGTCTAGTGACTAGAGCAAGTTACAAGATGCCAGACCTGATTCTATTCAGAGTCATCCTGATCAAGTCACTTCTGGATGACTTTCAGAGGTGCTAAGCACCCACAAATCCCACTGAGGTGAATGGGAGCTGCAGGTGCTCATCACTTTTGAAAATCAAGCCACAACCCTCAGTGCCTTAGTTTCTTTATCTGTAAAATGGGGGTGATAATATCAACTCTGAGAATAGATTTCAGATGCTTGGGTGAAAGGTGCTATGGAAATGCCACGTGTAATAATTTAACACTGGTAAATTATTTTTGTCTAGGGTCTTTCATTGGTCAGATACCCCCTTGTCTGTCCTAAAATGAGTCGAACTGAAATACAAATGTAAATTTCAATACTTGTTGTTTTTTGGAGCCTACAAGAAACTAGCCAGCAAAGATATTTACTTCTTATATTCCATTAGCAAACAAACCCACCTCCGCTGAACTGTGTACTGGCCCTAGTTCATTATCATTATTATTTATAATATGACAATGTCTAGTGGTGCCAATTGACCACACTGGTGTAGACATGTCAAAAACACAGAATAAGAGACAGAGTCCCTGCTCTGAAGAGTTTACAGTCTAAAAGAGACAGACAAAAGGTAGGAGGGAAAACAGAGGCAACATCATTTACCAACGGCCATGCTGTGGGTCAATGGAAGAGGTAGGAATAGAAGAACCCAGGTCTCTTGTCTAGTTCCTGAGCCGCTGTAGCATGCTGAGCTATTGTTCTGCCTTATTAATGTTAACCTCTCATTACATCAGGTCTAGCATTAGCTTGTAAGCTCATCAGAGCACAGCTCATGTCCTTTTCTCTCTCAGGAGGAGCTACCTAGCACTCTTTTGGGTGCCATAATAAGTAATATTTTAATCAGAATTTCCATCCTTCACAGGCCAGTATAATAGTGGTTAAAGTATCAGAGGGGTAGCCGTGTTAGTCTGGATCTGTAAAAGCAGCAAAGAGTCCTGTGGCACCTTATAGACTAACAGATGTTTTGGAGCATGATCTTTCGTGGGTGAATACCCACTTCGTCAGATGCATGTGGTTAAAGTGTGTAGGTATAATGTGTTAAAACAGTAGCCTGGATATGAACTTGCTAAATATGTACAGGAATGGTGCTGGACAGAAGTAAATGGAGGAAGGCTGGTCATTTGGTTGTGGTCCTGGACTGGTACTCAGTAGATTTTTGGTTTTATTCCTTGCTCTGCTATTGACTTCCTGCGTAACCTTAGGAAAATCATGTAATCTCTCAGGGCCTCAGTTCTTTGCCTGTAAAATAGGGGTAATACTTCCCTTTTCCACTCTTGTCTGTCTTGTCTATTTAGAGTGTGAGCTCATCAGAGCAGGAACTTTCTGTTAGTTTGTGTGTGTACAGTCCCTGCCACAATGGGATCCTGTTCTCGGCTGGGGCACTGAGGTGCTACTTTAATAAAATAATTAATAATGATTATAAACCACTTGGGTATAATTCTCTGCTCTGTTACAGACTCTCTAGGTGACCGGGGGCTAGTCACTTAATCCCACTATGCCCTAGTTCCTCATCTCCAAAGAGAGAGAAATATTTTTTCTCTACCTCTTTGGGGGCATGTGAAGGTTAATTCATTGATAGTGTTTCCCAACTTTTTGAAAACTTTCATCAGGAAAATCAAACTAATCATCAACCTCCACTCCTCAACAGCCCAGCCATGTGCTGCTAAATATTGAGGCACTCAGACATGATAGTGATGAGTACTGTGCAAGAATCTAGACAGATGTTACTCAAGAGCCTGATTTAGATCAAAATAAGGCAGATTTTTAACATCAGCTGACAATTTCTTCTTTAAATCAAAACACCTGCCCTCCTTCCCCACTCACCCCCAGAGAATGTGTGGAAAGATCAAAATAGTTTGCATTTAGGGGAGAATATCATCCACAAACTCCCTCCTCAGTGTGTGTCAAAAGCTTAACTCTGATTAGCTCTTTTTTTTTAATAGCTAGTAGTTGCATTGCTTCATCTCACTAACATTTTATATTTGCATTTGAGAAATTAAAAGCACCATTTAACAAGCCAGCAGCTATCAAGTATGATGTTCTGCCAGAGTGTGGTGTTTTTAATTATTTTCCACATCACACAGGACTGATTCTGGGAGGAACAGTAACTATCAGCCATCACCTTTTCTGTGTATCTTAGTAAATTAGGTAATCAAGTGAAAATGATACTTGAAATATCCAGGATTACATAAAATACCAAAGTAGCTGTCTGCTCCATATCTGCACAATAAATATTGCAGTTCTCATAAGCACAGTGAAAAACCTATAACCATTCTACCTCATGTTCTCCTCTTACAGAGAAAAGCTGCTTTTATGGTATCCACAGCAATGATCCCGGGTATTGACAAGTGTTGTTACACTGCTTGGGTCATTGCTGTAAGGATTGTCAGAGGACAGAAGTATTACAATCACACAGCAAGGGATTTCAACTTTGGAACTTACTGAAAAAAATGAAATTAAAACATATGGACTGTGGGTCATAGATGGCTACATTCCAGTTTGTAACAATTAATTGTTTAAAAATTATATCAACAGTGCGTGGGAAAACTTACTGCCATTTTACAAGGCTTATACTTAATTAGAATTGTATATGGATTTGGCACTTTCTGGAAGGAAGCTTTCTTAAAACTATCATCCTGATTGTACACACACACACACACACACACACACACACACACACAGCCTCCCCCCAACTGGTTTCTTATTGAATAAAAACACATTTTATCAGAACAAGAAAATCTTACTTACCTGAACAGCAACAGGTGATGATTAAAATTGAACCGGCAGTTTTCTAGTATCATTAACAATTAATGACTCATTTCCCAGAAAGGGAGTAATTGCTTTAAGCTGTGAAAATGGAGTCCAGTTGTTTCCTAGGTAGTATAATCTAAACAGGTGTAACCTGATCCCTTGTTCTGGCATATTATTCAAATGAGGACTACAGTGTGTCTAGTGCTGTCAGGAAGATGTATGTTGAGTAACTTGAGACTAGAAACTATTTAATGCTACACACCTAATTTTTCTCTCTTATCCCATCCACAAATATTAACTCTGATGAAGGGCAGCAGTTCTTTGCTTCTTTTCTTACACTATCACAGGTAGAGCCTCAACAGTGAACGACAAATTTGACATGGGATGGCAGAGGGAAATGGTTCTCAAGCTGACTGCTGATCACTGATGGTCTATGGAGGACATTTAGTCTTCCGACTCACAAAGTGTTTCAGTGAAGGCCAACTAGCACCCCAAAATGATACTAAACCTTATTTACAAAGAATTAGAACTTACATATACAAATTCTAGAAAGAAATAACTAAGGGATCCAGTCTGTTCCCTTTTTCCAGTTACTGTAATCCCACCTGATTTACACTGTCCACCCACCATTAACTGTCTCCTGAAATTTGCAAAGATATGTGCAAAGATTGGTATAACAAGAACTGTCCTTCTCTGAAACACACTTTCAGTCTGAACACTTTTTAAACAAAGCTTTTTGTTTGTGAATTTGGTTGTGTTCTCCACCCTCACTCACTCCCACCATGCACTCCAAAACTTTAAAATGGGTTGGACTATACAACCCCCAGGAAGAGAGCACTGGAAGATCCATCAAAGCCGAGATCCCCACTTGCAGACCTTAACAAGGCCAGAGGAACAGATGTGAGGTATAGCTGGGTGGTATAACTGAACAGTGGAGGGGAGAAGGGGAACCTTTTATCCGCATGGAAAAGTTTAACCATGTCATGTTTTATACCTAGGACACCTTGAGCATTTAGGATAAATTTTTCAGAGAAGCCCCTAAATAATGGAGGAACGTAAGTCCCAGTGACTTTCAATAAGACTTAGGCTCCTGAGTCATTTAGATGCTTTTGAATATTTGACCCTTACAGCTTTTAATGTTGATAAAAGATTCTGTCTTTCCCTGACCATCTTTGTGCTTCCCTGGTCCCCTGTACACATCCCACTTTGTGCCTTACATCATCACCCTACCTCCCTCTCATCTGCCCCAGCCTGGACCCCTGCATCCCTGCCTCTCCATAATGAGATGCGGAGAACACAGCATACAGTACACCCACACCTGCACTTACAAAATTAGTTTATACTGCCCCATATCTGCTGTGATTAATGCTTTTGTTCATCTTTATTCTATTTCATTAATATTATTGTTACCTCTTTTGACCCAAGCAATTAGCCAAAACTTGGGGTCTTGCAGGTTGTTTCCATTGGAAGGAGAAAATGATGATAGTAAGTTATTTCTTTGATGCAATCCTGTTTATTTACAAAGAACTTACACAAAATTCTGTTTCCCTGAACACAGTAGGAATCAAACAGCAAGAGACTTTCTTTGCTCACAGTTCCAAGCATCTTTCCAGCCGGCATTTTGCCCAAAAGTCCTCGCTCTTTCTCTTAGGACCACACTACAGGTATGTCTCTGTTTGTCATGGGGGCTTCCTTGCTGCTTTCTCTATGTGCGTCTGTGCTGTTTCTATTCTCTCTCTCATACACACACAGCTCTGCCAAACAATATCCAGCCTCCTGCATTTGCATTTAGACCCTGGGGAATACCGTTCAGACTGCACAGTTCAATGCCTGTTCTAGCCTTGTATGTGGCCTGTGTTTTGGGCAGTGGCTCCTCTTGTTCCAGTTACCTATTTAAATGTACTTTGGTCACTGTATTAAATTGATTATTTTAATTATTCTTATGTCCAGCTATGTATTGAGTTGATTTCTAATGCATGAGCAATGTAGCAAACATACATATCCTATTCTAACATATCTTACTATGTGTCAGAGTCTCAATCTTCCTATACTTCCTATACTTATTTTGATTTTTAGGCAGATTTTCTATAGGATTTGATTGTGCTGGTGAATAACAGAGAATAAATTGACAGCCTGAATTTATTCCCTGGTTAAGATTTCTTAATAGTAGAATGTACTTATACAATAGATATATAGATATACAAGATTCCCAGATTAAAAACCGTATTAAACTGAAGACAAAGTCGAGCACTTATCAGTAATTTAAATATGAAAATATTACAGGGATGTTGTAATTATCCTCAAAACAAGCATTGCTAACCCAGGAAATTCAGAGTTAAGGCAAAAATGTCAAGAACATAAGAGTATGAAAAATGTATCTTAGTCACCAAAACTATGCCCTGTAGTGGCATCACGAGGAAAAGAAATATGAAAAAACATGAATTTGCCTTTTAAAAATCAATGTAATCTACTACCAAAACCATTTGGCATTAGTCACGGTTGTTGTGTGGTAACACCATAGGATAGAGCTACGGTTGTCCTGGTGTCTTAGCTGTGCAGGACACCCATCTTTACATCTCCATCTCATCTCATGCACAAATGCTAAACTGTTTCTTTGTAAATGTTGTCACCAACCCTGTCTGCTTGAAGAAATTAATTAATTACTTAATAATAGTTCTTTCCTGTAGGTCTCTCTCATTTTGTATCAGATGTCTGTCTACTTAGAGATGCCTACCCAGTCTGCTAAGCCTACAGAGTTTATAAACTGCACAGGGCCCAACAGTGTGTTGGCTTCAGTGTCTCTATCTAGTCCTGTGGACTTTGTAATCTCTGCAAACTCCACAGAACAGGGGGGCTCCATCACTAGCTTCTATTATGGATACTGTAGTAAGGGATGGTCCTGAGACACCTGGATACAGGACTGGTTTTACTTGTGGTGTGGGGAACAATAACGAGAGGTCAGCACTGTGAATCTTTCTATCCTCTCTTTTCAATAGAAACCTGATTTTCCACTCCACGGGGACATTTTTTGTTTTGGTAGCATCCTGTTTTCAATTCCATTGTTGAACGTCACAAATTAAACAGGTGCCATTCATGAATGAAAGTGGAACTGAACAAAACGTTGTTTGTCTTCCAAGTTAAATCCACTTCAAATGATTAATAAGCTTCTTTGGTATTTGAAAAACAATTTGTTTAATCTTTCCCACAGATGACACTGGCTAATAAAAAACATCAACGTCAGAAATATATACGGCATTGCGTAAAACAGAGAAGTTCACGTCTGACAGGATCGTTTGTTTATAACATCATTATTTTCTTAAAACTGCTTTGGCTCATCAGTGACCAGATCCATACAAGGATAGCCTGGAGCCTGGATTCCTTGTGCACACGCAACTCTCAGTGATTTCAGTGGGAGTTACACAGATGTACGGTAATGGCTGAAAAATCAGGGCAAAGAATGTATGAACTAAGTAACACATGCATAAAAATTCATAGTGGTACCTCGGTCTAGCGAGACACTTTGTTTTCTGTATTTATATTTTTTTAATAAAGCAACATTTTGTTGTATATGCGTTAGTGAAATAATTACCTTTTTTCCCCTTAACTTGGAAAAGGGTGAGGACATTATAATAATTTCATTTACAAAATGCCGCCCCCTTCCTCAGCTGCTCCACACAGAGTCGCTCAAGGCTGTTTTTGGGGAAAAAAATCATCAAATAGTAAACACTAATTCAAACAGTGTAAAATAAGTACACAGTGTAAAAACAGCATTATAAAAATCAAAGTAAAACATGGTAACATCCCTTCATATGAGAAGAAAAATTGAAGCCTGTGTCAAGATCAAGCTCATGAATCAAGATGTCTCCCACACAGCAACCCTCTCTATTGCAAGCAAGCTGTGTTCTGTGTCTATGACAGATATGTAACTAGGAGCCCATCCATGTATTTTAATATTATGGCCATTTATTTACTGGAACTTTGAGTTGTAGCATCTATAGTTCAAAGACCACCCTAACCTTTCATCTTGTATGGTCTTTGACGTAATCGGGGCTTGTGTGGTGAGTGAGCAAGGGGCTGAGGCACAGCAATACTAGCTATTGTGTACTGTTGCTATCATAAACTGGCTATTGTGTTCTGTGTTGATATCAACTGGATGGAATATCAGAACTGCTCAAATGTATTGTAGTGCTAATAGTGATTCTGTTGTGCCTCAAGTGATGGGGTCTGAGCTTTTAGAACATTGGGATCTGTTATGAAGTTGTGAGTGGCCCTGGTGTGCAGTGAATTCCCAAGCGTCTCTATTTAAAAGAAAAAACAAGCAAGCAAGCAAACCACCCAGTGTTAGCTCTAGGTCTGTTCCTGCCAGCAAGGCTGAAAGAGAGAGGTGTTTTTGTGTTTCCTTCTCATGGATGGTATTCAGATACCAAAGGGATGGGCAGCCTTATAAACACTTAGCTAGATAGCCATAGATACGTTACAATTCTAGTATTTACATAGCATCTGCCACAAAAAGATCTCAGACCACTTTGTGAACATTCATTAATTAACGCCCAACAGCCCATTAAGAAGATAAATATCATTTTATTCATAGGGAGGAAAACTAGGTGACTTTCCCAAGATCACACAGCAAGTCAATGGCAAAGTCAGCAATAAAATCCAGGAGTCTTGACCCTCAGGCCCAAACCCTTAAAGGTATTTAAACACCTAATTCTCATTGATTTCAGTGGAAGTTAGATGCCTAAATATCTTTGAGGATCTGGTGTGTGTACTCTAAACAGGTACATATCACCACACACTAAGTATCGGGACTGTGGGAAAGATATACAGAACATATATTGGAATACCTTAAAAAGCTCTCTCTTCTGTCTCAGCCCAAGAAAAGAAAGTAACCTCACTAATACAATTAGGAGTCCTTGTGGCACCTTAGAGACTAATGAATTATTTGGGTATAAGCTTTCGTGGGCTAGAACCCACTTCATCAGATGCATGGAGTGAAAAATATGGTGGGCAGGTATAAATATACAGCACATGAAATGATGGGAGTTGCCTTACCAAGTGGGGGGATCAGTGCTAATGAGGCCAATTCAATTAGGGTGGATGTGACCCATTCCCAGCAGTTGACAGGAAGGTGTGAGTATCAACAGAGGGAAAATTATTTTCTGTAGTGACCCAGCCACTCCCAGTCTTTATTCAGGCCTAATTTGATGGTGTCAAGTTTACAAATTAATTCCAATTCTGCAGTTTCTCATTGAAGTCTGTTTTTGAAGTTTTTTTGTTGAGGAATGGCCACTTTTAAGTCTGTTATTGAGTGTCCAGGGAGACTGAAGTGTTCTCCTACTGGTTTTTGAATGTTACAATAATTGATGTCTGATTTGTGCCCATTTATTCTTTTGTGTAGAGACTGTCCAGTTTGGCCAATGTATATGGCAGAGGGGCATTGCTGGCACATGATGGCATATATCACATTGGTAGATGTGCAGGTGAATGAGCCCCTGATGGTGTGGCTGATGTGGTTTAGGTCCTATGACGGTGTCCCTTTAATAGATATGCAGATGGAGTTGGCAACAGGGTTTGTTGCAGGGATTGGTTCCTAGGTTAGTGTTTCTGTTCTGTGGTGTGCAGTTGCTGGTGAGTATTTGCTTCAGGTGAGGGGAGCTGTCTGTAAGCGAGGACTGGCCTGTCTGCTAAGGTCTGTGAGAGTGAGGAATCACCCTTCAGGAAGGTTGTAGATCCTTGATGATGCATTGGAAAGGTTTTAGTTGGGGGCTGTAGGTGATGGTTATTGGCGTTCTGTTACTTTCTTTGTTGGGCCTGTCCTGTAGTAGGTGACTTCTGGGTACCCTTCTGGCTCTGTCAATCTCTTTCTTCACTTCCCTAGGCAGGTATTGTAGTTTTAAGAATGCTTGATAGAGATTCTTCAGGTGTTTGTCTCTGTCTGAGGGATTGGAGCAAATGCAGTTGTATTTTAGGGTTTGGCTGTGGACAATGGATCGTGTAATGTGGTCTGGATGAAAGCTGGAGGCATGTAAGTAAGTATAATGGTCAGTAGGTTTCTGGGATAGAGTGGTGTTTATGTGACCTTCGCTTATTTGCACTGTAGTGTCCAAGAAGTGGATCTCTTGTGTGGACTGGTCCAGGCTGAGGTTGATGGTGGGTGGAAAATGTTGAAATCCTGGTGGAATTCCTCAAGGTCTCCTTCCCATGGCTCTAGATGATGAAGATGCCATCAGTGTAGTGCCAGTAGAATAGGGGTGATAGGGGACGAGAGCTGAGGAAGCATTGTTCTAAGTCAGCCATAAAAATGTTGGCATACTGTGGGGCCATGCAGCTACCAATAGCAGTGCCACTGACTTGAAGGTATAAATCATCCTCAAATCTGAAATAGTTGTGGGTGAGGACAAAGTCACAAAGTTCTGCCACCAGATTTGCTGTGACATTATCGGGGATACTGTTCCTGACGGCTTGTAGTTCATCTTTGTGCAGAATGTTGCTGTAGAGAGCTTCCACATCCATAGTAGCTAGGATGGTGTTTTCTGGAATATCACCAATGGATTGTAGTTTCCTCAGGAAGTCAGTGGTGTCTCAAAGATAGCTGGGAGTGCTGTTAGCGTAGGGCTTGAGGAGAGAGTCCACATAGCCAGACAATCCTGTTGTCAGGCTGCCATTGCCTGAGATGATTGGGCGTCCAGGATTCCCAGGTTTATGGATCTTGGGTAGCAGATAAAATACCCCTGGTCAGGGCTCTAGGGTGTGTGTCGTTGTAGGGAGTTTCTGGAGCAGATGGTGGAGTTTCTTTTGGTACCTCTCAGTGGGATCAGAGGATAATGGCCTGTAGAATGTGGTGTCAGAGAGTTGACTAGCAGTCTCTCATTCATACTCTGACCTATTCATGATGACGACAGCACCTCCTTGTCAGCCTTTTTTATTATAATGTCCGAGTTGTTTCTGAGGCTGTGGATGACATTGCGTTCTGTATGGCTGAGGTTATGGGGCAAGTGATGCTGCTTTTCCACAATTTCAGCACGTGCACGTCGGCAGAAGACTCTATGTAAAGTTCAGTCTGTTGTTTCGACCGTCAGGAGGAGTCCACGCAGAATCCTTCTTCTTGTATCATTTGTAGGAAGGTTCTGGGGTTAGTGTGCTGTTCAGTGATGTGATGGAAATATTCCTTAAATTGGAGACGGTGAAAGTAGGTTTCCAGGTCACTGCAGAACTGTATCATGTTCCTGGGGGTGGTGGGGCAGAAGGAGAGGCCCCAAGATAGGACAGCCTCTTTTGCCGGGCTAAGAGTATAGCTGGATAGATTAACAATAGTGTTGGGTGAGTTAAGGGTACCACCAGTTAGGTGGATGTGGCCCATTCCCAACAGTTGATAAGAAGAGGTGAATATGAACAGAAGGAAAATTACTTTTTGTAGTGCTAACGAGGCCAATTCAATCATGGCGAATGTGGCCTGAATAAAGACTGGGAGTGGCTGGGTCACTACAAAAAGTAATTTTCCCTCTGTTGATAACTCACCCCTTCCTGTCAACTGTAGGGAATGGGCCACATCCACCCTAATTGAATTGGCCTCGTTAGCATTGACCCCCCCACACTTCGTAAGGCAACTCCCATCTTTTCATGTGCTGTATATTTATACCTGTTTAATGTATTTGCCACTCCGTGCATCTGATGAAGTGGGTTATATCCCATGAAAGCTTATGCCCAAATAAATGTGTTAGTCTCTAGGTGCCACAAGGCCTCCCCGTTGTTTTTGCTGATACAGACTAACACGGCTACCCCTCTGAAACCTCTCACTAATACAGCTGTTCATACAAGTATTTTACAGTAGCTTTCTTCATTAATTATATAAAGAGACAAAAATTAAGAGCAATAACTGTAGTAACCTTCATTCAGTACTGATTCTTTCTTTACTGCTCTGTAGATTAAACACAAAACCAGCTGGCCAGCACATGCTACTGAAACAAGCTACCAGCTTAGCAGATGGTGTATTGTGAGTTAAATATTGACACTAAGGACAGATGTACCACTGAGCTCTTTCCCTTTATTTTCCTCATTCTGTGATATTTGCAAATAGCAATGGATAACTCAGTTTGTATGGACAAAATGTAGACTTAGGTTTCACAGTGGACAAGCTGACCAATGGTATCACACATACTGCCATTTAGAAGACAGCAGACAGTTTGAGCATTGTTATTATACGAAAGTAAAGGATATGAAAAAAATAAAGCTAGGGATTTTACACAACGTTCTTAATCATTTGCCCCTTTACAAATAGGACATAGAAAACCAAAGAATAATGTGACTGTGATTTAAACACATCCATTGGTTTTAGACATGGGCCCAAGAACCAGAATTCAGATCCAAATGCCAGAAATATGGCTGTTTAATCCAAACTTAATAAAATTGAATTTGTTGGGTCTAACTGGGCTTGCAGATGTGTATGTGTGTGCAACCACTGTTGACATTTGTAGGGATGTTCAGACCCCAGGAATCTGCAGACTTGGACACCTTTGTGTTTTTTCTTTACATTCTTTTTAGAATTCACAGATAACTGCCACTAATCCAGGTAGTTTCAAGTATACTTACACACCCACTGGAAAAATCTGGAATGTTTTTCATTTGGTTTTCTATATTTGAATAAACAAGTAGCCCATTGTGTCAAAACTCTTGTGTCATCCATTTGTAAACAGTTTCCTCATGCCTTGAGGCCTGGTTACTGCAAATGGAAAACAGTGTTCAAAAAAAGAACAGAATAAAAAAGAAAGAGAAAGTCAAAATCAAAGTATTGCGGGAAGAAGGCAGGTGTGTGTGAGAAAGAGAGTGCACCAGGCAGACTTCCTTATTCCCGCAGAAGTCTCAAATGTTTTACATTTCCTTTTGGGGTGCAGGAGAGACAGAGAAGGGTCTTGTGAGGGTTGTCTTTGTACCAGTGCTTTATTATGTTTCATGAATTAATATATATTTCACTTCTCTCATAGTTTTCTATCTCCAAGGAAAAAAGATTTTTCATAGATGCCTACTCCTCTCAAATATTTTCATCTAATTTTGAAAGTGGAGTGCCAAGCACAGGTTCTCAAGATGCATATCACTGTAGCTAGGCTTTATACTGTCTTCGTGTTTGATTTGGCTAGAATCCATGAGTGTCTATGATTAGCAGTATTAATTGAATCTAAACCTCAACCATCTGGGATGTCAGGTTTGTCTGTTCCCCTTAGGGCTTCGATTCTAATCAGAAATTTCAGCCAACAGAAGGATTGATTGACAAAAGACTGGATATCTATAAAATACTGTTCTATTTAAAAATCACAAAATGTCAATATTCTCTTAATCTTAATCTTCCCTAATGGGAATGTTTCATACCCCTTCAA
>NC_133771.1:70063839-70066982 GCF_003597395.2 Chelonoidis abingdonii
TGGGATGGAAATTGTTGAAATCATGGTGGAATTCCTCAAGGGCTTCTTTTCCATGGGTCCTGATGATGAAGATGTCATCAGTGTAGCACAAGTAGAGCAGGGGCATTAGGGGACGAGATCTGAGGAAGCGTTCTAAGTCACCCATAAAAATGTTGGCATACTGTGGGACCATGCGGGTACCCATAGCAGTGCCGCTAATTTGAAGGTATATGTTGTCTCGAAATGTGAAATCGTTATGGGTGAGGACAAAGTCACAAAGTTCTGCTACCAGGTTTGCCATGACATTATCAGAGATACTATTCCTGATGGCTTGTAGTCCATCTTTGTGTGCAATGTTGTTGTAGAGGGCTTCTACATCCATAGTGGCTAGGCCGGTGTTTTTAGGAAGAACATTGATGGATTGTAGTTTCGTCAGGAAGTCAGTGGTGTCTTCAAGATAGCTAGGAATGCTGGTAGCGTAGGGCCCGAGGAGGGAGTCTACATAGCCAGACAATCCTGCTGTCAGGGTGCCAATGCCTGAGATGATGGAGCATCCAGGATTTCCAGGTTTATGGATCTTGGGTAGCAGATAGAATATCCCCTGCTCTGGGTTCTAGGGTGTGTGTCTGTGTGGATTTGCTCTTGTGCTTTTTCAGGAAGTTTCTGGAGCAGATGGTGAGGTTTCTTTTGGTAACCCTCAGTGGGATCAGAGGGTAATGGCTTGTAGAATGTGGTGTTGGAGAGCTGTCTAGCAGGCTCTTGTTCAGACTCCAATGAGAGACTGCTGAATTGAAATAAATTTGCAAAATGGAAACCATTAAATTAGGCTTAAATAAAGTCTGGGAGTGGATGGGTCATTACACAAAGTAAAACTATTTCCCCATGTTTATTTTCCCCCTTCCTCACTGTTCCTCACAACTTCTTGTCAACTGCTGCAAATGGACCATTTTGATTACCACTACAAAAAGTTTTTTTCTCTCCTGCTGGTAATAGCTCACCTTAACTGATCTCTCTCATTAGAGTGTGTATGATAACACTCATTGTTTCATGTTCTCTGTGTGTATATATATATCTTCCTACTGTACATTCCATTCTATGCATCTGATGAAGTGGGCTGTAGCCCACAAAAGCTTTTGCTCAAATAAATTTGCTAGTCTCTAAGGTGCCACAAGTACTCCTGTCCTAATTATTTTGTGATTCTTGAGAATCCCGGAGCTGTGCTGCACCCATGTGGTGTGAGTGGGAATTACACTTCTTCACATTTCTTTTGAACACAGATGGTTACAGTTTTGTTAGCTGGCTTCTTGCACCCCCACTATAAAAAGTGTTCCAGCCCCACTGTACTGGACAGTCCTGTTTTTGGATGGTTTGTCCCCCATCCAATACTGAGATAAAACCAGATGTTTCTTTGTCTGGTATCAGATAGGACAGACGAGGGTTCTCAAACTGTGGGTCAGGATCCCACAGTGAGTTGTGACCCTGTTTTAATGGGGTCACCAGGGCTGACTTCAGACTTGCTGGGACCCAGAGCCGAAGCTGAAGCCTGAGCCCCATCGCCCGGGGCCGAAGCTGAAGCCGAAGCCTGGGGCCTTCAGCCCTGAGTGACAGGGCTCGGGTGACAGGGCTCAGATTACAGTCCCCTTGCCAGGGCAGACAGGCTTGGCCCCCACAGCTGGGAGAGCAGAGCTTGGGCAGGCTCAGGCTTCGGCTCTCCCTCCTGGGGACATGTAGTAATTTTTATTGTCAGAAGGGGGTGGTGATGCAATGAAATTTGAGAACCCCTGAGATAGAAGATGCCATTTTGAACAGTGCGCTGCTCCACTCTCCACCCACATGACCTCAGACACACGCTGCATGCA
Source organism: Chelonoidis abingdonii (assembly GCF_003597395.2). Classification (NCBI taxonomy): domain Eukaryota; kingdom Metazoa; phylum Chordata; order Testudines; family Testudinidae; genus Chelonoidis; species Chelonoidis abingdonii. The sequence goes on from NC_133771.1 coordinate 70,065,678, forward strand.
AGGTCAGACCAGTGGGGGCAAGGCAGTGCAATTCCGAAAATGATGTCCCCTGTGTGCAGGGCCAGCTTTAGGAAGTGCGGGGCCCAATTCGAACAGTTTTGACAGGGCCCCGGCAGGGATGACTTAAAAAAAAAAAAGTGGGGCTTGTACTCACCGAGCGGTGCTCCGAGTCTTTGACAGTGGGTCCTTCACTCACTCCAGATCTTCTGTGGCACTGAAGGACCTGCCGCCAAAGACCCAGAGGGAATGAAGTACCCACCGTCAAAGTGCTGCTGAAGACCTAGAGCGCCGCCGGGTGAGTAAAAATTAAAAAGGCCCTCTAGCCAGGGAAGGGATTCTTACTGGGTGCGGGGCCCAATTAGGGGGAATTGGTGGAATAGTCCTAAAGCCAGCCCTGCCTGTGTGACACGATTTCGCACACACCGTACATCTGAGGTCATGTTGGCGGGGCCCTGCCATTCCCAGAAGTGCTGGAATGTGCAAGACTCTAGGAACATGTGAGTGGTCACTCTACAAAACAGCCACTGTACTTTCTCTGAGGGTCAAGCTTAGGACTATTAGAGGGTGAGACTTCTCTGCTACCAACTGCACTAAGGTGACTGGCTAGGGTAATGGTAGCCACTGCTACCTCGAGGGTCACTGGCACCTGATAGCAAAGCACCATTTAGTGCAGGGCAAAACAAAAGACAAGCTTGTGACAGACCCAGCCCACCTGGCTATCCCTAAAGCTGCCCATTTAGCCCCAGTCTTTCTGCACAGAACCGTCCCTACGCTTCCTCCAGAGCGGTTGGCAGAGGGAAAGTCTTCGCTGACCAGGAACTGAGCTGATGCCCCAGCAGGGAGCGCCCCAAACCCTAACAACTAGCGCACCAGGATCAGGACAAGCTGCTCGCTCCCAGCACAGAGCTAACACAGCAGCAGGAGCAAGGGACGTGTGCGCCAGGCCAACTGCCTCGTGAGACGCTGGAGTCTAAACAGGGAGGACGGGGTCCACAGAAGAACAGGGCAGGCTTGACATCCTTGCCCAGCAGAGGACCAGGGAGCAGCCTGCGCGGGCCTGTCCCTGCAGCGCCTCCGGCACGCAGCGCCCGCCGATCGCGCCTGGGGCGGGCTCGTGTCATGGAGGCGGCGGGGAGACACGTGACGTGACTGCGGCCGGGGCAGGGTACGGGCCGCGCGATCCACCCGGGCGGGGCCCTGGTCTCGTGGGTCCGGCCAGGCTGGGCCTCCCGAGCCGTGAGGCGGGGGGAGGCGGGCGCGCGCGAGACCGCGCGCGCGAGTGTGTCCTGCGCTCTGCGTAGAGGA
>NC_133771.1:70067167-70080697 GCF_003597395.2 Chelonoidis abingdonii
AGGGGGCGGCGGGAGGCTCCTCTGCGCGGCCGGCCCGGGTCCTGTCTCGGGCGGCGCCGAGGTGAGAGCGGGGCTGGAGGCCGCGCTGCGGGGAGCCAAGGGTGGGACCCGCCTGGCCAACTGCGCTGCGGGGATCGGCCGGGCCTGCAACAGCGCCCGCTTCGGTGGGGCACGCACAGCCCGTGACGGGCCCGCCCCGCTCCCAGTGTTCACCGCATTCCCCGGGTTCCCCACTGCTCCCCAGTCCCCTCCCCCCAATTCAGAACCTCGCTGGTTAGTAGCGGGGGACTCTTGTTCAGAGCGGGTTGGGCATCAGAGAAGCGCTGACACTGGCTGCCGCATGCCTGGCCCAGGGGAGAGTATTTTTAAAAGTCCTGTGGATGTTTGCAAAATGTGCGTGGGCCCCGCCGCCGGCTCTCCCTGGAACAGTTTGTATAGTGGAGATGCTGAGAGCAATTGAACCAAACTGTAAACACTTCAAATCAGGGGGCTGCAGCTCCCCCCACACTGCTAGTTCCAGCACATGTGCTGCTCTCCGCTAGGGCAGGGGTCAAGGGAAATGACTTGTTAGTATAATTTATTAAAGGCCTTCCCCTGTGCAGGGGTTTCCATCCCCTCCCTCAAATCAGCAAGGTTTTGAGCAGTTCTGAATCTTGTTGATTAGGATCCTGTTCAGAAATTACTACAAGGGTTTTCAATTAAATTGTTTTTTAAATATTTGAGCTGGGTTTAAAACAAAACACAACCCTGTGCCTCAGAGTGATGAAGAATTACCCGTTATGAGTGTGATCATACCCATCCTTAAATCTGTAGTTTTTACATGGCACTAGTACAGTGTTGGGTACTAAGTACCTTTAGATGTCATTGAAGTACATGGGAGCTCACTCAGTGCCTTGCCGGATCAGGCCCATTTAAATGAATGGGGATATTCATGGTCCAAAGCTGCAAGGTCCTGAACTACAGTTAACTCTGAGAGAGGCCCGGGACTGGCTTACACAAAAAATTTAGCTCAATCTAGCTACATCACTCGGATGTCAAAAAGCTCACACCCATGAGCACTGAAGTTAAGCTAGCCTAACCCCTGGTGTAGATGTGGCTATGTTGACAAAATAATTCTTCCATTAAACTAGTTACTGCTGCTCCAAGAGGTGGATTACCTACACTGACAGAAAAACCCTTTCCCTCAATGCTGCTGTAGCACCTGTGGTGTAGACATGGCCTAAAATGGAGTTGCGTGCTGAGGATTCTGGGATCTGTGAGAACAATTTAAGCAAAAGTAACTGACTTGCTTTGATCATTTTTAGTTCTATCTCAGGGGTTCGGGGTGTGACATGCATTTTCAGTATGAAAATGAGACAAGGGTTTGAAAGAGCCCAGGGCGGGCCCATATGAGAGTACAGTAGCCACACCGAATAAGATGAGTAGCATCCCACTAGGGATCAAAAAGACAATGGCCCTCAAATTAAACTCTTATGGTAAGGGGGATAGTGTTGGGAATCACCAAATGAAGGCACATCAGTGTTGGGATCGACAACAACCTATGAAACAACCAGTTATCCAAGTGTGAGTGGCATAATTGTGAAGCACCAGAGACAGTACTTGGCATGAGCAAAGGAGAACATAATACTGGTCTACAAAACATGAACTATAATTTGTTTTCTTTAAAAATCAGTATTCAAAAATGTCATTCTTTGTGTTTTACCTTTAGGTAACAATTCATCATTAATCAAGATGTCCTCAGCACCTGAGCCCCCAAACATTAAAAAAGAAGCACCCAAAGAGAAAGACAGTCGAATTCCAGGACTCAGGGGTGTCCGTACAACCACCCTGTTCCGAGCTGTGAATCCAGAGCTTTTCATTAAACCTGTAAGAGGCTCCTTCAGAGACAATATGTTTACAGATGTATTTTTGAGATACATTTTAAAAAACACACATTTAAGCTACCAGACTTATAAGTACCACTTAAGAATATTATAACTGAAAAACAGTTTTCACATTTTCCCAGTTTGATTAGTTTGCATATTTGACATCACTTTGTGTATAGTCAGTTTCCCCTGTATCCTGTTAGACTGTTCTGTCATCTAATACTCCTGGGGGAATTCTGTGCCAAAAAATCCAAAATTCTGCATATTTTATTTGTCAATATAATGCAATATAATCACACCAGTTTCAAACTAGTATACGGAGGGGGGAAAAAAATCACAAAAACTGTTCAGCATTTCTTAAATACATGAAAGTTCATTTACAAATACTTATTAACCAAGACCCTGCATTCCAGTCATAATCCTGGATTTTCATTTAAATTACATTACTTTTATTTTGGGGTTCTGTAAAGTAAGACTGTTGCTTTAAATTGCTCAGACTTTCACACATGACATTCGTACTGTTTTGCTAATCATTGTCCTGCATTTTTTTTAAATTGATAAGTATAGTAGTTCCTGAGCTGTAATCTAACCCCATTGTGCCTCTCTGGCACAGGAGAAAAAGGGAGAAAGCCCATCAACTTTCCTAGCTGAGGATTCCATTACTGTCATTTACAATAAGGCTCCTTTACACCACTCTGACAAGGTAAAGGAGCCTTAATTGACTAAGGGCTTGTCTACACTGGCACTTTACAGCACTGCAACTTTCTCACTCAGGGGTATGGAAAAACATCCCCCTGAGCGCTGCAAGTGTCAGTGCTGAAAAGTGGCACAGTTGGCAGTGCCTCAGCACTGGGAGCCATTCCCCTCATGGAGGTGGTTTTTTTACAGCGCTGAGCTGTCAGGGGCTTTCCCTGAACAAGCGGCGGACCGGCTTTGAGAACCACTGGCCTAGATGGTAGTCACCAGCATTGTGTCAATTTGTGTCATAGCTGTTTGCATAGGTCTCAAAAGTGGCAGTGGTGTTAGTGTCATAAAAAGATGTCGGAGAGGGCCCCTGGTCACTTGGCATGCCGTGAGCAAAGAGCCTAATGTACAGGATGGATCAAAAAAACAAAATAGCTGACTAAAAGTGCATATTAATTTATTTTGACAGAACAAACCTGTTATGGCTTTTGGACTCATAACAGTTACCCTGTGTGTGGCCTACATTGGTTATTTACATGCAACACAAGAGAATAAAAAGGACCTCTATGAAGCTGTTGACAGGGAAGGAGCCAGGTATGTGAGGAGGAAGACTTCCAAGTGGGATTAAAGAAGCTGCTTAATAACAGAGAAGGGAAGAAGAGTAATTGGCAATGTAGGCATCTGAATTGTTAATGTTAAATTAGGTGTCTGCTAACTTTTCTATGCAATTCCTGGAATGATGTTTGTAAAATTTAATCTAATTTCTATTCCATTTTACAATGCCATGCCTGTACCTATAAACTTTATAGAAGACATACAAAGTAATAAAATGTTAAAAACTGTTGTCTGAGTTGACAATTACAGTGTGTAGATAAAAGAAATAATTAAGTGGGAGCTGGAGACTCTAGTAATAAGTGAATTTAGAAATTTCTGTGATAGTTTGTTATCTTTTTATGGTCTGCTTTGGCAAGAAGGAAAGCAGTTTTAAAATTTGAGGGACATTGTGAGAAGTAGTATTTTGAGCTGCAGAAACTGCATTTTTAATATTGCAACTAAAGATATTTTTTAAAAAGACAGAACATCTAACAATTTTTTAAAAAATCCAGAACTCTGTAAATGCTGACCTGAAACGACCATTCAAAATGCTAATTTACTCTTTTATATAAATCCTTTGTTAAGACATCCTTTTCTGTCCATTTGAGTGACTGGTTTTATTTCTAAATTAGTTTTAAAAACTACATGTACCTTCACTGGAAAATATATGCCATCAATTTCTTGTTAGTCACTGGAAACACTGGAAATTCTAAAATGGTGGGGGTATTTTCTTTATATAAAATATAGTTCAATTATTTTTATATTAGTAAAATATACAAGTTCTACAGTTTCTGAAATAATTACACACAAAACTATGTTACAAGAACATTAAGGTAGAAAAGTCAAGCATTCACAAGTTAGGAAATGCCAGAGTTAAGTTTGCCTATCCAGTCAGCCTCCTTGTGTATCTGCATTATAATCCAATCTTTAATTACATCGGGGTCGGCAGCCTTTCAGGAGCAGTGTGCCGAGTCTTCATTTATTCACTCTAATTTAAGGTTTCGTGTGCCAGTAATACATTTTAATGTTTTTAGAAGGTCTCTTTCTATAAATCTATAATATATAACTAAACTATTGTTGTATGTAAATTAAATAAGACTTTTAAAATGTTTAAGAAGCTTCATTTAAAATTCAATTAAAATGCAGAGCTCCCCGGACTGGTGGCCAGGACCTGGGCAATGCAAGTGCCACTGAAAACCAGCTTGTGTGCCGCCTTCGGCACCCATGCCATAGATTGCCTACCCCTGAATTACATGATCACATACTATTTTTTCTACAGACCCAGTACCTCTTTCCATTTCCTAACTTTTGAGTGCTTGACTTTGCAACCTTAATAATTTTCTTTTAACATAGGAAATGAGACAAAAAACTATGTTTTTAATTAAGCCAACTGATAAAACTCTGTAGAGATTCATGCAGTGTCATATTGACACCTGTATGGGTCATTAGCAGGGTTGGAAACTTTATAGCTACTGCACATGACTCTGCCATGTGAGCTAACGGTAGGTTGCCATCCTCTGAATAGACTCACACTAGAGGGGAATGACATACATATTTCTCTAGTGGGTTTCACTGATATTTGTTGACAGAAAAGGAATTGAGAGAGACCAGAATTTTGTGTTTCATTCCAAGCTCTAGTGATCACACAATCTTCAGCTCATTCCTCTTAAGAATGACCCTTTATGCCCCATCCACTCCAACCTGTCCCACTCCCAGTCCTCTCCTCCTCCCATGGCTCCATGTCCCAGTCCCATTCTCATCTAGTCAGTCCCAGTCTCCACTCCTAAAGCATTTTGTCCTGGTCTTGCCGCCCCAGAATCCCTGTCCCAACCCCTCCCAATTCTCCCCCTGCACTCTGGCTCCTTGTTAGATCTGTCTCCTCTCCCATCTCAGCTCCTTTTCCCTGTCCCTTGCCCTACTAGTTAGTTCCAATCTCCTTGCCTAGCCAGTCCCAGTCTCCTCTGGTTCCTCATCTGATCTCAGTCTCTCCCTCCTAGCTCCCAGCCCTCACCTATTTCCCTTCCTGGCTCCCAAGCTCCTTGCATTCCAGTCACAGTCCCCCTTCCCAGTCTTCTTACCCCATCAGTCCCCCATCAGTCCCAGTTGTCTCCCCCATCCCAGTCCTCTCTATCTTCTGCCAGCCCCCAGTTCAAGTGTGCCCTCTACCTCTGCATGCAGGCTCCTTATCTCAATCTACTCACTTTACCTGTCTCCCTGCTCTGGATATGGTCCCCTCTGCATTTGAATCAGCAACTTGTTCTTCCACTCTGCCTGGACTCAGCAAAAGGGTCAGCAAGAGCAAATGAATGGCAGGCTCCCTGCTGTCAGTCCAGCTGCCCTAACTGGGACTTGTCACAGCCCAGAGCTGTTACAGCAGGAAAAACCCTGCTCAGCCCTGAGTTGAAGCATGCACAATGCAGAGAGAATCTGTGGGATATTTAGTTACGAAAATCTAAGTCTCTACTGAGCATGTGCAAACTGATTTTTAAAGACTCTCATAACTTGGCCAAATGTGGGTGGCTTTTCAGTGACAGCAAAAAGCATGTTCCTGACACAAAGACCATCCTCTTCCAATTTTCAAGTCCCTTCTCCAAGGCTTGGGGGCACTGCTAAAAGGTGGCTAGAATTTTTTAACATGGGCAAAACAAGATATTTTTTTCTAGCCTTTTGTTTTATAGAAGAGGATAAGAAGGAGCCTTGAGACTAACTCTTTCATTTAACAACTATTATGTGGAATTTTAACCAGATTATTCTTTAATTCATTAAAATATATTAAGCCTACATTGCTTCAATGGGCTTTAATCCTAGTGATCTAGAACTACTCTGAAGGGGTCTGTGTTATAAGGGAATAAGGCAAGAGTGGGTCTGTACTGTCGAATTATGTTTTGTGGTGTGAAGGGGACCATAGAAGTGAGCAGTAGTAACAGTGGAAGAAGGGGAGGGGAAGGGTTTAGAACTGAGCCAGGGAGAGGGGCTTGGTGAATGCAGCCATGAGACTGTGTAGTGGAAGGTCTGGCTATGAGGGCAGCTGTGTTTGTTGTTGGAGTTGAGACTAATTAGTCAAACTGAGCCAAACCTATGTGGATTGAAGGAGGAATGTTTCACCTAGTTTTTCATTTTTCAACTCATGGTCATACTTACCTCCTTGTAGCAATTACTTTTTAAACAACCCTTAATAATACATAGATGATATACATAAAGTGCAGAAAACAGCATGAGTGCAAAGATGCATGCAGTACATTAATGGACAGTACAGAAACATGGCTGAAAATTGTCGGTGTAAATATCTGATTCCTGCAAATACAGCATCCAGTTATAGCAGTGACCAAAAGGGAGAACTCAAATCTCTCAAGCACAGCTTCACTTATGTGAACTGGGGATAAACAAACAGCACCAATAATGTTTAGTTTTGTCCTGTTTCTGTAGATTTCCTTTTCAACAGTGGTAACAAAGTTTACAAGAAAATTCCTACCGTGACAAAAATAAGCCACAATGGTTTCCTGAGTGGAGACTTTTTGATACCCCATGCCACACATGAGTCATTCACCTCTTTAACAAAAAATACTGATCCAAACATTTGAAACAGTAGCATTGCTAAATACTGTTTAAATCTCTTTAACCTGCTTGGATTTGAGAGGAATTGTTGCCATGACGTAAGTAATAAAACAAAAAAAATTGATGAGATGCTGCTTAACACTACCCAGTATCTACAAATGCTTTTGTGAGCAAATCTTGTCCTGCTTAGTAACAGTTGCTAGGTATGAGGTTGGTTTAAGGCTGTAGGAGGTCAGTTAATAAATCCTCTCCCAACATCAGTCCGCATTATGTTATTGAGCTCTTCACCACTTGTGCTTAACCTGCAGGCAAATGTTTTAGACATCATGCTAATAGTGAATGATTTTATCTTTTAACTGGACTGCATGTTTTCTGTAGAAACAGTAAGCATTTTGTCTGCAAAGATTAGGGCAATTTGGACATTTTAGTAACCACCTTGAATATTTTATACAACCATGATTAGGAATCCAGATTTGAGCTCCTTTGTTTGTTGTGCTGTATGCTCAAAAATAATACCACCACCACCTACACCTGCTACTTTTGAACGGATTCGGGAATATAAGCCTTACAAAACACGGTATTACACTCATCGGGATATATTAGGTACGTTGGTTTCCTGAATGCTTCATTTGTAATTCTCCAATTGGGGCTATTCAAAATGCTTATACATGCCTCTATTCTTGACATTCACATCTTCTTCCAATGGCCTTTCCTGGTTGGTCAGAGATGCATACATGTATTTATTCATGAATATGTACAAATACTACAGATCAAATAACTATTCTTCTCGAAGTATTAAAGATTTGCTCACAATGGAGCAAAAAAAGAGAGCTAGGTATGAGTATATTTGAAAATAGTTGTATGTAAGGCTTAAAAGAAAAGAGAAGAACTGTGCTTGACAAAGATTTTTTTAAAACTCTTTAGTAAGGCAAAGTTACAATACAAAACTAAAGTCTGCTTTTACATTTCCTGTTTCAGGATCTGGGCCCTAGTTTGTCACTCTCCAAGGGTTCAGTGCAAAGTCCACAGGAATTTCTCCCTTGACATCAATAGACTTTAGATCAATTCCTAAACAGACAAGAAATAGAAATAGAAATCATGCTAGAGAAAACTGTGTAATGACTGTAGCCACAACAACATTACAGCTTTGCTGGGTACAACTCTTCAAAAAACAATTAAACACTTTACTACCAGAACTGTGTACAGGGCCTAAACAAGCCCCTGAAACAACAGTTCCCGACAGGACTCTGGCATATTTATGCAGTAAAAGCTGTGTTATCTAGCACTTTACCAGCTGGAATGGCTCTAGAAACCAGCATTTCTAATATCTCCCAATACAAGTCTTCAATCCAGTAACTGGGACCAATGCCGAAACTATTCGGGACCCAAGTATTTCCAAGAGCAGCTGGACTACGCTTGAGTTATCCAAGAAGAGCCGAATGCTGTTCTTTCTGTTCGTATCCGCCATTGTGATCGGTCGGTTTATTACTCGGTATATAGTCCTGTGTTTATCGCAAAATATCAATGCCACCCTCCCATTACTGCATCCAAAATACCAGCGAAAAGGAAAGGAGAGAAGTGTAAGAGAGTTACATTGACATTAAAAGAGAAAATAGATATTTGTACATGTCTTGAAAAGGGCAAGAGCAGGAATGTTTTGATACAAGAGTACATTTTTGACTTGTCCATGATATACAACATCAAGACTCAGAAAGGACAATTGCTCAGATTTTTGCTAGCTGTGAGTCAAATAAAGCTGTTGAACAACTCTCTAATCTGCATACACCTAAATTAGAAAAGCTAGACAGTATTTTATATGAATGGTTTTCATTGAAACGATGGGAGGGTGCCCCTATCTCTGGTCCAATGCTCGTTGAAAGGCAAAAGATTTTTATAAGCAAATACAATTAACTGAGCCATGTGCATTTTCTGAAGGATGGCGTTTGTGTTTTAAACTTCATCATGGTATTAGAAAGCTAGATGTATCCGGTGAACAAAAATTGGCTGACCATGAAGTGCAGAAAAATATTGTGAATTTTTTTAGAAATTTAATTGCTGAACACGATCTATCCCCTGAACAAATTTCTGGCCTATTTTGGCGATATTTGTCAAATTCTACCCTAGCAGGTGCAAGCGAATTTAGTGCTGCTGTTTTTTACCACAGTAAAGACAGACTAACTGTTCTTACATGTGCTAATGCTGCAGGCTTGCATAGAATAAAACTTTTGGTGATTAGAAAATATAATCGTCCTAGAGCTTTCAAAGGTGTTGCACATTTATCTGTTGTTTACAGAGCACAAGGTAATTTATGGATGGACAGAGAGTTTTTTTATGATTGGTTTCATCATGTTTTTGTACCTGCAGTGAAAGAACATTTTAGAAAACTAGGCTTACCTGAAGATAGCAAAGTTATTCTATTGCTCGACAATTGTAGAGCTCACTCTCAGGAAAGAGTTAGTGTCTGGTAATATTATTTTTACTATCTTCTTTCCTGCCAAAGTTACTGCATTGATTCAACCAATGGACCAGGGCATCATCCAGAATATGAAATATTATTACAAAAGAGATTTCCTGAGAAAACTTATCAATCATGAAAGCACTATACAGGACTTTCAATCTCGTGATAACATAAAAGATGCAATTTTTAATGTTGCTTTTGCCTGGAATTCTGTTAAAAGTGAAACATTAAAGAGCTTAGATAAAATTGTGGTCTAGCGTTATGTTTGCAGAAGTATCTTCTGATGAAGATGAATTTGAAGGCTTTAAAATAAGAGTTAGAAAAAATACATTAGCACAAATTCTTGAAAGGCTACTCCTTCACACGCAATCAACAAACTTCATGAAAGTGAGATAGAAGAGTGGGTTGAAGCTAACACTCAAAGACACTGATAAAGACCATGAAGACACTGATAAAGACAGCGAAGAAGATTTTAGTGAAGAGGACAAAATAACTTGGGGAAAGGCTGCTTCAGCTTTTGTTTCAATAATTAAATCTGCAGAAAGGCAGCCATGTTATAGTGCCCAGGAGGTTATGAAATGCCACATTCTACACTCTACTTTTATGCAAAAAAGGCAGAAGAAAATTAAGCAAGCTGATATCAGGGATTTATTCAAAAAAGCAGCTTCCAGTGTGTGTCATAGGGTTAGTACAGATTCAGCCCAATCTCCTACACCTTCTACATCTACAATGATAATTGATGTTGATAATGATGAGCCTGAGGCACTGCAAGATCCTGAATGGCCTTCTAACTCATCAAAGAAAGATTAAATTATGTTCAGTATAGTTTCAGTGTTAAGTGTATTTTTAGTGATCTGGGTATATGCCATGTGCTGTTCATAGTGATATGTAGTGTCATAAGATAACCTACTGTATAGAAGACTTTACCTGTACACGCCTAAGTGCTTCAAGAAACCAAACACTCTGCAGTGCAGTACTACTATTGGATTGGTGAGTACCTGTATACTTTATTCATTTTATTGTATTTTAACTCTTTGAAAATTGGTATTCCACTGGTACGTATAACTCTTGGTTAACTGGAATTTTTGACTACCCAGCACCCCCCATTTTCCCAACATACCCGATAACAAAACTTTTACTGTATAAACTATCTCTAAGGTCTGTGACGTTATTGGTATAAACTGGAACCATATAGAACATGGTTTGCAACCAAGGTCCTGTAGTGGCACCAAATCCTATGTAAAGGGGGTCATATAAGGTGTCTAAGACCAGGTTATGGGTTACTGGTTATGATTATGCTGTCTGTATGTCTGTTATTAACTGGGACCTTGGCACACCTTGAACACATTGCATCTGGGAATAACTGACTTAATGGTGCGTTTTTAACAACAAATAGACCAGAGTGAAAGTGCCTGCAATGGTCGCTGTCAGAGCATTCCATAAAATTCTATCTGACAATTGGGATGATACACAGGAGCTGGTATGACAATGAGTGACTTCTTAAAAAGCTGGAAGTATGGGAATTGTGATAGCTGAATGAGAGAGGGCTACGATAATGGTGCCAACACGAGAGGAAAGAAGGAGGAGTGCAGACATGGATCTGAGAGTTAACCGTGGAGTTTTTGTCCAGGCAGTTCTCATTATTGAACTTGGTGGTCAGTGAGCAGCGTCAGACTTCTAAGTGAGGCTGCTGATTTTTATTTAATTCAAAGCATCTATGTATTTATCTAGTGCATCAACTCATTGATGGCAAATTTGAGAGCACATCTGGGAACATCCTCTGTGACCCTGAAACCACTGAGTGCCACATGATGGGAAAGTCGAGTCAAGTGCGATAAAGCCTATCAAACATAAATTGGGAAGACAGACGATGCCATATGTTGCCATATTGGGGAGGATAGATGCTATAACACTGAATGTTCGTTGGGAGAACAGTGGCAGAAGGACATGGAATGCATCACGAAAGTACATAACTTCAAATTTTCTCTGTGTGGCTTAGGTGTGTGTGCATACATAGTTTGAAATAAAATGTTGTATAGCAAAGAGACTCCAAGGTGTGAACCTGAATTATGATCTGGCGCAATGGCTACAACTGGACAAGCAAACTCATACTAAAGTCTTTAACGATCAGATGAGGGATTCAAAACGTTCTGAGAGTTGCACTTAAAGTTGGCAGAGGAAACTTCAACACTGGAAGCATCTTTTCTCACCATTCAAGAATACAAGAGTCACCGAAGAAGAAGACATTTTGATTACGAGGCATGGGATTAATGCCCAGTTAAAACCCCAAACAACAATTCAGAGTCGAATACTTTAACCAGAGTGCTAGATTGTGCAAATACAGTCAGTTGAAGAAGTGATCCTGCAGTTCAAGGAACACAACAATATGATTTGGATGTTGGTATGATCATTTCCAAAACTCCTCACTATAAAACCTGAAATAACGTACACGCAGCAATGCAGGGCATGAGAGACATGTTTTGCCACATGAGACAGTGCTAGTTATGATGCAAGGATTTAGTGGTGATGAACTGAAAGTCCCTTTCAAGATACATTCAGCAGGAACTCCAAAGGCTGTCGGGATAATGATGCACATAAGAGACATCCTCTTTCCCAATGCTGTCAAATGTTGCTAGCTGCGGCATACTCCAACAGTTCCTGTATAGCAGTTTCCAGTGGAGAACGCAAATTCCTAAGCTAATAGTTAATAAAATACACGACTGCACAAATGACGCAGGAATAGAATCAGTAGAGCATGAGCTGGCTGAGACTGTGGAACCTTTCAGGAAGCAGTTCAAATCTTTGCAACCCAAGATAGGCATGGTAAAGATTTAGGTCACACTTTTTGGATTATTCAATACAGATGAAATAATGCAGTTGTTTACTATGCAGACACGAATAGTTACATTTGGCTGTTTCAGGCGTTGAAAGTTAAGAGTGTTACATTAAATTTGACAAGGCATTTAATGTTAGTTTCCTTTATGGGGAGGTAAGCATGAGCAGTACATGGAGACGCGAGTAGAACGGGAAGCAGGCAGTAATTACGACCTTTCACAGAGTTTTGGCCAAGCGAGGGGGCATGGTGGGTCATGTTGAGATCCCGCCTCAGCCTGCCAAAATGTTGTGGGCCGGGATCCCTGATTCTCGGCGTCTAACAAGCCCTGAGCAAACTTTTGATGCTATCAAAGGATTTTCGAAAAAGCAACTATCAAGCTCTAAGAGCTACTTGAATAAATTGGACTGAAAACTCTTTTTGGGAACGCACATTATCAACATACCACGTGGATCACATACTAATATACTGATAAAGATCCTGCAATAGTTAGGTAACGATCATGTTCTTACTTAATTGATTACTTCAGCCTTACTATTAACTTACTAAATCTGATACATTTTTCGTTTCATTTTTAAATTAAACATTGCAGTTATAAAAATAATAACCTGGCTATGACTTAGATGACGTGTGGTTCTCGCGGGACCAACTGAAGAGTACCATCAGGACCAATTGTCAAACGGGCAGTCAAGGCCAGCTGGGGTTTTCTACCTCTAAGGCAAACCAAACCCAGCCAGACAAAAATAACTTTCGGTTCACCCAAGTTTACTGGCTAAACACACAGTCACACAAGCATATTGCTCTTAGAGCACTCCAGTCTCCGCAGTACTACCACTTAGTGCACCCGTCCTAGGCCATAACGGTTATGAAAACCACACCGCCAGTACAAGAAAAAGGTCTTCGATCCAAAGGACCAAGCCTCAACCAGGTCAATAACACATCAATCTTAACCCACAAATGCACGCTGGTCCAATCCTTAAAGAAAATCTAAAGGTTTATGCATACAAGGGAAAAAAGATAGAGATGAGAGCTAAATTTGGTTAAATGGAATCAATTAATAGCAGTAATGGCAAAGTTCTTGTTCAGGCTGTAGCGTGATAGATGTAAGAGCTGCAGGTTCAAATCAAGTCTTCTGTAGAGCATCCCCGTTGGGATGGGTCCATAGTCCCTTGTGTAGACTACAGCTTGTAGGCAAAGGCCCCTCCAGGGTAGGAAGCAAGAAAAGGAACACAAGATGGGAGATGAAGGCATCACACTCATATAGGCACTTCCAGGTGTAAAGACATCTTTGTCTTACTGTGAATTAAGCAAAATGGAGTCTGAGCACATGGGCAAGTCCCGCATACTTTGCTGAGTTACCAAGGGCTATCAGCCCTTCTCATGGGTCCAATTGTGAGGCTGTAATGGGTCCCTTAATTGGGCCATCAGCAGCCTAAGCAGAGCTAACACCAACTTGTCTGGGGTGTTTCCCAGAACTGCAGCACCAATTGACACTACAGACAATATGAGAGCCAATATTTATAACTTCAACTACATAAAAG
>NC_133771.1:70080722-70102930 GCF_003597395.2 Chelonoidis abingdonii
TCCTGCTTTCTTCTCTGATCCACTTGGGAGAACAGCGTCGAATGCTGAAGTAGTGGTAGTGCCGTGACGGCCCTTAAGATTGCTGATAGTCTCCCTCACTGCAGGCTCTGCTTATAGCCTGCGTTATTGCCCCTCTTCAATTTGAGTGTTGAGAAGGGCACTATAGCTGGCACAGAAACAGCAGTCATGGTGAAAGAAGAAAGCACCCGCTCGATTTATGATGCTGTTGCTGCCATTTGTCAGTGACCTGGTGGGCAGCATAAAAAGAAAGCAAGCAAAGGAAGCTTTTTCATCTAAAGCAGGAAGGCACTCTCCTGAGATACATAGACACAAATGTTCACGGTAGTGGCCTTCCGTGCCGCCAGTGAGGAATGTGAGTAGTGAGGAGATGCCTGATTCTTCCAGTTCAATCAGAGTGCAGGTAACCTGGCAGCTACTGGCAGCATCCATATCTCCATCTCAAGATGTATGTACCATGGCACATTTTCCTGAAGAAAAGTGAGATTTGCAGAAGAGTGTGACAGAGGTGTCAAGAAACAGCTTGCTGTTGAGTTTAGTTCTAAAGTGTAGATGAGCCAGGACTGTGGACCACTCTGAGCAGTTAGCCCTGAGCAAACTTCTTGTACCGCCTGGGCCACAGAGCAGTGAAATACTTCATGTCCCGGCAAAGACAATGAATAAGCGTTTCCATCCACACATTACTGGTGTGAAATCGCCACAATAGGTGACAAATGGGGAGCCAGTTTAGTGCACTCAAACCCGCAGAATAGCTGCCATACTGTTTTTTTGCAAAACTCTTCCACTCTAATGTCCAGCCCCTGGTTCTAACAGGAAGCAAAGGAGCTGGAAACTCGAGAGCTAGAAATCTGGTCATCGGCCATGAGGGCAGCAATCACCTAAAGAGCATTCCCATAGGTGGATAAGAGCTGAGATGAGACTAAGTTAAAGTGTGAGTATGGTTGCTACCCAAAACCTCAGCATCTGCGTGGCACTTCAAATTCAAGTGGATGTGCCAACAATGGCTACTTCCATTAAAATTGTGAGCTGATGGCTGAGTCTTGATGCGTAGCCAGGAGCATGCTAAGAAGAAATCACACCCAAGAAATGACATCACACCAACTACCCTTGGAAACGAATTCAAAGAGATTATACAGTTAGCTGGCACACAAAAGTCAACAGAAATTCGTGCCAGATTGAAGTCAGCAAGATACTACTCTGTTATTCTGCCGACTGCACACCTGACATCAGCCATCTGGAAACGACTTTTATGGTGCGTTTTTGTAACAACAATAGAACAAGTGAAAGTCCTGCAATGGTGACTGTCAGAGCATTTTCTAAATTTATTGACATTATGTACTGACAGGGCTGGGTATGACAAATGTGCTTCTTAAAAAGCTGGAAGTATGGGAATTGTGATAGCTGATATGAGAGGTCAGGCTACGATAATGGTGCCAACACGAGAGGAAAGACGGAGGAGTGCAGACATGGATCTGAGAGTTAACCGTGGGTTTTGTCCACCGGCAGTTCTCATTCATGAACATCTCTCTCTGGAGCTCCCTGAGAAGCTGGTGTTAATCAGTCCAGGCTCCTGGGGGTGCTAGAGAGGTACATAAGAGGCTCCTCCTCCTCTCTCTCCCTTCAGCTCCTGCTGCTTTCTGTTATTTCCTCTCACCTTTTCTCCTGCCTGCCTGTTATGTCTCTTGTGCCCTCCTCTAGCACTGCACTCCACCATCTCTGTGCATCTAGAGCTGAGAGAATACATATGCACCAATAGCAGACACAAATATCTACACTCTGCATCCTAGTGGCACCCCACCCCCTCCCCAGTCTGGCACCTGAGGTGGCTACCTCAGTTCGCCTCATGGTAAGGCTAGTTCTGCCTAGAAGACAAGCTTACAGTTGACATAGGCCACATAAAACACACTAGAAGCCTCTTTAAAATGTCCTGTTTTAGATTATTTCCCCCTTTTACTTTTCAATATATTGTATGGGTGGACACTACGATCAGCTTCAACAATGGAACTCTACAGACAGCTATATACAAGAAACCCACAAATCACCACACCTACCTTCATTGATCCAGTAATCACCCTAAATGCCCCAAAAATCTGCTATCTACAGCCAGGCATTCAGATACCAGAGAAAATACTCCAAGGAGAAAGTCCAAGTTATACATCTTAACGCACTCAAAACTATCTTCACCAGACAAGGACACCACACTAGAGAAGAAGATTATGTCATGGAATAGACCACCAAAATACCCGAAGAGAACCTGTTTCAATATAGAAATAAAGCCCCCTCTGACTGCCCTAAAACACCCCTAGTTGTCACCTACCACCTCACACTGGAACCCCTATGGAGTATCATCAAACAACTACAACTCATAGTCTACGGGGACCCCATCCTGAAATAAATATTTCCAGAACTCGTCTCTTCTGGCCTTCAAACAACTCCCCAACCTCGCCAAGCTCACCATCAGAATCAACCTCCCCATAGACCAGGACACACCAACTCAGAATGGCATCAGTCTCTACCAGAACAACAGATGCAAAACCTGCAGACATACCTCCACTGCTGCAATGATCAATACCCCCCCACAATGCATGATTCAAGATCCATGGTCCTTATACTTGCCTATGACAACATGTGCTGTACCTCATCCAGTACAGTAAATGTCCCAATAACAGCTATACGGGTGAAACCAGACAATCACTATGCTCTCAAATGAAGTCATCCAGAAAAACGATAAAAGCCAAAAACACCATATCACCTGTGGTTGAATACTTTTCACAAAGCAATCATTCTATATATCTGACCTATCATCCTCAGAGGAAACATGCACAATACTTTCAAAAGATGAACCTGGGCATTTAAATTCATAACTTTGCTAGACGATAAAAATCATGGACTATAGACAATGGATTTTTTGGCTTATCACAACAATCTGTAACCCACTAACACCCACTTCCTTTCCCGGCCCCTCCCCCACCTGATGGCTGAAGGTGTGTTAATGGGCCACTTCACTTTGAATAGTCCCTTGAAATATGTGTTAACTGCTTATGCTAAACCATCTGTTCCACCTTGTATTTAGCTATGACAGTATGTTTCACAGACCTGAAGAAGAGTGTGTAACGTGAAAGCTTGACTCTCTCACCAACAGAAGTTGGTCCAATAAAAATATTACTTCACCCACTTGTCTCTCTCTAGCCAGTTACTTGTCATTCACTCATGTTCTTTGTATATACTGCCTTCATAGATTCACACTCACGCCAAAAAATAAATGTCTGTACACTAATGCGAGGAGCCTAGTAACAAAATGGGAGAACTGGAGCTACATGGTGCAGAAGTGAAACCGGATATTATAGGGATAACAGAAACATGGTGGAAACATGGTGAATAGTAGTCATGACTGGAGTACAGGTATTGAGGCTATGTGCGTTTAGGAAAGACAGAAATAAAGGCAAGGTGGTGCAGTAGCATTGTAACATCCAAGATGAGGTGAACTGTAAGAATAAGAGTGATGGAATGGACAAACAGAGTCTGTCTGGGCAAAGATCACACTGGGAAAGAAAAGCTACAGAGCCTCCCTGAGATAGTGCTTGGGGTGGTACAGACCGCCGGGATTCTGATTTGGATATGGATAGAGACCTCTTTAATGTTTTAGTGAAGTAAACACCAAGGGGAATTGTGTGATCATGGAAGACTCAATTCCCAGATATAGACTGATGGAGGACAAGTGCTTGCAAGAATAATAGGCTCAATTTTCTGATGTGATAGCAGATGGATTCGTCACCAAGTAGTGAAGAACCGACAAGAGGGGATGCCATTTAAGATTTGTTTGGTGAGCAGTGAGGACCTGATAGAGAAATGGTTGTAGGGGACACCTTGTTCGAGTGATCATGAACTAATTCAGTTCAAACTAGATGGAAGGATAAACAAAATAGATCTGGGATTAGGGTTTTTGACTTCAAACGGGCAACTTTACAAGAGTTAAGAAAATTAGTCAGGAAGTGAGATTGGCTGCAGAACTGTGGATCTAAATGCGGAGGAGGCCTGGGATTACTTTAAGTCTAAGCTGCAGAAACTATCGGAAGCCTGCATCCAAGAAAGGGAAAAAGACCACAGGCAGGAGGTGTAGACGCGAGCTGGATGGAGTAACAGCATCTCAGAGAGGTGAATTTAGAAAAGCAGAAGTGCCTACAAGGAGTGAAAGAAAGATGGGATTAGCAAGGGCAAGCTACTTAGTGAGGTCAGAACATGTAGGGATAAAGTGAGGAAGCTAAAAGTCGCGTAGAGTTGAAACCTTGCAAAGGGAATTAAAACCAATAGTAAAAGGTTCTATAGCCAACATAAATAAGAAGAAAACAAAGAAAGAAGACAGTGGGACCGTATACACTGAGGATGGAATGGAGGTTAAGGATAACCTAGGCATGGCCCAATATCTAATAAGTACTTTGCCTCAGTCTTTAATAAGCTAATGAGGAGTTTAGGGAAGCAGGGAAGGATGTTAACGAGAATGAGGATATGGAGGTAGATATTACATCTGAGGTAGAAGTCAAACTGAACAGCGATGGGACAAAATCGGAGGCCTGACAATCTCCATCCAAGAATATTAAGGAACTGGCCGCATGAATTGCAAGCCCTTAGCTAGAATTTTTAATGAATCGGTTAACTCAGGGGTTGTTACCGTACGACTGGAGAATTGCTACATAGTTCCCATCTTCAGAAACGGAAAAAGGTGATCGAGTAACTTTAGCCTGTTAGTTTTTGGACGTTCTGTAGTATGTAAGGTCTTGGAAAAATTTTGAAGGAGAAGTAGTTAGGACACTGAGGCAATGGTAATTGGGACAAATTATACACGGTTTTACTAGAGGTAAGATCGCGCCAAACCAACCTGATCTCCTTCTTCAATAAGGTGACGGATTATTAGACAAAGGAATGCGGTAGATCTAATTTACCTTTGATTTCAGAAGGGCTGTTTGACACGGTTCCGCATGGGAATTGTTAGTTAAACTGGAAAAGATGGGGTCAATGAATTATGAAAATAAAGGTTGGATTAGCCGATTGAGAATTTTTTTGAAAGCGGCGAACTCCACATGCGGTCGTCTGAGGGTGAACTGTCAGGCTGGAAGGAGGTACTAGTGGAGTTCCTTCGAAGATCGGTTTTGGACCATTATTTACCTTTATTTTACTGACTCTTGCCACAAAGAGCGGGAATGTGCTAATAAAGTTTGCGGAATGACTACATAAGCTGGGGGGGTATTGCTAACACAGAGAAGGACCGGTTGATACCACTACAAGGAAGATCTGTGATGACCTGTAAACTGGCCAGTAATATAAATAGGAGAATGAAATTTAATAGTGAAAAGTGCAAGGTCATGCACTTAGGGATTAATAATAAGAATTTCGATATACATTGGCCGACGCATCAGTGGAAACAACAGAGGAGGAGAAGGACCTTGGGGTATTGGTGATCACAGGATGACTATGAGCCGCCAATCGCGATATGGCCGTTAAAAAAGCAAATGCGGTTTAGGGGGCATCAGGCGAGGTATTTCAGCAAAGATAAGGAGGTGTTAGTACCGTTGTATAAGCGTTGGTGAGACCTCATCTGGAATACTGTGTGCAGTTCTGGTCTCCCGTGTTTAGAAGGATGATATCAAAACCTGGAAACAGGTTCAGAGACGGGCTACTAGGAATCCGAGGAATGAAAAACCTGCCTTATGAAAGGAGACTCAAAGAGCTTGGCTTGTTTAGCCTAACCAAAAGAAGACTCTGGGGAATATGCTTGCTCTATAATAATATAATCAGGGGATTAACCGTTAGGGAGGGAGAGGAATTTTTAAGCTTAGTACTATGTAGACACAAGAACATGGGTACAAACTGGACACTAGAGGAAGTTCAGGCTTGAAATTAGACGAAGTTCTAAACCATTAGAGGAGTGAAGTTCTGGAACAGCTTCCGAGGGGAGTAGTGGGGCAAAAGACATATCTGGCTTTAAGACTAAGCTTGATAAGTTTATGGAAGGGATGATATGATAAGATAGTTTAATTTGGCAATTGTCCTTGGATTATCAGCAGATAGGTCTGCTCAATGGTCTGCGATGGGATGTTGGATGGGATGGGATCAGAGTTACGCAGAGAATTTTTCCTGACTGCTGGCTGGGAGCCTAGCCCACATGCTCAGGGTTTAGCTGATTGCCATATTTGGGGTTGGGAAGGATTTTCCTCCAGGGCAGATTGGCTGACGCTCTGGAGGTTTTTGCCTTCCCCTGCAGCGTGGGGCATGGGTCACTTGCTGGTGATTCTCTGTTTGAGGTCTTCAAACCACAATGAAGACTTCAATAACTTGGACATAGGTTAGGGGTTTTATAGAAGTGGATGGGGTACGGGTTTCTTGTGGCCTGCTTGGTGCAGGAGGTCAGACTAGATGATCATGTTGGTCCCTTCTGACCTATGAGTCTATGAGTCTATATTTAAGTGAAGCTTATTAACAGAATTATCTCAGCTACTTTAACGCAATTATATGCCTAATGTATGTGCTAGTCATGAAAACGTGCCGCTTTGTAGCAAGTTTCAGTACACTATACTATTCTTTATAGCATAGTATATCAGACATGTAGCCCTGTTGGGCTTTTCCTCACATAGGCCAGAAAAATATAAGATAATTTTCAAAACTCAGTATTCTCAGTATAAAAAATGATATCTTGTATGAAATTCAATTAATGGAGAATAGTCGCACCAAAGTAATCAGACACTACAAATTACATCATAGATTATGATTTCTTATTAACTATACCTTACTAAACTGAAAATGTGCCTCCTATGTACTCACAAACTACTCTTTTAAGACATCAACAGCCCCAGGTTTGAAGATAGTTTTTGGGGTTTTTTTCCTGCCTAAGGTCTGATCTACATTTAAAATTTAGGTCAACATAGCTGTAGTGCTCAGAGATGTGAAAAATCAACCCCCACGCCCCACCCGAGCACCATAGCTATGCCAACCTAATCCTCGGTGGAGACACAGCTAGGTGAATGGAGGAATGCTTTTGTCAATCTATCCAGTGTTGCTCGGTGAGGTGGCATTCCTACAGTGACAGAATCACCGACCCCTCGCTGTAGGCTATCTACACTGTGGGTTTATGCTGGCATAGCTATGGCACCATAGCTATGTCCCTATAATCCCCATAGTGTAGCTGTGGCTTGAGTAGATTTGACCTAGGTGTGTCCTTCTGGTAGAGTGGTTGTTACCCTTGGTGCACATATTGATACACATGGTTCCAAACTAGCATGGCTATAGTGAACTTGATACTGTTGAAAGGTACTGAGCTAGACAACCCTGGAGTTGGCAGCTTCTATTATCCACAAAATGGATACAACATTTGTAGTGACAGTGGCGACTCTCCAAACTGCCCCATCAATGTGCCTTAATTCTGTTTTGAAGAAATTAACTTCTGGATTGAGATGGCAGTTTAGTCCAAATGCCTAGTCAGCGCTTATTTCTACTGTGTGAACTAACAATGGAGAGAATTAATGTCAGCCGTTGTCGTAGACTGGGTGAAGTCAACATTTGTTTGCTAGGAAATAGACTAAGACCACCAAATTTATTTCATATAGGTCACCAAATAGCAATCAATCAATGGGAATTGTGGGTCCACAGCACCTCATAAAATCAGGTCCCTAGACTGTATGCTCCTTTAGCAGAGTCCTTGTTTTTAAAGCAGTACATACACGTAAGACACTGTATTAACAATATTTACATTATAAGTACTGTCTGCAGTGAGAATTCACATTGTGTATCCTTTTTATTTTTTAAAATATCAAATCCAGCTAATGGGCAGGAGACTGTTTACAGTTTCTTTATACTCGTAACATGTACATGATTCATTTCTGTTGAATATAGAGCTTGGGGCAGATCTTCAACAAGAACAATGTGAAAAGAAGGAATTAGAAGTAAAAGAACGGATTGAAAAAATTAAAGCCGAACTACGGTTTCAGGTAAATTAAGTTACACTACTATTATTGAAATTAACATTTATAATTATGGAATCTGTGTTGTAGCATGCAAATTGTGGATAAATGCCTTTGAGCTCATGGGAGGCAGGTATAAGAGGCTTGGAGAGCTAAGCCTTCCCACATGGGGCAAAAAATGCCAGATGCGGAGCACCTCCCTTTGGAAGCGTGCCCACCCAGCATCTTTGGAGCGCTGTCGCTGGAAGCTCCCGAGAAGTGGTGGGCCACCAGTGCCCAGACCATGGCCCCGCCCATGCTCTGCCCGGAGGTCCTGCCCTGCTTGGCCTCTTCCCCCATTGCCCCTCCCCTGCACCTTCTCTTCCGGTCCCCACTCTACCTCTTCCCCCAAGGCCCCACCTTCTGCTTATTCCTTTACACCCCCTCTTGCCCCATTGCTCGCCTTTAAGGCAGGAGGGGACAGAAAGGAGCAAGCAGTGGGCAGGGGAGCATTGAAGGAGGGGGCAGAGAGGAGTGAGTGGCAGGCAGGGGTTTGGGGGAGAGGGCAGAGAGAAATAAGTGGTGGGCAGGCAGGAGGCCTTGGAAGAAGGGGCAGAGAGGAGCAGGCAGCAGGCAGGGGGCCTCAAGGGAGGGGGCGCAGAGGAGCGAGCAGAGGTGGGCCTTAAGGGAAGAGGTGGAGCAGGGGTGGGAAGAGGCAGAGTTGGGGGCAGAACCTCAGGGGAAGAGGCCAAGCAGGAGTGGAACCTCAGGGAAGAGCAGAGGTGGCATGTAGGACATAGGTGCTGAAACTAAGAGTGTGGGGGGTGCTGCCGCACTCCATGGCTTGAAATGGTTTCCATTATATGAAGGGTTTACAGTTTGGTTCAACGGCTCGCAGCACCCCTGCTATACAAATTGCTCCAGCACCCCCCTAGTGCAGGAGGAGCCTCATGGGGAGAAGACTGAGCAGGGGTGGGGCCTCAGGGCAGAACAGGAGGGTGGGGCTATGATCTGGGCACGGGTGGCCCCTTCCTACTTCTCAGGAGCTCCTGCTTCTCACTCTCAGCCACCTCAAAAGCAAGAGTCAGGTGCCATCTATGTTTGAACTGAGAGTTAATATCAGTTCATCTTCATCTGCTTGTTCATTTTTTACTTTAAATCTAGAAATACTGGAAAGAACATGCAGTCCACAGGTTAAATAATTTTTTTAATACTACATTTATTTTTAAACAATTATCAATGCTTGTTTATGTAAAAGACAATAATAATTCTACAGTTGTTGTGGCATAAGTACCAAATCCGGCACACAATGAATAGCAGAACTCCCACTGATACCAGTGTAACTAAGAGCAGGTTCCGTATGCACAAATTTGCACATGAATATGATCCTCTAGCTATCAAGCTCAACTAACTTGGGCATTTGACCATCCAAAAACAACCGGTCAACTTACTGGTCAAATTTTGTCAAATAATGTCAAAAGTGGTAAAATATTTTAAAGCATTAATTTAATACAACAGTAACAGAAAAGAGTAAGAATTTATGGTCTCCAATAAGCTTAGTCCTAGATACTTATGCCTACTTACAAAAAACCCCAAATTACTTAACTGAGTTATTTTAACTCAGAAAAAATGCAAAACACAATGAAGTTCAGTGATGTTAGGTTAGCACTTAAATGTGAACGGTATATTGATCACTGTACCGGCAATTTTCCAAAGATCAATGTAACAATTTTGTCAAATAGTCAGAAACACCATATATGTTATCACTTCATATAGATTGATCTGTCTCTAATTTTTAAATGAAAAACAATAAAGCTATTGATTACAATAATCTCTGATCCAAGTCAGAATACCATGTAAACAGATCTTTAGCTAACTGCAGTTGGGCTATGATTATTGTTTTTAAGGCTAAAGTAGAAAAAGAAGATGCAGTGGAACAAGCCCTTCATCAGGCAACAGCTGAACACAACAGTTTTTTAGAAGACCTAGAAAAAAAGCATGAAAAGGAACTAAAGGTTTGGAGTCACTTGCTTCCATTTTTAATATGCCAAATATTTTACTGTAGATATGTCCAGCTATGGAACTGAATTACTTTCTCAACAATACATTGTCATACTATTTGTTTAAAGATGTTCTATTTGTGCTTGTACATTGCTATCGTTTTGTATCAGCTGGGAATTGAGTCATGTTGTTTGATGAGGTAGCTTGCTTTGAGGATCACTGCATTTTTCCTTATGCCAGATTATTTGGTTCTGTTTGGTCAGATACTTGTGTTAGCTAGTTCCTTCTGGTTGTTTTTTAGCATTCTATACTTTCCTTTTTATTGTATGAAACTTAGTTGTTTTGTGACAGATGCCCTATTAAGGCCCCAGTTCACCAAACTGCTTGAGCACATGCTTAACTTTAAGCACCTGCTTAAGGCAATTTCTATTCAGCACGGCAGTTAAAGATGGGATTAACTTTCAGCACATTCTTAAATTCCTTTGATACCAAAGCTAAGCAGGTGTTTAAATGGTTTGTGGAACTGGAGCCTAAATTTAAAAAATAAAAATAATTAGAAGTATATTATTGTATGTGTGTATGTGTATCTATCTATACATACATCTCTAAACTGAGCATGCAAATTATAATGTTTTATGTGTATAGACTCAACAACATGCTTAATTTGCATGCTGGAATATATGATAAAAGATGCAAACACAAATATAAATACAAAGGAAGAAAACTACAAACAGCAATTAAGCTTCTACAGCATTTTATTCTATAGGTTTTTCTATCACTGAAGTATCTGACGGCTTTCCAATAGTGCATTAAGCAACGGGACCATCATCTGTGTCACATTCTCTCTCTAGTGGGAGAAGTGTGTGCACTGGAGTGTTTTGTTGTGTGTTGATGTTAGAGAAGGAAGGTCAAAAGAATATATCTTGCACTGAGTGGAACAGGGATTGAACAATACATTTTTATTCACTATTTAAATCTACATTAAATGTTTCTTAAGGAAGCAGTGATAAAAATGAAGAGAGAGATGCAGCGGTACCTGGAAAATGAGCTGAAGAGGGAATCTGAAGCTGCAGAGCAGCGCATGGCTCACAAACTTCAGCGCATCCTGATGGAGTGTGCTTTGGAAAAGATGCACGCTGTAGTGGAAGCCAGAAAACAGGAGAGGCAGACAGCATCCCAAGCAATGGCCAAGCAGCAAAAGTATTCTTGCCATTTTCTAAAGTTTAACTGTTCATCCATTTTTATAACAATAAGCAAAAATGCATACACGAAGAGTAAGCAAAATATCCTAAGGGTTTTCTCTGGCACCCATCCAGGGTGACTAGACAGGAAGTGTGAAAAATTGGGACAGGGGATGAGGGGTAATAGGCTTCTCTATAAGAAAAAGCGTCAAATATCAGGACTGTCCCTATAAAATTGAGACGTCTGGTCACCCTACACCCATCTTCATCTTCTAAGCACTGATATCCTAACTAGAATTCTACCATGGAATTCATACGAAGTATACTGAAACATGTAACTAAAGAAACAAGACTTGAGTACATCATTGTTGATCATTCCCAGACTTTCAAGAAATAGATCAGTATCTTTTGAAAATATTTCATACCTGAAATTCAAAAGGTGACTTTACTCTGAAGTGACTGAAATTAGCATTGTGGGCTTTCAGGCTTATTGCATTTCACAATTTCACATCAAATTTACTTACATTAGAAGCAACATTTTTTTTTCTAATTGCCAGCACCACAAACTTAACCTGGGACCTGAAAGTCAAGCTTTGTTCTTTATCTGTCATTACCAGAAATAAAGATTTAAAAGGTCAAATTCTGCCTTCACTTACGATGTACAAAACCCATTGTCTTTATTTAATTGCAATGGGATTTTACAGGTTAAACTGTGGACAACAGCTGCCCCTACAAGTGGAATTTAGTTAATTATGTTAACTGTGTTTGATACCTAGTAATATCCTGCTCCCTCTCCCATAAGATTAGAGAGTGGTAAAATTTACTTTTGTCACTAATGTCAGAAGTAATTCTAAACACTCAGAGAGCAGATTTGTTGGGTAAGAATGTTCCCTTTTTAAACAGCCATTTTTCAGAATAGATCCACACTGAGTTGACATATTATGGAATGGTTTCATTCTCACAATGAAAACAGGGCCCAGTCCTGCAGTCCTTTTTTCCACAGATAGATTACTACATCATCTTAGCTCGTATCTTCTGATTCTCCTGTCAGCTGAGTTCCTATGGGACCTGGTGAAAATTAAAAGTCCTCCACAAAGTGGAATAGATGGGAGAATTTCCCCTTTGGCACAATGGACTTGGCTGATGCTGAGCACACCATGGGGATACCCTTTATATTTCCCAGAGCCAGCTTCTCTGAATTGCATCCATTTGTGTTTGGGCACTGTTATATATTTTATATATTTTCTTGCTTTATTTTAGTAGTTGTACTGAACACAGGTGTGTTTGATAAAACTTGAACAAAAATTAGAAGTACATTTCCAGGCTACAAATCAATGCTTAGCCCCAATTCATGGAAACATTCCAATTTGGAACAGCACTATAAAAAAATTATTTAAAGTTAAAATACAGAACACAAAACTGATTCTTCATGTTCGTTCCCCTCCCCTCCCCACACCTTATTTGTTTCATTTTACATTTATTTTGCGTACTGTAACACTTTTCACCTTGACACATGCACAATTAAAATAATACCATTTGGTATACATATTGGAACTGATCTTCCACTGGTGTAAATCAGTATAGCTCCATTTAAGCCAGCAGAGCTATGCTGATTTACAGTATGAGAGGATCTGGCCCTACAGTCTTTCTGTTATCCTGTTTTAGTCCTGTCCTAATTTTATTTCATGTTATAACTTCACTTATATTTGTAACAAAATCAGAAACTTTATAATTGTACAGTGAATAAACTTTAAGTAATCTTTAATAATCATTCATAATGTAATAAACCTATCAACATTACTTAACAAATCAATTAACTTTTTAACAGAAAGTACGCAGAGCAACTCCAGGAAGCAGGGATATTGGCTAACGAAATACATCAGAAGAACCTGGATCAATTAAAAAAAGAAAAACTTTATGAAATGAGTGTTGCCTTGGACATCACTCAAAAAGAGAATCAAGAGGAGGCTGAAAAACAGCTCAAAGAAGCAGAGAAAACACATCAGGCCATATATGGAGAAGTGACAACCAGCCTGAGAGAGACAGAAGCTCAAGTACAGATTCTTACCCAACAGCTGGAAAGCATGACAGCTTGGAAAGACAACCTGGAAGCTGAAATAGAAGAAACAAGACAATCTTTTCAAAACTACATTGATATTACATTTCCTAAGCTGACCCCAGGACAAGCAGATTTTATCCTGCCATTCAGAAAGAGACCTGAATACAGGGATACAAAAAAGGAAACAGATAATGACAAAGGAATGTAAAGACAGGATCAGTGTGAGATTTACTGCAAGTACAGATCAGCACTTCCAGTAAGTAATGCTGAAAAATAAATCAATTTCTGTTCACCGCATTAAACATGAGTCCCTGTAGGTAAAGGAAAAATAATCATCACATATCAATTAATGCACCAAGCTTAGGCAGGATATATTCATATTCTCTCCTACAAATGGTAAAGTTAAGATTACACCTCTACTTCCATTATAATAACCTCCTGTCTCAAAAACTTTTGAGCTGCAGTTTCACTTGATATTAGCCCAAAGACACTTTTTTGAAGCATGAGGAAAATCCATTCAGCCACTTTCTAGTGAACAAAATAAACTTTTTCTTAAAAAAAAAAGATTAAAGGCAATATTTGAAGTAGTGAAAGCGAAGTGAATGCTGGACCGGGGTTACTGAAGAGAGAAGAACCAGCTCTGCTACATGCTCCTCCTATCCCGGGGAATTGTGCAGAATTCTTCTTTGGTGCAGCTCTACTGGGTCATTGGTTTGGGGGATTTTAGGGTTAGGACCAGGAACTGTTGCTCTTTGTTATATTCTTCCTGCAGACTCTGAGGATGTCCAACTGAGAGTTAACATTTCTTAAGGCAGTTTTTATCACCCAGGCTGCCCTTCCTTACTGCACATCTGTGAGACAGTCAGTCTGTGGCAGCATTGCACCAGCAGAGTGGCTTTGAAGTTGCATAGGGATTCCATGGATCATCTAAGAGCTCTCTGGATCTTAGGAAATCCACTAGGTTTGATAGCTTAAACCTCTGCTCTTTCATTTCTTGACAAAATGATAAGTAGGAAATTCTGGCAGTCAAAACTCAAGTTTCCTGCATATTAAACCAGATACATCCACATATGGCTCTAGTGCAGTAGTTCTCAAACATTTGTACTGGTGACCCCTTTCAGATAGCAAGCCTCTGAATGTGCCCCCGCCTCCTTATAAATTCAAAACACTTTTTAATATATTTAACACCGTTATAAATGCTGGAGGCAAAGAAGTGTTTGGGGTGGAGGCTGACATCTTGCGACCTCCCATATAATAACCTCGCAACCTCCTGAGGGGTTCTGACCCCCAGTTTGAGAACCCCTGATCTACTGCAACATGCATCCATAACTCAAAAGTAACTTAATTTAAAAATTTCAGACTGCATGAGAGTCTTGTTCTTAATGAGGAATAATCACTTGGTTAAATTTGATATTTTTTCTATATATCTAAATATCTAGATGACCCCAACAGTAAAGTAACTGACCACCATTATGTTGTAAACTATTCAAGATCTGCTTATATATAAACATAATACAAAATTTCTATTAGAATTGTTGGTAGCATAAAGCATCTACAACACTCTGAAGCAGGGGTGGGCAAACTATGGGTCACTTCCGGCCCATCAGAAATTTTTATCTGGCCCTTGAGCTCACACCAGGGATCGGGGTCGGGGGCTTGCCCTGCTCCACCTGCCCGGTGCTCCCCAGCCCCCGACTCACAATTCCCTTGATGAGCACCATCTTCGGCACAGAGAGCCACAGTGCGCAGGTGTGACTTCACCACGCTGTTTCCAGGTTTGGAACCCGGCCCCTATGCAGCAGCTCCCCCCCCACATGGCAGTGCACCCAATCCCCTCCAAGTCTCCTATGGCCCTATCCTTGAGACCTTTGAAACTCCCCAGGGTCCCAGCTAGGATGCCTCTGCCTTTGGCGGTGCCTGATATGGGCCCAGAGTTGTCCCTGGTACCACCCATGTAAAGTCCCCCCGTGCCACACCCCATGAGTCCCTCCATCTCCCACCTTGGTGATATCCCTTATAGAGCCCCCTCACTTGCTTCCATTTTTAATATGCCAAATATTTTACTGTAGATATGTCCAGCTATGGAACTGAATTACTTTCTCAACAATACATTGTCATACTATTTGTTTAAAGATGTTCTATTTGTGCTTGTACATTGCTATCGTTTTGTATCAGCTGGGAATTGAGTCATGTTGTTTGATGAGGTAGCTTGCTTTGAGGATCACTGCATTTTTCCTTATGCCAGATTATTTGGTTCTGTTTGGTCAGATACTTGTGTTAGCTAGTTCCTTCTGGTTGTTTTTTAGCATTCTATACTTTCCTTTTTATTGTATGAAACTTAGTTGTTTTGTGACAGATGCCCTATTAAGGCCCCAGTTCACCAAACTGCTTGAGCACATGCTTAACTTTAAGCACCTGCTTAAGGCAATTTCTATTCAGCACGGCAGTTAAAGATGGGATTAACTTTCAGCACATTCTTAAATTCCTTTGATACCAAAGCTAAGCAGGTGTTTAAATGGTTTGTGGAACTGGAGCCTAAATTTAAAAAATAAAAATAATTAGAAGTATATTATTGTATGTGTGTATGTGTATCTATCTATACATACATCTCTAAACTGAGCATGCAAATTATAATGTTTTAAGTGTATAGACTCAACAACATGCTTAATTTGCATGCTGGAATATATGATAAAAGATGCAAACACAAATATAAATACAAAGGAAGAAAACTACAAACAGCAATTAAGCTTCTACAGCATTTTATTCTATAGGTTTTTCTATCACTGAAGTATCTGACGGCTTTCCAATAGTGCATTAAGCAACGGGACCATCATCTGTGTCACATTCTCTCTCTAGTGGGAGAAGTGTGTGCACTGGAGTGTTTTGTTGTGTGTTGATGTTAGAGAAGGAAGGTCAAAAGAATATATCTTGCACTGAGTGGAACAGGGATTGAACAATACATTTTTATTCACTATTTAAATCTACATTAAATGTTTCTTAAGGAAGCAGTGATAAAAATGAAGAGAGAGATGCAGCGGTACCTGGAAAATGAGCTGAAGAGGGAATCTGAAGCTGCAGAGCAGCGCATGGCTCACAAACTTCAGCGCATCCTGATGGAGTGTGCTTTGGAAAAGATGCACGCTGTAGTGGAAGCCAGAAAACAGGAGAGGCAGACAGCATCCCAAGCAATGGCCAAGCAGCAAAAGTATTCTTGCCATTTTCTAAAGTTTAACTGTTCATCCATTTTTATAACAATAAGCAAAAATGCATACACGAAGAGTAAGCAAAATATCCTAAGGGTTTTCTCTGGCACCCATCCAGGGTGACTAGACAGGAAGTGTGAAAAATTGGGACAGGGGATGAGGGGTAATAGGCTTCTCTATAAGAAAAAGCGTCAAATATCAGGACTGTCCCTATAAAATTGAGACGTCTGGTCACCCTACACCCATCTTCATCTTCTAAGCACTGATATCCTAACTAGAATTCTACCATGGAATTCATACGAAGTATACTGAAACATGTAACTAAAGAAACAAGACTTGAGTACATCATTGTTGATCATTCCCAGACTTTCAAGAAATAGATCAGTATCTTTTGAAAATATTTCATACCTGAAATTCAAAAGGTGACTTTACTCTGAAGTGACTGAAATTAGCATTGTGGGCTTTCAGGCTTATTGCATTTCACAATTTCACATCAAATTTACTTACATTAGAAGCAACATTTTTTTTTCTAATTGCCAGCACCACAAACTTAACCTGGGACCTGAAAGTCAAGCTTTGTTCTTTATCTGTCATTACCAGAAATAAAGATTTAAAAGGTCAAATTCTGCCTTCACTTACGATGTACAAAACCCATTGTCTTTATTTAATTGCAATGGGATTTTACAGGTTAAACTGAGGACAACAGCTGCCCCTACAAGTGGAATTTAGTTAATTATGTTAACTGTGTTTGATACCTAGTAATATCCTGCTCCCTCTCCCATAAGATTAGAGAGTGGTAAAATTTACTTTTGTCACTAATGTCAGAAGTAATTCTAAACACTCAGAGAGCAGATTTGTTGGGTAAGAATGTTCCCTTTTTAAACAGCCATTTTTCAGAATAGATCCACACTGAGTTGACATATTATGGAATGGTTTCATTCTCACAATGAAAACAGGGCCCAGTCCTGCAGTCCTTTTTTCCACAGATAGATTACTACATCATCTTAGCTCGTATCTTCTGATTCTCCTGTCAGCTGAGTTCCTATGGGACCTGGTGAAAATTAAAAGTCCTCCACAAAGTGGAATAGATGGGAGAATTTCCCCTTTGGCACAATGGACTTGGCTGATGCTGAGCACACCATGGGGATACCCTTTATATTTCCCAGAGCCAGCTTCTCTGAATTGCATCCATTTGTGTTTGGGCACTGTTATATATTTTATATATTTTCTTGCTTTATTTTAGTAGTTGTACTGAACACAGGTGTGTTTGATAAAACTTGAACAAAAATTAGAAGTACATTTCCAGGCTACAAATCAATGCTTAGCCCCAATTCATGGAAACATTCCAATTTGGAACAGCACTATAAAAAAATTATTTAAAGTTAAAATACAGAACACAAAACTGATTCTTCATGTTCGTTCCCCTCCCCTCCCCACACCTTATTTGTTTCATTTTACATTTATTTTGCGTACTGTAACACTTTTCACCTTGACACATGCACAATTAAAATAATACCATTTGGTATACATATTGGAACTGATCTTCCACTGGTGTAAATCAGTATAGCTCCATTTAAGCCAGCAGAGCTATGCTGATTTACAGTATGAGAGGATCTGGCCCTACAGTCTTTCTGTTATCCTGTTTTAGTCCTGTCCTAATTTTATTTCATGTTATAACTTCACTTATATTTGTAACAAAATCAGAAACTTTATAATTGTACAGTGAATAAACTTTAAGTAATCTTTAATAATCATTCATAATGTAATAAACCTATCAACATTACTTAACAAATCAATTAACTTTTTAACAGAAAGTACGCAGAGCAACTCCAGGAAGCAGGGATATTGGCTAACGAAATACATCAGAAGAACCTGGATCAATTAAAAAAAGAAAAACTTTATGAAATGAGTGTTGCCTTGGACATCACTCAAAAAGAGAATCAAGAGGAGGCTGAAAAACAGCTCAAAGAAGCAGAGAAAACACATCAGGCCATATATGGAGAAGTGACAACCAGCCTGAGAGAGACAGAAGCTCAAGTACAGATTCTTACCCAACAGCTGGAAAGCATGACAGCTTGGAAAGACAACCTGGAAGCTGAAATAGAAGAAACAAGACAATCTTTTCAAAACTACATTGATATTACATTTCCTAAGCTGACCCCAGGACAAGCAGATTTTATCCTGCCATTCAGAAAGAGACCTGAATACAGGGATACAAAAAAGGAAACAGATAATGACAAAGGAATGTAAAGACAGGATCAGTGTGAGATTTACTGCAAGTACAGATCAGCACTTCCAGTAAGTAATGCTGAAAAATAAATCAATTTCTGTTCACCGCATTAAACATGAGTCCCTGTAGGTAAAGGAAAAATAATCATCACATATCAATTAATGCACCAAGCTTAGGCAGGATATATTCATATTCTCTCCTACAAATGGTAAAGTTAAGATTACACCTCTACTTCCATTATAATAACCTCCTGTCTCAAAAACTTTTGAGCTGCAGTTTCACTTGATATTAGCCCAAAGACACTTTTTTGAAGCATGAGGAAAATCCATTCAGCCACTTTCTAGTGAACAAAATAAACTTTTTCTTAAAAAAAAAAGATTAAAGGCAATATTTGAAGTAGTGAAAGCGAAGTGAATGCTGGACCGGGGTTACTGAAGAGAGAAGAACCAGCTCTGCTACATGCTCCTCCTATCCCGGGGAATTGTGCAGAATTCTTCTTTGGTGCAGCTCTACNTTATACTCGAGGCAGAGCAGGAGTACAACCAGCGCTGCAGCCAGGGAGATGCAGCGCTGTATGTGCCTTGCAAGTGTGGATGGTGAGTAAGTTGCAGCACTGGTGGTGGGTTTACAGCGCTGCAACTCTCCAGTGTAGCGAAGCCCTTAAAACTCAATTACACAACTCCTAAGTGCGATAGCCAGGGGTTTTCTTTCTTTTAACAAAATGGAACAGTGAAAGTGAAACATCGGAAAAAAATAAGTTAATGCAACATTAATGTTTCAAATTAATTTCAAAAAAGTCAGGGATGGAAAAATTTCTTCTTGTATTCTTAATCATTTGTTTTCGCTGATTACGCATAACTGACAATCATCACACTAGCCTTTTCCTCCTCTCAATCACAGGGGGAGGTAGGCAAGTCAACAGTGGTTCTATTGTAGTTGGGGCTACAGCTCCCATCTTGGTACACTCTTCCCAGAATCAGAAAGCTTAAACACGCTACCTTTTACATTAACAATCCAAAAATTAAGTAATTATCCATCTGACCAGATTTTTACTGAGCCAGATTCTAAGAAAAGTATGGTTATGGCTGTCAACACATGATTAATTAAAGAAAGGAAATTAGTAGCTAAGAACAGCCTAGAGGGAGTGAGACTCAGTGGTTTGAGCATTAGTGTCCTAAACCCAGGGTTGTGAGTTCAACCCTTGAGGGGGCCACTTAGGGATCTGGGGCAAAATCAGTACTTAGTCTTGCTAGTGAAGGCAAGGGGCTAGACTCAATGACCCTTTGGGTTTCCTTCCAGTTCTATGAGATAGGTATATCTCCATATATATAAAAAACAAATAGTCCATTTTCCCTTGTGCTTGACAATCCTCATAGTGGGATGTAACAAGCAATAATTATTAATTCAGATCAGCCTACATGAGCTCACCAAAATGCCAAAGAGAAAAAACTGCACAATTTTGTGTCACATTTTTGCATAAAAATCCACACTGGGTGCCCCCAATATAACATCCCATCCTATAAATCCCAGACTCCAAGCCCAACATTTTCAAAATGTAGTTATCTAAAGTTACACACCTAAATCCAAATAGGCACTCAAATAAGTCTCTTGATTTTCAGAGGCACTGAGGGATGTAGGTGTTGTGATGTTGAGTGTTGCAATACCAAACTTTTAGGAACTTCAAAAATCACTGGAATTCACAAAGCTTGAGTTAGGTGCCTGGTCTCCCTATAGACCAGGGATGGGCAAACTGTGGCTCATGAGCCACATGCAGCTCTTTTACAGTTAAAGTGCGGTCGTGGAGCCCCCACCCCCCCTTTCTCTGCCTACCAGACTGGGGGGTCGGGGGAGGCTCAAGGCTTCTGCCCTATGGCAAGGTGGTGGGGCTAGGGACTTCTTCCCCAGGTACACACACCCTATTACCCTCAGCAGCCCCTCCCTTCAGCTCCCAGGCAGGGGTGGCCCTAGACTAGCTGCCAGCAATTGGTGCCCTAGGCGAACCATGCAATTGGCACCCTCCCACCCCCAACCCCACCCCCAACCCCAAGGGCAGATCTAGGCTGAAGTTTTTGGTAAACTGGGAAACATTTTTCTTTTTTTTTCCTTTTAACGTTTTTAAGCGTTTTTTTTTAAACAGAGGCTTAATTATTCGGTTTGTCTGTCTGTCCAATCAATGTTTTTGAGATCAAATAAAATAGAGACACAAAATTTTCAGAATAGATTTGTACACGACAGCTAGATGATATTTCAGTCCAATTTCAAATAAAAATGCATTAAAAATGTTAATTATATTTTATTATTATAAATCCATAATCATTCATTACACTATCCTGCTTTAACTGCCATTCCCACCACATCCAATATAGAAAGAAATAAGAAAACTCTTCAATGAATTTTAACCTGTATTTACAAAACACTCTGAATAAACAACACCCTGTGCTCTTAAAACATGATTTTTCTTGCTTTAAGTTTTGAAAATTCAGTTACTAGTTCTTTTAGATCCAGTTTTCCAGCTATTTCATGCTCTGTTGACATAGTAGCCAGTCCAACAAGTCTCTCTTGCACCATTGTTGAGCGAAGATATGTTTTTATCAGTTTTAACTTTGAGAAGCTACATTCCCCACTAGCTATGGAAACTGGCAAAGTTAAAAGAATGTGTACAGCTATAAAAATGTTTGGAAAACTGTTGGAGTTTATTTTCACAAACAAACTTCAGTACTTCTTCAAGAGTGGAATGTTTCTTAAGTCGTCTTCAAAAAGCCTGAAGCTCACTACATAAATCTGTAGCATCTTAGTTAGCCTATATGGATGGGCCGCCCCTGCTCCCAGATGTTAGCTTCTTGGGGAGAAGCAGCAGCAAAGAACTGGGAGCTGTAGAGAAGGGCTGCTACTTTAGCTCCACAGGGAGAGGCAGCAGCAGCAAAAGCACTGGTTCTCCAGGTAGCTCCCAGCTGTTTGCTGCTGTCTCTCCTCACAGCCACAGCTACCAGCATGCTGGCTCCAGCGCAGGAAGCGGGCCTGGTGGCACCATGTGACCAAGCAGGGGCAGCCAACCCTGGCATAAATCTGAGGCGGGGCACATGGCCCTAGGGGCCCTCCTCCATGTGTCATCCCTGGTTCTGCCCAGCACGGAAGGGAGTCTTGGGGCTTCAGCCTGCAGGGTGTGCCTGCCAGGGCTTGGGACTTCAGGCCTGTGGGGTGTGCCTGCCTAGACTCCAGCAAGAGTGGGGGCTGAAGGTTCAATCCCCAGAAGGCGCCTCCTGCGATCCGAGAACTGTTTAATAATGATATTTTAATCTTTTAAAAAGTTAACTTCTTAAGGATGGTATATATAACTATGTACTATCAATGTACAATTATCAATTTAAAGGTTTTCCATTGATTACAGAGACTGTTATTGTAAGAGCAGGGCAGATAGTACAAACAATTCATAAAGTCAACATAAAAACAATTAAACAATTTGAGCTTTCAAAGTAATGGAATAAAGAGCACAATGAGAGAGATAGTGTTAGGATCCATAGCAACTCTACAATATTACTTAATAAGGTTTAGAGGTATCACCCACAACAAAGGTGAAATATGCAG